>NC_090259.1:31078305-31113305 GCF_037325665.1 Littorina saxatilis | reverse complement strand
TCATTTAAACATCCTAGGTGCCCTCCGTAAAGAGCGAACAATTTTCAAAGAATTTATTTTTGCGTGGTTTATCTTACCCCCGAGCCATCGTGAGCCCGTGTGATCCAGTTTCCCTTTTTCACAATGTAGTCGTCAGTTAGTCATTTGAATGCGACTCGATGTGAGCTTATCTACAATAGCACGTTTTTATGCACGAAACAAACGGCTGTGGTTCACAAGAACTCTAGCGATGGCTTTTGACTGTTGAGAGGAACGGCGATATGCCGCATAAACCGTCGTCTGCTACGACCCTTGCGTGACCCTGCTTCCGGGCTTTTCTTTTTTCAAACTTTCACAACTTCGAATTGCACTGATCTTGTCTTGATGAAAAAAGAATTCTTTTATGATTAAAGAATGTTTGTGTAACAAGCTGTCAATTTATTATTTAGATTTTAAAAGTTAGGTCTAGCGCAAAAACGCACCACGGTCCAAAAACATTTTGATAATCATCGATCCACGGCTTTCGCCAGTTTAAGGGAAGTAACTCATTTTTGACCTGAGTTCAAGGATGGGTTCAAAAAGTGTTCGAGACAATCTGCAAAATTAATTGTTTAAAAATTGCTCGGTCTTTACGTAGGGCACCTAGGATGTTCCCGTTTGGTGAGCGTTCAAATGGAAGGGTGTTTGTACTGTGTGTAAAAGCCTGACAGTATCTGTGATGGTTTACGGGAGGCTTACTGTTCGGGCGTGATTTCCGGGATATTCATAACAGCCGTCCAGCACCAAAACGAGGCGCCATTGTTGTAAAGGGCCAAGTCCACGAAAATAAATTCTTTGAAAATTTCTCACGCTCGACAGAAAGCAGCCAGGATGTTCCCGTTCGGTGAGCGTTTAAATGGAAGTATGCTTGTACTGTATGTAGACGCTCGGGGAGCTCTGTGATGGTTTACGGGAGGCTTACTGTGCCTTTAAGATAGACACGCTTTCTTTTTGTGATCCTATTCATCAAGATAATATCTGACATTGAAATCTTCGTACTCGCTGGGACGGTTATCGTGTATTTAAAGAAATACACCGTCGGATATGTGGTTATTTCCCAAAACAAGTTGTGTGTATGTGTGTGTGTGTGTGTGTGTGTGTGTGTGTGTGTGTGTGTGTGTGTGTGTGTGTGTGTGTGTGTGTGTGTGTGTGTGTGTGTGTGGTTTTGTGTATGATGAAAGCCCTGAACAAACAAACACATATTTGACCCCTGGTCATTGATTTGGGGCAACAGACAAAATAATGGTGAATGCTCATAAAGCGTCAATGTCATAGCGACCTGTTAGTTATCCAATGCATTAACAATCGTGCGATGAGTTCTGAAGTATTGATTCGTTGCATTACGCTTTCTTTCGATCTCAGTTCTTATTCCCTTTTGATGCGAAGGTGCAGTGGTAGACGAGAGAAAAATAATAGAAGCAACAGAAACCATTCAAGCTAATGAACACAAAGGTATGATTTAGGTTGCTGCTCTTGGCCACTTTGGTGACAATTATTGATTAATATATGCCTATCTTTTTTCATTATTCTAACCAATTATTTAGACCCATAAAGTGGAGGTAATAAAAAAGGATCAGGGAAGCTGAATGTAAAATAGTGTACTTTTTGGGGGGGCTGCACCGGGGAAGAGGTGGGATGGTAAGCTCGATGATACGATGTGTACGCTTCATTTACAACCAGGCAAGTGAAGACGCTTAGCGCGGGTAGCATCTGCAACCGCCGGTGATAGGTCAGTTCATGGAAGGTTAATATTCATTGGCCAAGCAAATTAGTAGCATGAGTAAACCACGTGATGGAAATTTACCATCTGCACTTCCCATGAATCATTGATAGTGTATTCTACTAAAAGGCATACTCCTTCCCGTGTTAACAATTAAGTTCATCATCTCAGATCTATACAGACTTGTACATACTTCAATTCTTCTTCTTCTTCTGCGATCGTGGGCTGAAACTCCCACGTACGCACGAGTGGATTTTTACGTGCATGACCGTTTTTACCCCCGCCATTCAGGCAGCCATACGCCGCTTTGGGTATTTTCGTGTTTCTATAGCCCACCGAACTCTGACATGGATTACGGGATCTTTTCCGTGCGCACTTGGTCTTGTGCTTGCGTGTGCACACGAAGGGGGATAAGTCACTAGCAGGTCTGCACATAAGTTGACCTGGGAGATCGGAAACATCTCCACTCTTAACCCACCAGGCGGCCGCGGCCGGAATTCGAACTCACGACCTCCCGATTAAGAGGCCGACGTCTTACCACCCCACCACAGCGCCCGTACGTTAAGGTAATCCTCACTCACTCAATTAAGCAGACAAATAATCACGGTCCCTAACAATGACCAACGACAAGCATCAGTATCATCATCAGCATCATCAGCAGCAGCAGCATCGTCATCATCATCATCATCATCATCATCATCATCATCATCATCATCATCATCATCATCATCATCATCATCATCATCATCATCATCATCATCATCATCATCATCATCATCATCGTCGTCGTCGTTGTCGACATCATCGTCATAACTGCAAAGACGAAGACCGGACGACTGCAGTCACGATTGTGATTTCAAGTTACGATGATGTCGATTATGTCTTTAATACTTCTGAAAAAAAGGATAGATCCATTGACGATGGTCAAATGATGAGCAGCTTTTAGACCCCCACCCCCCTTTTCTAAAATCAACAAAGTCGTCTACGTACAGACGCACCGTTCCTGTTTCTCCCCTTTTGTAGATCAAAGCCGTTGCAGATTTTAAGCTCAAAGAAAAAGCTCTACGGGTGTGACACAGCTCTTCACATATTATTCAAGTTATAAAGGCACTGCTTGCTGTCCCCAAAACGGAAAGTGTCTAAACATTGGACAAACAAAGTCAGGATGCTCGTGGTCTATTCCATGTCAAGAATATTGATTACTACTCGAACGGATGTAATTTCCTATTCATTCTTTTCTCTGACTGAGATGAAAGCGTGTTTGGTTTTTTTAACAGTGCAGTTAAATTCCCATTTTCCCAAAAAATAAAACATTCAATCTCTAGCTTCAGTTGGTTAGGTATTATATCTACATGGTTTCACTAGATATAAGCCAACATTCCTGTGCGTTCTTATCGCATGTAAGACGATCGACGGTTATATACACAGCTTTGCAATGAAGAACAAGTTGAACACAGTATAGTTGTCTGCTTTTTGCCATGAAGGATCAAGGAACATTGAGAACAATCTGGGATCATTAAATCTTGGGTTTAGTCATTTTATTTTAAGTACTTGCTATGTTTGTAGAAGTAACGAATTTTCGAAGTGAAAACATCCCTTGTCAGATATTAGTTGTTTGTGTACAGCTTGTATGCCCTTTTTAACTGAATATCACACGTGTAGGTTGGTTGCCATACCGGACTATGCGCCTACAAAACAAACAAACAAGCAAGGAAGCCAACGTACCTACCAAACAAACAAATACAAGCAAAATGTGCAACTGAGCAGTCTAGTTATTTCTGTTTCATGACCAACACAGTGATTAGGTTGAAACTTATTTGTTTGAAATGCTATTTTGGATTGTAGTTTACCCAGCTTGTATTTACGCATCTTCGCCTGCACTGTAATTAACAGCTCCGTGTGTTTATTACAGACAATGACATTTGTCTTTGCAGGCATCCGAAATTAAAGCTGATCTTCACGTAACATTATCTAGTAAAATAATCATGCGTATACTGCGAATGTTCTAATGCAGACCATTTGAATAAAAAAAATATAAACGTTTTATTGTATACCCCTGTGTTAAAAGCTGACAAAAGACTGTTAAACAATTGTATGATACTCGTTATTGCTTATATTTTACATTATTTGATGACAACACTAACACAAATGCTTTGATTTCACTTTCCCCTAACAATATTAAACAACAACCATAAACTTCTTCTTCTTCTTCGTCGTTCGCTATAAACCATAAACGAAACCCAAAGTGCGAAAATAGGTGTGCCTACAGAAAGGGCTACTTTGAACTTCTGTTAAGTTGCAAAGTAATATTTTTCTTAAATGCGCCTTTAACTACTTAAGCACCGCCTAGCTACAACATGACTTTGGCAGTTGCTATTTTAAAATCAAAGCTTTGTGTCAAACTCTATGAAGAGTTTCTCTCTTTGTCCTTGCTAGCATATATCACGTTGAAACGGACTCAGGTTTTGATAGTTGCCCTGCAACGGTGTTCCGAGTATCAAACGGCGTCATTACGATTGTTGATGATGCTATGTGCTACCATGAAAAGGCGTCAACTCTGAACACACGTGATAGTTGATGAATTCACTGCAGTGATGTGGAGTGGTACCTTGAAGTCTCAAACCATTTTCGTAAATATTTGTGGATGTTGCTAACTCGGTAACTGTCGGTATAACAATTTCAGAATCAAGGAAAACATTTTTAAATTGTGTCAATATACTTACACAATTTTGCAAAATACTTATCTACATGGTAGGCTAACCGTTAACAAATTGTTGAGTAGTTCAGGCTTTACTTCAAAGATTTTCCGAGATATATGTGTTCTCAGCGCAGACCTACTGCATTTTAAAATAAAAATACACAAATCGTATTTCTTCAAATTACAACCACACATCTTCTAACTCAAGAGCTTCCTTACCATGTACAGAACAGTTAAAATGCAGCTAATTATAGTTGCTGCAATATTCAGTACATGTAGCTTATCAGTCGCTCTGGAGGGAACGGAAGGAGAAAAATTTCGAAACTGCCCAAAAGGACAAACCTATCCAAACAGTACGTATGAAGTTATCGGACGTTCACCAGTGGACTGCATCCAGCTGTGTTCACGGACAAAAGAGTGTTCTGGTGTGAACATCTGTCCAGACAGCTTGTCTGGTCAGTTCACATGTGGAATGATGGAGGAGCTTCATCAGGATGATTGCGGAGGACTGACTACATCGTCTCCACTCTCATGTTATTACGCCAAAAGGGTAATTAACTAGATGTCTGTTTGTTTTTAGAACTTCCTTTGTACGTCCCTATGTCTATCTATGTTTCCTTGTTTATTGCATTATTGTTTTTTTGGGGTTTTTTGCGTTCGTTCGTTGGTTGGCTGATGTTTTTGTTTCAGTGTTGTTTTGATTGCAGCTCTGGTAAATGTGGGATCACAGTTTGCTCGTGTGAATCAAACGAAAGTCAACGTTGAAGTTCCCGCGCGCAAACCCCAAATGATTGGAATTATTTTACATAGAGACAGGCAGATGGGGAAACGGGCAAAAAGCCCGCACACCAAAAATAGAGAACCGACGCGAGTAAAAAGAAATTCCATCCACGGACACTGCTTTGTATTCTGTTTTTGAAAGCAGTTGCGTAAACGTTTATTAGTGGCACCTTTCGTTTCAGAATCTGCGGCTCTATCCGCTTCTTCCTGATTCTCCTGAATAATAGAAAAGGTTGTAAGTAGTGTTGTTGATGTAGTTGTTGTTGTTGTGTTGTAGTTGTTTTTGTAGTTGTTTTTGTAGTTGTTTTAGTTGTTGCTATTGTTGCTTATATGGGCATGCCCTCCTTTATTCCACGATCGGCACCATGGACAATTTGAATATGATGCTAAATATTAAGTTTTGTTTTCATTATGCATATAGCGGTTTGACTTCACTACCACTATTATAAAATAAAAGTGTTATTGTTACTGAATATGTATTATTCACGGTTGAGTATTTATGTGCGTGTCTGCTCAATCTGTGTGTATATGAATTAGTGTGTATATATACTTGTTGAGTGTGTATTTGAGACAAAGTCAAAGAGTGAAAAATAAATGACTAGAAAGAGATGAAAGTGTTTTAAGATAAAAACTAACCTACAAAAACTTACAACCAAAACGTTAACCTTTACAAAGTTTATTAACACTAAATAACTGACAACAACGGTCAACAAGTCTCACATAATTTCTCTGGTCTATTTCCAGGGAGACAACTATTCTATCATTAAACTCTTGCTGCTAACACTCCTCAAAGAAAACTAACACTATAACCAATACAAGGACTCTGAAGATTCCCAGACTAAAAAAACCACTAGATTACATAGACAACTCACAAACTGACAATACTAATGACTTCACAAAAGACTTTTCACGACTGACCCAAACCAACCCACCACATGCCCTGCACACACAAAACAACATGGCGCAAATTAGTTTCACAGCGACCGGTCATGATTATACATATTTCTTGCTAAAAAACCAACAAACACAATAAACCAAATATAGGAATATGTTACTTAGGTTCTTAAAAACAACCCTGCCAAATAAAACCCTTCCACTCACCATGGAGTTGGACTTCTAAGCCCAAAAACAAATTTACATCAGCAGCTGGTCTTCTCCCAAAAACAACAAGTCGCGTAAGGCAAAAATACAATATTTAGTCAAGTAGCTGTCGAACTCACAGAATGAAACTGAACGCAATGCCATTTTTCAGCAAGACCGTATACTCGTAGCATCGTTAGTCCACCGCTCATGGCAAAGGCAGTGAAATTGACAAGAAGAGCGGGGTAGTAGTTGCGCTAAGAAGGATAGCACGCTTTTCTGTACCTCTCTTTGTTTTAACTTTCTGAGCGTGTTTTTAATCCAAACATATCATATCTATATGTTTTTGGAATCAGGAACCGACAAGGAATAAGATGAAAGTGTTTTTAAATTGATTTGGACAATTTAATTTTGATAATAATTTTTATATATTTAATTTTCAGAGCTTGTTTTTAATCCGAATATAACATATTTATATGTTTTTGGAATCAGCAAATGATGGAGAATAAGATAAACGTAAATTTGGATCGTTTTATAAATGTTTATTTTTTTTTACAATGTTCAGATTTTTAATGACCAAAGTCATTAATTAATTTTTAAGCCACCAAGCTGAAATGCAATACCGAAGTCCGGGCTTTGTCGAAGATTACTTGACCAAAATTACAACCAATTTGGTGGAAAAATGAGGGCGTGACAGTGCCCCCTCAACTTTCGCGAAAAGCCGGATATGACGTCATCAAAGACATTTATCAAAAAAATGAAAAAAATGTTCGGGGATTTCATACCCAGGAACTCTCATGTCAAATTTCATAAAGATCGGTCCAGTAGTTTAGTCTGAATCGCTCTACACACACACACACACACAGACAGACAGACAGACACACGCACATACACCACGACCCTCGTTTCGATTCCCCCTCGATGTTAAAATATTTAGTCAAAACTTGACTAAATATAAAAAGGGGCCTTCGCTAAGAATGCTGGGAACTATCGAAAGGGAAATTAAGAAGGGAAGTTACTCGGAACCTTCTGGTCTATACGCCTTTGACGAGGTTACCTCCCGTCCTCCACATACAATGGTTCATTACTATTTCTTTGTGTATTCCAGAAGAAAATGCCACCAACAACAACTACAACGACAACTACTACAACCACTACAGAGCCGATTACACCGCTCTGGTGTCGTGAGGGAGGGACTCTCGACGGTGCCAAATGTAACTGTCCACTTCCATATGGTGGTAAATCTTGCGAGCGCTATCTCCGAGGTAACGTTACACATTCATAACTCTATGCACATTTGTCGTACAATGCATTCATGCATTTTTCTTTGAATTGTTCATTTCCCCTTGTTATTTACTACTCTTAAAGATGGCTTAGACAAAGAACAAAACAACGGCTTAAGGGCAGACATGGCACGGAAATAGTTTTGTTTCAAGGTTCTTGATTAGAGTGTTCTTTGTCCTTTAAAGTAATATGTGTATGAATTATTGGTCAAAATGGAAGTTTGTTGTGACTTTTTTGATAAAACTTGTAGTTTTGGGGACCGACCCATCTTCCAGAAAAATAAAAATAAAACTTTGCAGAATGTTTCGTTTTATTCTAAAAAGGTCCCTAGATGCAAGATCAGAGCAAAGTGTTCAATTGTATTGAGCAGATTTGATTTTTTGTTAAATATCATAAGCATAAAATAAATTTCAGAAAAAAGGCAAGTTTTCGTATTTTAACAGAATTTTTAAAATGATTTCTTGGTAATTCCTAAAATGTCTCTCTTTTACTGCGCAAAAACACTATTTCTAGTTAAAATACAAAATAGAGCAAGAAGATTGGACAGTTAGTCTAGAAGATGAATATGTCACAATGACGGCACTGATGCTCAAAAATGATTCTGAGAAAACATCGGCAAGATTGTTCAAAATGGTGTCGAACGTTAATAACATATTTTGAAAATAATCATTATATTGCAAGAAAGACAAAACAACAAAATGACATTGCACAATGATTATAATATGGTGTTCAAAGTACCCAATAATGCTGAGAACCCAAATTCCGTCCCATCTCTGGCCTTACATAGCAAAGGAATCAGAAGAATCTAAAGCACATGCAACAAGTTGACCATAATTACAAAAATAAAGAGAATTTGTACTTTTGTAAACACTTCTAAACACAATTTTGTTGTGAAAAAGTATTGAAATTCCAAACTGTGGGCATGTAATTTTAACCAAATGGTTGCTTTAAAGAGGTGGCGATTCTGTGAAAACGCTTCGGTCAGACTCTCAAAAATCTGCATACCTTTAGTCACAATTGATGTATAAACGTTTGACAGCACAAGATTCCTTGATCAGGGTTTTGTGGGGACTTCAATAAAAGTGAAAAAGAAAGAAACATAGTTTTCCTTTTTTTCATTACATGCCGCAATTATTACGTCATTTGCGGAATGACGTCACGGCATTGACTTTGTTTTTTGCAATGAGTCAACACTTCAAACATATGCCGTTAGTTTTGCTTCAGACTTTGTACACCAAAAATGCATTATGAGCAGAATTATGTGTCTTTTAGTAAGTAACCCCCTTTTTCTAAGTCGAGCATTTTTGCAGGCAGTGACCCCCTTTGGGGACAAAATCTGTTATGAAAGCTACCATTAGAAGTTCTTTTGAGGCCTGTTTAGAATAGCAGAGATACAATACTTCACAAAGCAGCTTAGCATATGGAGGATTCCCAAATGATAACAATTTACCTATTTATGCCACTTAGATCACGGACTACTTACCGTGATCATCGCACAGGTAAGCTCCAGGCACTGGGCGAAAAGTGGCGTTTTGTATCTTACAAAACTACTCAAAATCCCAACAAAACTTCAAGTTTCAATGGGTTTATTAGATTTTGGTGTTCACGACAACGCCAGATTTTGATTGGATTTTGTTGAAGTTATCGCTGCGAAATTGCCTGGAATTTCAGCGCGTTTTGCGACAGTCAAAACATCATGTTAAACCATGTTACAGCATGTCTGTAACATGCAAAAATGCCAAGTTTTGATGGCATTAAAGCTTTGGTTTAACGCCAAGTAACATCATGTTATCGTAGACTTAACTTGCAAAACTGCTTGTTTTGGTGGTGTTACAGCTTGCTTGTAACGTGATTAACATCATGTTATTGCTGGTTTAACATGCAAAACCCCATGTTATGTTGGTGTTAAAGATTGCTCAAATGCCTATTAACTCCATGTTATGTTGGTGTTAAAGCTTGCTCAAATGCCTATTAACACCATGTTAGTTGGTGTTTGGCTTGATTATTAATGTAAAAAAACACCATGTTATGACGTTCACATAATTGTTTTCACCTGGATGGAATTTTGTGGAAAAGAAAGCATGTTGTTTGGGAATTGTGTGCGGGTTTCATGCTTGGATATTGCACTTTGCTGACTTGTCACAGGTCAATTTACATTTAACAATATTAGTTTTCAAATGCATCATCCTTCACACATTATGTAAACATCTTTAACATTAACACTTTGGTTGTAAAAGTATTGCACTTTATTCAAACAGAACAAAAACAAAAATGCTGATTCACAATGTACAATAGCAAAGGACTATTTTGAGTGGAGACAGTGTTCATCCACACTATAATTGGATAAGCTAAAATAAATTATTTAAATCGGTGAAGGCCACACGAAATGAAAACACACTATCAGTAAATTACTTCCCTTGTGAGTGAGAGGGTCATACCCATAAAAGCCATGTCAGTTTTAGCCCATGTGAGTGTGTGTGGTGAGGGGGGGAGGGGGAGGGGGAGGGGGGGGGCAGATGCCTTGTGAAAACATTGGCCATAGATATATATGTGAATTACTTCCCTTGGGTATGAACATTTATGAATGATTTAAATGGGTGAAGGAAGGCTAAACAAAATGAAAATCAGTAAATTACTAAATAACTAAATTACTTCCCTTGTGAGTGAGAACAGTCATGAATACCATGTTCCAACTTTTTGCTAAAAATTCGCCCACAATGTGACCTTCAAAGTTGAAAAGGGGTAACTGAACTTCATGTTTGGATGTCATCGAGTCCAACATGTCAGTAAAGTTTGAAAGCCCTAGATTCATAAACATCTGAAAACTGCTCAACGTCTGTGCATCACGGCACATTAATAAAAGTAAGAGTTAGTAAGATTAACCTAACTGCTATGGTGAGGCAGTAATCACTCGTTGATGAAGAATTATTTGAATTCTGAATTTCGAACAAACAAAATACAGTGGGCCCCCCTCCAAACCCCCTTTTCAGGCCTCCAAAAATTAAAAAAAAAGCAGGTCTTAAAAAGAAGGAAATCTGCTTAATATGTAGGTAAATGTACAACTGGTTGTGAACAGAAAATCCAAAAACGTAAGGTCTTAAAAGCGGGCAAGTCTGAAAAGGGGGGGGAGGGGGGGGACCTAAAATGTGGCGATCACAACGATAATTTATCTAACAAAGTTCATTCTGAAATCTTCTTCAGCGTTTGATTATGTTTGTTTATTTGGTGTTTAACGTCGTTTTCAACCACGAAGGTTATATCGCGACGGGGAAAGGGGGGAGATGGGATAAAGCCACTTGTCAATTGTTTCTTGTTCACAAAAGCACTAATCAAAAATTTGCTCCAGGGGCTTGCAACGTAGTACAATATATTACCTTACTGGGAGAATGCAAGTTTCCAGTACAAAGGACTTAACATTTCTTACATACTGCTTGACTAAAATCTTTACAAAAATTGACTATATTCTATACAAGAAACACTTAACAAGGGTAAAAGGAAAAACAGAATCCGTTAGTCGCCTCTTACGACATGCTGGGGAGTATCGGGTAAATTCTTTCTCGTCCCAACCAATATGGGACTCCCCCTAACCCGCGGGGGGTGTTTGATTATGGAGAGACTAAATCCTCAGTTCAGATGTGGTCTTAACTCCTTGTCTCCCAGGTACGGATATATTCGTACCCACTCATTTGGCTCTATCTGACCAGGTATGGATATATCCGTACACACAGTCACTATGTACATTGCATCTGTTCTCATTCGGCACATATCCGCATTCTGCTCAGACTGTTAGCTTCAGTCGCTTCCTGTAACGTTGATCTAACGCCAGCATTCTAGCCTGTTGATACACAGTTTCTACAATTCTGACTGACCTGCTGCAGCACAGCTGGTCTGGGCTTAAAAAATCTTGGTCAACATAGGTGGGGTAAAGTGTTAAAATAAAGCGTCCTTCCAAAGTCGATGACAGTTCCCCAGAGTATTCACAAAATGATATGGTACTGGAAGCCTTGCATGGCGACGAAAAAGGTGTCCACGCCTACATCAATCAATAGGAAGCTTATATAGCGCGTATTCCGTGCCCCCCCCCCCCCCCCCCCCCTGCGGGTTGCGGGGAGTCCCATATTGGTTGGGACGAAAAAGAATTTACCGGATGCTCCCTAGCATGTCGTAAGAGGCGACTAACGGATTCTGTTTCTCCTTTTACCCTTGTTAAGTGTTTCTTGTATAGAATATAGTCAATGTTTTTAAAGATTTTAGTCAAGCAGTATGTAAGAAATGTTAAGTCCTTTGTACTGGAAACTTGCATTCTCCCAGTAAGGTAATAAATCGTACTACGTTGCAAGCCCCTGGAGCAAATTTTTGATTAGTGCTTTTGTGAACAAGAAACAATTGACAAGTGGCTCTATCCCATCTCCCCCCCTTCCCTCCATCGCGATATAACCTTGAACGGTTGAAAACGACGTTAAACACCAAATAAAACAAGTCGCGTAAGGCGAAAATACAATATTTAGTCAAGTAGCTGTCGAACTCACAGAATGAAACTGAACGCAGCAAGACCGTATACTCGTAGCATCGTCACTCCACCGCCCGTGGCAAAGGCAGTGCCCGTGGAATTGACAAGAAGAGCGGGGTATTCGTTGCGCTAAGAAGGATAGCACGCTTTTCTGTACCTCTCTTCGTTTTAACTTTCTGAGCGTGTTTTTAATCCAAACATATCATATCTATATATTTTTGGAATCAGGAACCGACAAGGAATACGATGAAAGTGTTTTTAAATTGATTTCGAAAAAAAAAATTTGATAATAATTTTTATATATTTAATTTTCAGAGCTTGTTTTTAATCCAAATATAACATATTGATATGTTTTTGGAATCAGCAAATGATGGAGAATAAGATAAACGTAAATTTGGATCGTTTTATAAATTTTTAATTTTTTTTACAATTTTCAGATTTTTAATGACCAAAGTCATTAATTAATTTTTAAGCCACCAAGCTGAAATGCAATACCGAACCCCGGGCTTCGTCGAAGAGTACTTGACCAAAATTTCAACCAATTTGGTTGAAAAATGAGGGCGTGACAGTGCCGCCTCAACTTTCACGAAAAGCCGGATATGACGTCATCAAAGACATTTATCAAAAAAATGAAAACAACGTTCGGGGATTTCATACCCAGGAACTCTCATGTCAAATTTCATAAAGATCGGTCCAGTAGTTTAGTCTGAATCGCTCTACACACATACACACATACAGACACACACACACACACACACACGCACAGACACACATACACCACGACCCTCGTTTCGATTCCCCCTCGATGTTAAAATATTTAGTCAAAACTTGACTAAATATAAAAAGAAAGAAAGTATTCCGTGGGTACAGTTCTCAGCGCTTGTCGAAGAGTTGTCAACACAGGACTAACAAAGAAACTAACATCTACAGACGGACACGAACCCTATCACACACTAGCAAACCCTGATAAACATACAACAAACAACTGTTTAACAACAATGTACACATCAATAGCTAGGTCCAAACAAAATAATATCAAGCACAAAGAAAAAAACACCTCTCACAGAGCACAGCACAAGAATGTCTTTTGGGGCACAACACATCACGTCGAACATGAAAGTCACAGCCAGCTACGGGAAGAACTGAGTTTTCAACCTACTCTTGAACGCGTCAAGAGAGGGGCTCTGGCGAAGCTCAGGCGGCAGGCAGTTCCAGACGGAGGGGCCCGCGGAGAGGAATGCACGCTGACCAGCAGATGCGAGTTTCGAGCGAGGGATGTGAAGGCGGAGTGGGTCAGCAGCAGAACGAAGGGGACGGTCGGAGGGCTGGGTGTACAGGTCCAGGGAGGATTGAAGGTACTCGGGAGCAGAGTCGTTGAGACACTTGAACACCAGAGTGGACAGTTTGTGGGAGATTCGGGTGTTGACAGGGAGCCAGTGCTAGGAGCGAAGTAGGGGGGGGGGGTGTGATGTGGTCTGCTTTGTCTTCCTCAACGCCAGTCTGGCAGCAGCGTTCTGGACTCGTTGTAGGCCATGAATGGATGAGGCGGGGAGGCCAGCAGAAGGGAGTTGCAGTAGTCCAGACGACTGAAGATGAGGGAGACAACCAGCTTGACACAGGCGTCGTGGGTGAGATAGCGACGGATGGAGGCGATGCGTCGTAGGTGGAAAAAGCAGGTCTTGATGATGAAGGAGATGTGTGTCTGCATGGAGAGAGTGGAGTCGAGAAAGACGCCAAGGCTCTTGACAGCAGGGGAGAATGGAACAGTCGCGTCATCCAGCTGGAGGTCGGTCACAGTGAGGGAAGCAATCTTCTGTCGTGTTCCAACGAGAAGGGCCTCCGTCTTCTCACTGTTCAGCTTCAACTTGTTCTCAGTCATCCAGTTCTTGATGTCAGTGAAACAACTGGAGATGGATCCAAGGAGATGGTCAACGTCCTCCGGCTTGGCGCTGTTCTGGAGCTACATGAAGAAGTATCCTTCACGGCTTCTGCAGAAACAGTCGGCTGGGGATGAGGACAGCAGCTAATGGGGAACCTATGTAAAACATATAGACAAGAACAAATATACGTCAATGGGAAAACAAAGAAAGAAGTAGAGAAGGAACTCCGCACCTTAACACAGTGAAAATGAAAAACACATGTGAATGTACTTATGTTTTAAATCTCCTCCCCCTCCCCCCCAATTAAGACCAGTTATCAAAGATATTTGTCAGTCTTCAAATGAGAATTTCACTGTTCTCACGGAACCAGACCTGCCTACCCTCATTTTACCTTGACAGAAGATCACTCAGTAAAAAACAGAAGAATCCAGCACAGATGCAGAAGAAAATTTGTCGCAGTCAAATATTGTAACAAAACATAACAATTTCTCTTGCTCTGATTTTGAAGTCCGAACCGCAGTGAGTGCAGAAGGCGCACTTCTCCCCTTGATTTGAGGGCACAATACACGGAAATAGCTTGTGGTACTCTGGCCGATATTTTTGCAAACACAGCTTTTTCTTTTTCGTGATAGTTTTTTTTTCTTTTTCTTGAGGAGAATCTTTATCGACATCCGTTTCATGCTCGCGAACACTGCTGCCACGTTTTCTCGCAGACATTTCGCGTGGCCACGTGGCGTTCCTTTCCCGTTCTTCAGTGCAAAAGAGTGCCCGGTAGTTGTCTCCCCTGTCGCTCCTAAACCAGTATGGGAATGATGCATACTTGTTTAGACCGTTTGGAATGCAGAAGATTATTGATGTTTCCAGCGGAAGAAATGTTTTGGAGACAGAAGAAAGCTTTGAAATTCGGAAGATTCTTCCGCCAAAAGCGGAAGGTAGGCAGGTCTGCGGAACCCTCAAGAAAACTGAGCTGTGCTAATATATTTTATAACTGCAAACATGCCTCAAATTCAATATTGCAAGCCACTATACATTCCTCATAAAGGCACATTCCTTCATGCTCACGTGTGAAAACTAACATAAGTTTACAAGTGTGTATCTATTTAAAAAACAAACTAACAGCAGAACAGGAAGGTTGAATAAAATCCTTACATTAGACTAGCAGTTGATCTGTAGAATTCCAGGAGCCGAAATCCCAAGCCCTTGATATCTGCACTTTCAGCATCTTGTACCTGGAATAGTATGAAGATAACATGTCATTGTCACCGTCAGTAAATCACTATATCAAAATTATCAATATCATATGATTACTTACTAAAATAACTTTATGAAGTTATCTAGCACTGTCAATGGCAATAGTATCATGACAGTTTGACAGTGAGATTACGATTAATCATCCTCATTAACAAATAACATAGATTAGTTCTAATGTAGTACCTGTTTGTAGTGAACTCACCAGCAGGAGTATTGCATGTATTATGAAGAGTAGTTAATTTTAATAGTTGTAGTACAAACCCAAGTTTGTGTGCGTGTTTGTATGTGTGGGTGGGGGTGTTGGGGGGGGGGGACAGTTACTGATGGTTCACCCACAAAAATGTACACTCACTAAGTAATGTCACTTAAAGTAACTATTTTCAAAGCTTCTTGCTTACCTTGGAATAGTGTCAAGCAGCTTATATGTTGTGTCTAGATAAGCCATCAGATCTTCACACTCAGCCTGCACATGCTGCAAACTGGACATGCTTGCAATTGTATCTTGAGCAACCAAGCTGTTGTTGCGGAGACAACGGAACCATGCTCAAGTCAGGTCCAACTGAAATAAAAGCATAGTGTTAGCTGATAAATGATTTGGTCAGTATAACCTTGAACGGTTGAAAACGACGTTAAACACCAAATAAAGAAAGAAAGAAAGAAAGATTTGGTCAAGCAAAACCATGCGGTATTTTTACGGGCGGGGATATAGCTCAGTTGGTAGCGCGCTAGATTTGTATTCAGTTGGCCGCTGTCAGCGTGAGTTCGATCCCAGGTTCGGCGGAAATTTATTTCAGAGTCAACTTTGTGTGCAGACTCTCTTCGGTGTCCGAACCCTCCCCCCGTGTACACTACATTGGGTGTGCACGTTAAAGATCCCACGATTGACAAAAGAGTCTTTCCTGGCAAAATTGCTTAGGCACAGTTAATAATTGTCTACCTATACCCGTGTCACTTGGAATAATAGGCCGTGAAAGGTAAATATGCGCCGAAATGGCTGCAATCTACTGGCCGTATAAAATTTCATCTCACACGGCATCACTGCAGAGCGCCTAGAACTGTACCCACGGAATATGCGCGATATAAGCGTCATTGATTGATTGAATAAAATATTTAAATTTATGTATACCTCGATGATGCAAAAATAATGTACTTATTTACTATTAGCATTTAGCTGGTCATTCAAACCATAGCTTGTTTAAAGCTAGTAGTAGCAGTAGTGATGATTTATTAAAATACTACTATAGTAGAAGTAGAACTCGAACTCCTATTGCTAGTAAATTACTAATTAGTGCACACAAGAACAACCATGGCAGTTGGCAATGGCACTGGCAGAATACGATCAAATATTATTATTAGCCTCATCATGGGTTGACGTCCCATCAAAATGAATCACTGAATGAATTACGGACTGAATCAAACTTCAGAGACATCATTACAATTTTTCACAACGATTTTTCAGCAAACAGCCATGTTTACCTGTACAAATGTATCAGTGCTATCAGTGTCACTGAGTGTGGTAACTGGTAAGCTTAGTATTTCACTATTTGGTTCGAGACAGAGACAAAGTTGAAACTTAATTCGAGAAGCCAAACACTGACGAATACTTACGTATTTTGAGCAAAACCCACGCACGTCGACCACAAGTTGATGTCTGCTGGAGTACGTAGTCATAAAAACGTCCATGAAGCTTGGTTTTGAAACGTTTCTTAGCACATGCTTTCGAGTTTTCGCTGCCATGTATTGGGCTTGGCATTTCCGATAATGACATTCTACTGCGCATGCGCGACTCCGGCATAGGCCACTGATCTAAAAATGGAGCGGGACAAGTACAGCCTACAGGCGCCTTATGGTGATAACCCGACAAGCACAACCATGCTGTTATTGTTGTTGTTGTGTTTTGTAGTTGTTTCAAGTTCAGATGATGAGGCCGTGTGCCAAAAAGCAACTAATTAAAAGTGTGTGTGTGTAAAGCCGAGCGGTGGTAGCTTCACGTAGATATTAGGGGAAGGGCTCCTAATATGGACCGGCTCCTAATATGGACCACCTCCTGTTCTGACAAACTAAGGGCGCTAGAGCGCTCAAAAAAGTTTTGTTCGCTGTATTCACCCTCTCTGGATAACTTGCACATGTCAAAACAGTTGCAGAAACACAAATCTCAAAACTGTTAGGCTTTTTCTCTTTTTTTCACTTTTGGCAGCGTTCACTCTAAATTTGCTGCCTAAAACGGACTCGTTTCTGTCCACAGCCAAAGCTTTTATCACACAAAAGTTGCTATATATGACAGCTAAGACCGCATTTGTTACATTTTAGCAGTGTTGACCCCGAGTTTCTACTGCAAACAAAACAACAATAGCAAAATCTCAAAGTATGTGCGAGTCCCCAAATATGGACCACCTTCAACAAATCGAAGAAAAAGAAGCTAAAGGCTTTTTTCATTAATTCATTAAGAATCTTGCTGGAAATAACCTATTACTAGACCTCGAGATTTAAAAAAAATATAACAAAAAGTCTTCTTTTCGTGGAAGTTGATAATTTTACTTATTTTCACTCTGTTTTTGATAAGCTTCTTTAGTTTCCTGGTGTGCTTCAAATAATGCTCTCATCAACCCGAAACAGATCAATCTAAAGCATATTTGAATTAGTCTGACTTGTACACTAAGTTGTATCATGCTATTTTGAAGTATAGGGGGCTTTTTACAATTATTCGTGAAGGCCGCTTCACTGGTCCATATTAGGCGCCCAGGCTCCTAATATGTACCATTTGTGATTTTGTATGTATTTAATTTTTGCTGAATGTCTATCAAAGCTATTTCACTCTAATTAGGCCTAACGGTTAACCTAAGAGAGAAGGACTACCAAACACAAAATAAAACTTCTCCGCAAGAAAACAAGCTAGTTATCAGCATGAAACAAAAAGTGGTCCATATTAGGAGCCCTTCCTAACTGTCTGTGTCTGCGTCGAAGATGTTACCGTGAATGTGTTTTTAAAAGACATTTGTCAGGACGGCATTCAAACCACACGCACCATACACGAACCGACGAACAAAATACTTCTGACAACAACTTAAATGTAAAATCAACAAGAGTGTAGCAGGGACCTATATTAATATAGGTCTATAAGTGTAGTAAGATTCCAAATTGTATTCAGACCAAAACAACAATCATAAATCATACATGGGATCTTTCATATGTGTGTGTGTGTGTGTGTGTGTGTGTGTGTGTGTGTGTGTGTGTGTGTGTGTGTGTGTGTGTGTGTGTGTGTGTGTGTGTGTGTGTGTGTGTGTGTGTGTGTGTGTGTGTGTGTGGGATGATAATTAGTTTTAACGTCCTCTTAGAACTGCAACTGGCTTTAGGACAGGTAGAGTTAATATGCTTTATGTGGGGACAAGACACTGAACAAACATGCAACCAGAGAACACATAATTATGATCGTGTTATAATCATATCTGGAAGTCTGTTGCGATGTTTCAAAATGGGGATGGAAGGGAAGATTGTGTACGCGGAATATGGTTGGACTGGAGCGGTTTTGTAGGCTTATTTTTTTAATTTTTGTTATGTGGAATATTGTTATATTTGTGGCTGAATAGGTAAGTAAATACATAACTGGAAAAATAATACAATGAAGAAGAAAAAGCTCGGTGTGAGAGAGTATTGAGGGGTGGGAAGGAGGAACGGAGATCAGGGTTTTTAAAACAGATATCCTATTTCAGCCTTATATATGGAGAGACACAGGGTGTATGCTAGCTTCCATTGACATTTTACATGAGAGTTCCTGGGAATGATATCCCCGGACGTTTTTTTTTCTGTTTTTTTTCGATAAATACCTTTGATGACGTCATATCCGGCTTTTTGTAAAAGTTGAGGCGGCACTGTACAATCGCTCTACACACACACACACACACACACACACACACATACACCACGACACTCGTCTCGATTCCCCCTCTATATAAAGAGACATTATGTATTGCATCTAAACACGAGGTGAGTAAAACATTATCAGAAAAGGAAGAGCAAGAGAAATCCCAAAACTCAAATTCGAGTCACTTCAGTTTGTACTGTACAAGTTGAGAAAGTTGCAAGTCCAGTCAGTACCCACCATCTCGGACGGATGTTCCGGGAAGGGGGGTGGGGGGAAGTAGAACAAAGGCCTATCTGTGGTCAGTCGCCGCTTCTCTGGACCTTACAGGTCCCAAGCAACACATGGGAAAACGATTAACTCGGCTAGTGCCCCAGCAAAAGTGTTGCATAGGAATAGACGGAAAAAATCTGGCCGCACAAAAGTTGTCAGCTTAGATCAGAATGACCTACTTTCTCTGCTCAACGCACGGGCAATGCATACTCTCGTGTACACTGTACTAGTACTGTGACAAGGCTCATATAGAGAAAATAAGAGATACCCCCCAAAAATGTTTGTGCACTGCACTTTTTGTTCTCACATTTATAAACTGATGATCAGTGTGTGTGTGTGTGTGTGTGTTCAGTTGTGTGTGTGTGTGTCAGTTCAAGGGGTGTGTGTGTGTGTCACTGTGTGCCCTTGTGTGTGTGTGTGTGTGTGTGTGTGTGTGTGCGTGTGTGTGTGTGTGTATGGGTGTGTGTGTGTGTGTGCGTGTGTGTGTGTGTATGTGTGTATATGTGTGTGTGTGTGTGTGTGTGACAACGTTTGTTTCGCACAACGTCAACAATGGCATGATTAAACGATAAATGTGAAAATACACTTGTTAAGCACTTATTCGACTTTCAACGGAAGCATAGTTTTTTTTATAAGAAATCTAACATTGTGCTGCCCTTTGTTTGTTCGTGTATAGATTGTTCAGAGGCGTTTGACAACGGAAAACAGGATGGGGCCGATGAAGAACTGGTAATTCAGCCAGTCGGAGCACCAGCGCCGTTTCGGGTAAATTCTTCTCTTCCGGAGTCAAAAACAACCATACGTGTATAGCTCTCCATCAAATACCACACCCAGACTTGAATCATTAATGACAGAATAAGATACTTTCGACTGACTATCCTGTTGTCTGATCCTACGGCCACGCATCTGTCTGATTTTCTTTTTTTTTCAGAGTGGGTGAGGAAGAGAGAGAGAGAGAGAGAGAGAGAGAGAGAGAGAGAGAGAGAGAGAGAGAGAGACAGAGAGAGAGAGAGAGACAGAGACAGAGACAGAGACAGAGACAGAGAGAATTGAATGGAATTGAATTGAATTGAATTGAACTTTATTTAACAAAAATTAAGATTTAAGGCTACGCCTTTTCTTACAATCTGTCCTTGGGACGCATAGACACACAATGATATAATTAAAAAAATGAAAATTAAAAAGTTAAAAAGTTAACCAACAAAAGGAGGTCGGACAATGTCAGCACGTGATGATAAAGATGAAGATGATGATGATGCTGATGATGATGATGATGATGATGATGATGATGATGATGATGATGAGGATGAGGATGAGGATAAAGATGAGGCATGAAGAGCATACATACGTGGTTATTCATAAAATCAGCTGGTAGCAATCGAACATGTAGCAATAGTACAACAAAAATATGTTCCGAATATACAATGCACAGCATATCTTTGACGTAATACTAAGTGTGGTAAATCAAAACGCGATAAACTACTCAGACATTAAGAGGTTTTTAACACTTTTTTAAAAACTTTTTAATGACTTTTTAAGTGCTTAAAGGATGAGGGAAGTGAGTTCCAAACTGAAGTACCCGAAAAAGCAAGACTGGTCTTATACACGTCAATTCGTGGAATTGGTGGGATCAAGTTAACCGACCCATATCTGTGGGTAGCTTTATTAAATAATGATGTAATGTAAATGGGCACTTTACCGTAATACAATTTATGCATAAAAATGGCTTTGTTTAACTTGAGATGCTTTTCCAGTGGAAGAAAGTTAACCCTTTTGCTGCCAATCAAAACTTGCGTATGTGCATTCCTGACTGCCAGGGAAAATTGGAGTTCGGGGTGTAATAATTCACAAAAAATTCTAGCTCCAAACTGGCAGTAGGTAGGTAAGTAAAACCTATGTTATTTTTAAGGGAAATTGAACCAAGAATCTGTTTTTAGTGTCTAATCATGGAAATGATTCTTTCTTTCTTTCTTTATTTGGTGTTTAACGTCGTTTTCAACCGTTCAATGTTATATCGCGACGGGATGGAAATGATAATTAGTTTGGCTTAGAATGATGTTTAAATATGAACTTTTGAAACATCAGTCCAGCGCATCTTCCGGTGCCTGTGGATCAAACACAGGTGGCTGTTTTGCTCGCTCCAAGAAAGGATTATAATCACTATCATCTACCTGTTTCCAACGAATCGTCCGAAAGAAGATCTCCCCCTCCCCCTGTCAGTATCCATAATCATTTGCACCGCCTGTAGCGTCAGTCCGGCTTTGTTTTTCCCTACTACGGCCCGGTCGACTGTCACCGTTAGCCATTTTGACGAGTCGAGATTTCTCTCCCCTACCCTGTCGCCAAGGCCGAAAATAGCCTTCAGACGCAAAACCGCGTCACCATTTATGTTTATTCATGAGAATGAGGTATCCTACCAAGCCATTGGCTGCTATTTTTGTGTCAGCAGTGACATAGCATTTCTGGAAAATCCCGGAACGGAGAGGACGGGTAAACCCGTCCTAAGGCGCTGCGGCTGCACAAGCGCATGACGGGTATACCCGTCCTAAGGCAGGCAAGTGGTAAGCATTTTTAATTTCATATCTGTTGAGGCATTATCCTTTACGATGAGTTTGGCCGAACGACGATAGAGAGAGTCTAACCTTTTCAAGTGGACATCACTGCTGCCATCCCAGAGCGTCGAAACATAATTAATGTGAGGCATTACATGAGCATGGTGGAACATTTCCAGAGTCCTTCTGTTCGTAAATTGCTTTAACTTGGATAAGAGGAAAACGTTCTTGGCCACTTTCTTGCAAATATGTTGTAATTGTGCCTGCCACTTGAATTCACAGTCAATAATTACCCCTAAAACCCGATGTTGTTGAACTTGTTCAATTGATTGCGTACCTATAGTAAGACTTAGTTTGAGTGGAGAAATCTGGTGTTTTTGTCTGGTTGCAATTACCATACTTTTAGTTTTTATTGGATGGACAAGCATATCCATTGGCACTACACCAGTTATTTACATCGTTTAAAGCTGTTTGAAGGGAGGGCTCTATTACTGGAACAGACTTTCCACTTGAATGAAGAGAAGAATCGTCAGCAAAAAAATCACTTCTTATATTACTATCAGAAATGTGCAGTGGCAGATCATTAATATACAGACAGAAGAGAGAGAGAGAGAGAGAGAGAGAGAGAGACACACACACACACACACACACACACACACACACACACACACACACACACACACACACACACACACACACACACTGCCCATTGTACTTTTCCTTATTTGCATCTTTTAGTACATTTTGACTTGAACGCCCATTTATTTCAATATATTTTATTTAAATCAATTAAGAGAACACGAGTATTGTCTGTTATCAGCACACGACTACACTTGTTTTGGTCCTGGGTATTTTTTACACCAAAGTTCAGCGATGTTTTATGAACACGCTTTTATGGGGCACCCATACAGACCCTGCTGGGATAACTACTGCTTTTTTCAATAACATTTGAGAGATTATCTCGCAACATTTCGGTTTTTTTGGCTAAAATGTGCATTACTCGTCTTGCTTTGAAAGGAACCAAACATGTTTAGATTTGAAATAAGTGTAGGTTTTAACACATTTTCAACATGTCAACTTAGTTCAAGCCCCCAAATGAGTGGGGGGGGGGGGGGTGGTCTAGTACGCGTTTTTCTACCCATAAGTAATTAAATGTGAAAATAAAAGTGTATGCTCACGCTTAAATTAAGCATAACTATAACGCATACTATTAATTGTTTTTCAGGACCATAAATATCATTGTCTGTTTAAATCACTTGTTCCAACCTTTGCGGTTTGAGCCCTACACACGTTTATTTTGTTCTCAAATTAACGGATACATTGTCAAATTCACCATTAGTTTCTCTTAAGTAACTTTTCGTAGAAAAACACGTACTAGACAATTCGTTGCCCCTCCAAGAAATGAACTCTCCCCTCCATTATTATTCGATGAGTATTCAAGTTATTGAAACATCGCTTTGCGCTGAGAGATTTATAGAGCAAATTACGAAAATGAATAAATGAACGAAAGGTGTTGCGTAGCGCTAAGTTCAATAATTATTTTCGAGATTTGCTCTTTAAATCTGTTAGCGCACTCTTATAGTTTCAATAACATTTTTGTCAAGGCACATTTGCTGCGCACGTTTGATTAACTTTGTGAACAGGTCGAGTTAGATCTATTGTGTGTTCTGTCTTTACTTTCCTTAATCATTTTGTTTGGTAAATTTCAGGGTTGCTTTGAAGATAGTATACCGAAAGAGCCATTTTAGAAAGTGTTCTGACGATTTGGACCTTAACAAGTTAAAGGGACATTTGCTGAACTGTAATTTAGAAACTCCTGCAATGCTTTACTCAAAACCGCTCGGAAACTATGCCAAATAATCATATGAATTTTAATCAGCGAGTGGTTTGCTTCTGCCAGCTCTCCTGTCAGGAGTCCCGTCATCATTATTTATTCAGTTTTCATTCAGTTTTCATCTATACCCATTCGTCAAAGCAGATTAAGAACGTTGGATTGAGGAACTCAAACCTACAGTATAGCTAACGCATTTACAGTAGGGGGCAAAATAAACGCAACTTTCCTGCCACTACTCTCAAATGCAGGTGTAACAAGTGTAGAGATAGCTAAATGTATATCTATGTAAATTGTAAGTGCATCTAATGTGAAACACAGATCTACAACACAAAGTACAAAAGTCTGCCAAAAACATCTACACAGCTTCAGAATATCCTCACCAGTACCAATTTACATATCATAAATCCATTTTTCAATAACGATTTGACAAGCACAAGCAGGTACTGGTTCTTGGTAGTGGTAAAGAAATGTGTAACTTACTCTTCAGGGTAGTCGGTAAAGCAACATGCCCACTCAGTCTGAATCTTCTCCAGAATCCATATATCTGAAGGCAAGAGCTGTATGAACACTTCATCACACATCATCTCTGGTTTTTTTAGGAGGCCTGAAAAAAACCACCATAAAATAATTAATTAACAATAAATAATAACTGTATCATAATCAAACCACTCACACATCGATTCTCCCCCCCCCCCCCCTCTTTCACAATTATAGTTCATACAGCATGTCAATGTCAAGTATTCAAACAGAGAAATAAGTCATTGTTAACCCTTCTAAAAAAGACACAATCGACACACTTTCAGTATCAGTGATGTAAGTGTAGTCAGTTTTTGCTCGTTTTCTTTCTTTTACCTTTTCATAAATTGTGTCATACATGGTAGGGGTCAAGCGAGTTGTGATTGCAAGCAAACATGTCACTTTGATAAGCTACACAAATCGTAAAAATGCATCTTTTTCAACCAGGTAAAGATATTCATAGTGGAAATTCATATCTCCACATGACCATTTTATTAGAATTATTCGCCGAGGCGTTAGATAATCACACAAATAAGATAGATTACTTAGATAATGTAAATAGAGTTGTTTGAAAAAAGCTCCTTAGCACAGAATCGACGTAAGGATTGGTTTTGTTAAAACCAGGTGATGTTTGTGGCCAAGTGTCTGTTCTACATGAATATGCTTTTAACTAGAAAAATAAATCCTACTGTTGTTGTTGTTTTTTAAAAAAAATTTTTACAATGAACTGTTCGCATAGTGATTCGTATGAAAGTACTATGAAGACAAACATATACGCCACCACCGCCACCACCCCCCTTAACACAAACATACACACACATTTTGTTAGCGCACTCCTGCAATGCGCTTACAGATTTCATGCAATCAAATTTAAAACACTCGCTCTTTCCGAATGAAATGCTTTCGTTCGATCATGTGACACTATTACTTACTGAATTTCTATTATTGCTATCACTTTTATTAGTATCTATATTATTAGTACATACATTCCAGGTCAGATGCCAGTATTCATGGGGCGGTGTATCAGCCCTAATTCGCCAGTCAACTTCATCCAACTTCAATCAAGACTTTGTCACGTTAACATCCGGCATTGGTGACAACCCCATGATAAACAACTATTTTGTAGGCCTTGACAACCTGCATTATTTCACTACGCAAGCAGCATACGAGATGAATTTCAATATAAACAATGAAAATAACTTTTATGATAATTTTACTGTTGGACCTGAAACATCGTCCTTTGCCATAAACTTTGAAGTCTTCAGATCATCCAGTGTCTACGGCAATGGTTTTGATGTTCTTCAACCGGTGAAACTCAGTGCCGACGGACACGACACTAACGGATGTTATGCTGCAAAGGGCGTGCCAGGCTGGTATGGAGCAGATTGTACAGGATATCCAACATTCACCGATGGTTTGTTCGACTGGCCTGATGGCAATGGTGGTACAACATCTGGGACATTAATTGCAAAACTCGTGCGTAAATCTCCATATTACGATGATTAGACAAGATGAAACAAGTTATATACTCAATGTAGTTAAACGTTGAGGTTTTTCATCTCTCAGTTGAGGCGAAGAATGTTACTCTCTCTATAATTATGTTTTAACTTTGCTGTTTATAGTTTGTGATGCAGCCCCATGTAATCTAAAAATGTAAATTGTTTTGAAATCTTACTGTTAATTATCTCCATACCTTCAAATCTCAATTTGACTTAGTCAGTTGTAAATCCTTACATTAACAGTAGCGTGAAAATGAATAATTTTATTTTGTTTTCGCTGTTTGTCACATTTGGTATGAAGTCAGCGTTGCAGAACACGAATTAAGGAGATAGTTTAGAACACATCTTGCGTCTTCTATTATATTTAGGTGTTGCACAAACTCTTTCGAATAGCAGTTACAAACTGTGTGCGGTGGTGGTGTTGTTTGTTTTACAAATGTAATTGTTAATGTATGCTATTATTCATGTACTTATTTATTTATTTATTTATTTATGATTCTTTTTAATGTATTTATGTATTTATTTATTTATGTATTTATTTATTTATGTACTTATAAATTTATTTATTTATTTATTGATTGATTGGTTTATTGATTTATTTATTTGTTGATTTATTTATTCATTTATTTATTTATTTATGTATTTATTCATTCATTTATCAACAAAATATTCATTTACTTAATTATTTGTTTATATTCATGCTTTTGTTTTTTTAGTAGGGCACGTACTTCCGTTGTTTGTGCATTGTGAAGGAAAGCAGACACTCTAATTAATCAGCACTGAAAAACACAGGGAAGCCGGCTTAGACTTTTCATCCAAGTCATCAGCACGTTTATAACCCATTGAGAAAACATTATGAAGACAAAAGCACAGAAGTGATTTTAACTAAGCTCATACGTAAACCATAGTATGATATATATGTACTATAGTTTACCGTCAAAGAGATCAGCTGTGTGAATATCTTTCACAAAATGTACATTCACCTCTTTTTTTTTAAACGGCAAGTTTCTTACAGTTCGCAGTGCTCATAACCTGAACTGCCCAAAATGTGGAATCGCGAAACTCATGAAAACTTGTGTATTTAATGGTCCCCTCCGTTTCCCGTATACAATCTGTTACACGACCCTTGAGATTGACGAAGTTCTCAAATGTCGTATAGTTGTGGTTTTTTTATTCTACGTGGCCCGTCTTCACAGCAGCAGACAAAAACTCGTCAAATTGAGTTCGATGATTCATTTAGCATTCCATACATACAACTGCACATCGTAGCAGAACTCAAAGTAGAAGCTTTTTAACATACAAATCGCGCTGGCCTATATAGTAAATACTCAATCTCGAGAATATTCCAGACCGAACATGATACAAATAAAATTAGATGAACTGTCCATGGACTAGAATAGCGACACTCTCTGTGACGTACATCTAAAGTGCCGACGCACTTAATCCGAGCGAACGCCACGAACCCACGACTCAAAACAACGTGGTAAACAACTTGTTTTGACAGGACTAGAAAGTTCACCCGCATTCTCGTCCAAACATAAATATTGTGTTTACACAATATAATATCGGTACTTTCCCACAAAGTAAAAATAAGTCAACTACATGCAACACACAAAACTGAACCAAAGTTCAGCAACGGCAGCGTTTCCTAACATTACCCCCAACACAAGAAGAAATTTACCTAATTTCTTTCAATCATTGAAACGCTACCTGTATACATATTATGTATATATACAAGATTAAAATCCAGGTAAGGGAAAGTCGCCAATCCCGGAACAGTCGGCCAACTTGGAACACCTCAATATGCGATCAACGGGGAACAATTCATGAACAATTGTTTTGCAGAAATGTCCAGTGACATTCCTTGATATTATTCCAGCAAAAAAAATGACTACCGCGGCAAAACAAAAAAAATGGTACGTTTTTTAAACTTTTCTTCCTTCTTCTTCTTATTTCTACCGTCTACAATTCGTATTATTACTCTTTATCTACATACGTTCACGTAAAATGTTGATTGCTGTGATAAACCTTCATAGATTTGCAATAACTTGAACGGAAAAAAAAGATTTGAAACGTCACGTGTATCCAACAGAAAAACGCGAAATCCATGCGGCAATGATGGAACACATAAGAGAGGCAAACATGGAACAGTGTTCCAGCTTTGCCGCATTCTGTTCCATCTTGCCCTCATCAAACACTGCTGTTTATTCACGTATTCAATTCTCTTTTCAGTTTTGTTGTGTTTTTCCTTTCTATAAGTTTTATTGAACGATTGATTGATTGATTTGTTTGACAGTATTATGAGACCCGAACGGCGGTGGTTACCAGAAGAAATGGGCTGCGCTTTGTCGGCAGTGAAAAACGGAGATATGGGTTTGCGTTGTCACAACTCTTAAAAGTCATTTAGAAGAAAACAAACAAATTTGCAAAAGAAGAAGTAAAGTTCACAGGAAGACCTTCTACGTTAACACCAGAGATAGAACAAGAACTAATCAATAGCATTCTTGAAGCTGAAATAAATTTGCCAACGTCACCCCCATCGTTGTTTTGTACACTGTACATGGAGATTCTGGTAATTATGATTGCTTGGTGTCAGCAGCACATGTAAGCTTACCTGCTGC
The DNA here is from genome assembly GCF_037325665.1 of Littorina saxatilis. Lineage (NCBI taxonomy): Eukaryota > Metazoa > Mollusca > Gastropoda > Littorinimorpha > Littorinidae > Littorina > Littorina saxatilis. The sequence continues at coordinate 31,084,930 of NC_090259.1, read as the reverse complement.
TGATGTCCTGCAACGCACAACCACAAGCTCGTCGAAGAGATCATCACGAAAAAAACAATCTTCTCCTTACAAGCAAAAGCTGGAGATTTCACTTGCAAAAAGGCGTGCAGGTCAACAGAAAAGAGGAAAGAATGAAGCTACAAAATCTTCTGCTCAGAGATACAAGAGGGGAATATCTTCTGATCAGAGGTAAAAAAGGAGAACATTCTCGACGATGCTTTCTATCCCGGGAGAAAGCACTTGGTACTGCTTCAAGTGTGGCACCAACTCTCCTGAGAACATGATACAGTGCCAGAGGTGCACACAGTGGGCACACGAGGACTGCGCTGACAGCAGCGGACAAAAGGACTTCGAAATCTGTACTTAGCAATTTTTGTGTGTCTGCAAAATCAGTTCTTAAATCTGTTCTTAGTTATTTGCTTTGAGACTTTATGCGTAATGATTTTTACATTTAGTCAATTGGGCAGGTAGCCCTTTTATATCTATTTGTCAACAGAAGAGGGGTACAAATGAAGCTGCGAAATTTCGTGGTACTGCTTCATGTGTGGCACCAACTCCCCTGAGGATATGTTATAGTGCCAGAAGTGCACACAGTAATCACACGGTGACTGCGCTGACAGTAGAAGACAAAGGACATTGTCTGCGAAATCGGTTCTTGGCCTATTTTTTCCTTTTTTTTTTAAGGTTTTGTTTTTCAGTCCTTTTTAGACCTAGCCCTTATTTATCTTTTTGTTTTACATTTAAGGCTTAAATTGTTATCCGATTTGTTATTTCCTTGGTAAAAATCAAAATATGATGTTGAAAAAAAGACATTTACACAAATTGGCTTAATCAAAATGTTATGACGTATTTATTTATCTTGTGTGTGTGGCAAAGTGTGCTTGTTTGTGTGTGAATGAGAGTGTGTGGGTGTATTTGTGTTTGTGTGAGACACAGACAGAGCTAGAAAGAGAGTCAGGGTGTGTTTGTATGTGTTCCGAGTTTGACAACACAGTGTTCCACTTTACACACCCATGCGTCCAACCTGGAACAAATGCAGACATTTTTATTATGATCAGTCTGATGAGTTGCGTGACTTTTATTTTATTTTTTGTGGTTCGTTTATTTACTGATAGAGTCTAGTATGTGACAATATAAAGAACGCTTTGCAATATCCATTTTTTTGTCTGGTACGGCTTAACTCCTTAACTGTTCCAGGTTTAGCAACTTTCCCCTATGTACATTAGTCTGTTGGAGAATGAACACAGCTTCATGATCAATCACACACTCGGCCGAGAAAATCCGCTCCAACATTGTCCGAACCCCTAATCGATTCCACTCGCATATCAAAGTTCTGCAAGTGCATCACCCACCTCATGATACGATTATTCACAAACTTTGCAGAGTTCAGGTAGGTGAGGGGTTTGTGATCAGTCTGAAGCACGAATTCCACCCCTTGGAGGTAGAGTTCAAATTTCTTGATTCCCCACACGATGGCTAAACACTCTTTCTCCATGGTCGAGTAGTTCTTCTCGGCTCCTGACAGCTTCTTGCTGGCATAGCTGACCGGAAACGGTTTACCTCCATGCTCTTGCATCAGCATGGCGCCGACCCCTTCGTCCGATGCGTCTGTACGCAAGATGAACTCTTTGGCAGTATCAGGAAGGCGTAGCACCGGGTCTCGTGACATCATGTCGCGCACGGTCTGGTATGCCTTCTCCTGAGCTGGTCCCCAGAGTATTCGGTTGGGGCATCCTTTTCGGGTCATGTCCGACAAAGGCGCCGTTATGGCAGCGAAGTCTGGAATGAACTCTCTGTAGTACCCAGCCAATCCAAGGAAGGATCGCACCTGCTTCTTGGTTTCAGGACGTGGCGCATTGAGGATCTTGGTGACGTTTTCCAACAAAAGCCCCTTTTGACCTTCCTTTAGTAAATGACCTATGAAGTCAACGTTGTCGGTCCCCAAAATGCACTTGCTGGGTCTCACGGTCATATTAGCTTCTGTCAGGCGGGAAAACAGTTCCCTCAAAATCTCCAGATGCTCCGCAAAGGTCTCCGTGTGGACTAGCAGATCATCCCAGTAGTACACAACATTCTTAATTCCTTTGAGCATTTTCGCATTCCCCTCTTCAGGGTAGCACCACTGTTCACCATGCCAAAAGGCATCCGCAGGCACTCATACGTTCCGTCTGGAGTTGCAAAGGCGGTCTTTGGTATGTCCTCTTCGCGCACAGGAATTTGCCAATATCCCTTGCTGAGATCGATCTTTGAGAAGATCTTACTGCCGGTTAACTGTCGGAATAGATCAGTTGCCGTCGGCATTGGTTCAGGGTCAAACACGGTGATCTTATTGACTTTCCTGAAGTCAATGCATACCCTGTTTGTGCCGTCTTTCTTCTTGACAACAACAACGGGAGATGAGTAAGAGGATGATGATTCACGGATGACCCCCATCTTCAACATGTTGTCGATGTCCTTCTTCAAGGATTCCCGAGCCTGAAACGGGATAGGGTATGGTTTTGATCGAACAGGAACGTCAGATGTGAGGTGGACTTTATGTTCGACCAAGGACGTAGAGCCTGGGACATCACAGAACCTATGGGTGAAGTCGCCCATAAAATCATGCAGCTCCTTCTGCTGATCTTCTGTCAGGTCAGGTCCTAGCTTGACGTCACCCACTCCCTCTTTCTTGTGGAGGTCTCCCAACCCCAGTAGTTCCTCACCGTCGAACTCGTCTAGTTCGGTTGGTTCTTCCACAATTGCTGCGACCTGTACTGCTTCCGGAGGTCTCTCCACATACAGTTTCAGGAGGTTAGCGTGGTAGATCTTGGACTTCTTGCCGACATTCACCTTGTAGTCGTTGATCCCTACCACGACCTCAACCTCGTTTGGGCCTTTCCACTGCATCAGTTTGTTGGAAGCAGTATCAGCACTTTGTTACCTGGTGTAAACTTCCTGTTTACGGCTTTGCGGTCGTAGTAGTGCTTTCCGCTATCCTGAGACTTTGTCCAGTTTTCTCTAGCAATCTCGATCGAGAGTCTCCTCCAGTTTCTCTCGCAACTCAAACACGTACTGGTAACTGTTCTTCACTTCAGGTGTGTCCACATCTTTCGTCCACAATTCCTTTAGTATTTGCATCGGGCCTCTCACGGTCCGCCCGTACATCAGCTCGAACGGGGAGAATCCAGTGGACTCTTGTGGCACCTCCCTGTATGCAAATAGCAAGGCATTGATGTAGCGATGCCACTGCCTTGGCTGCTCACTGCATAGTTTCTTAAGCGTGGACTTCAGCGTCGCATTGAATTTTTCGACCAGCCCATTGCACATCGGGTGATAGGCTGTCGTAGTCAAGTGACGAATGCTCAGCAGCCTGTTGACCTTTTCCATGCATTCAGAGACAAACTGTGTCAACAGGTCTGTGAGGATCTCTTCGGGAACCCCAATTCTGCTAAAAATGTCCACAAGTGCCTCGGCAACAGTCTCGGTGTCAATTTTCTTCAGAGGCACGGCTTCTGGGTACCTGGTTGCATAGTCTACCAGGGTCAGTACCCAACGATGACCCTCTTCACTTGGTGGTTTGATCTCGCCGATGAGGTCAATGGCCACCCTCTTTTTACATTTAGTCAAGTTTTGACTAAATGTTTTAACATAGAGGGGGGAATCGAGACGAGGGTCGTGGTGTATGTGCGTGTGTGTGTGTGTGTGTGTGTGTGTGTAGAGCGATTCAGACTAAACTACTGGGCCGATCTTTATGAAATTTGACATGAGAGTTCCTGGGTATGATATCCTCAGACATTTTTTTTCATTTTTTTGATAAATGTCTTTGATGACGTCATATCCGGCTTTTCGTGAAAGTTGAGGCGGCACTGTCACGCCCTCATTTTTCAACCAAATTGGTTGAAATTTTGGTCAAGTAATCTTCGACGAAGCCCGGACTTCGGTATTGCATTTCAGCTTGGTGGCTTAAAAATTAATTAATGACTTTGGTCATTAAAAATCTGAAAATTGTAAAAAAAAAAATTTTATAAAACGATCCAAATTTACGTTCATCTTATTTTCCATCATTTGCTGATTCCAAAAACATATAAATATGTTATATTTGGATTAACAACAAGCTCTGAAAATTAAATATATAAAAATTATTATCAAATTTGTTTTTCGAAATCAATTTAAAAACACTTTCATCTTATTCCTTGTCGGTTCCTGATTCCAAAAACATATAGATATGATATGTTTGGATTAAAAACACGCTCAGAAAGTTAAAACGAAGAGAGCTACAGAAAAGCGTGCTATCCTTCTCAGCGCAACGAATACCCCGTTCTTCTTGTCAATTCCAATGGCACTGCCTTTGCCACGGGCGGTGGAGTGACGATGCTACGAGTATACGGTCTTGCTGCGTTGCGTTACGTTCAGTTTCATTCTGTGAGTTCGACAGCTACTTGACTAAATGTTGTATTTTCGCCTTACGCGTCTTGTTTGTTTTTTTCAAACATTTTTTAATTTAAATAAATAACAACAATTAACAATATCTCATACAATGAATTAAATACAACTTATCGAGTACAACAAGCTAACTTTTTTTAAACGTTTTGTTCTTTGAACACTCACACAAAAATGCTTCTTATCTGTAACTGCCTATTAAAAATACTTTCCAATGGTAAAAACGAATTTGTTTTTTTATATACAAGGTTGTCGTCAGCAAGACTGAGACTGGTCTTTTTTGCACAGAATCAAATGACGACATTTATAACAAATGACGTCATTATCAAGATTGGTACATAACGTCTTATTGTGCATAATTTCTTTGTGATCCGTTGCGTTTTCGTAAAGATACAGTGTATTTAGTCATGTAAGCGAGAGACACTGGCCTAAAAAATGGCGGCAAAAAGCACATTTTCAGAGAAGGATTTTCGATCCTACATCAAAATAAGAACAGCACTTGGTAAAACGGCCGGTGACATACTTGAAGAGCTGAGAACTGTAAGCCCAGGCACAGCACCATCTCGCGCGACAGTTTTTCGGTGGGCAAAGCATTTCTCAACAGGGAAAACGTCTGTGGAAGATGCAAGGGGAAAAGTGAAGAAACCACCTGTAACCGACAATAAAATGGTGTCCCATGTGCAGCGGTTAGTTGATGAAGATCCCCGAGTGAGCAGTCATTTTATCGCCGAAACACTGGACATTTCGTCGTCGTCTGTCTTGAGAGTTTTAAAACACAAACTTGGATACACAAAGGTGTGCTCGCGATGGGTACCACATTTCCTCACTGAAGAGAACAAGAGGTGTAGGGTTACGTTTGCCCAACGGCTACTCAAGATATACGACGGATGTGATCAAAAACGCTTGGATGAGATCGTGACTGGAGACGAAACTTGGGTGTACTTCTTTGAGCCAAAAAGAAAAGCTCAAAACAAAGCATGGATAAAAAAAAAGGTGCCAATGCCCCTCGGATCGTGCGAAAAAGTCGCTCCGGCAAGAAGGTTTTATACACAATATTTTATAACACAAAGGGCGTCATTTTTCAAAAACCACGCGAAAAAGGCAGAAGCATCACTGGGGTGTACTACAAGGAAAAAGTTCTTGCTGGCATCGTTCGTTACTACAAGAGAGCCAGACCAACTACAGGATTGAAAGGGATCAAATTACTTCATGATAACGCACCTGCTCACAAATCCAAGGTGGTGAAAGAGTACCTGGAGGAAGAAAACTTTGAAACTTTGCCACATCCTCCCTACTCTCCTGATCTTGCACCCTGTGACTTTTTTTTGTTTCCTCATCTGAAAAGACAATTGGCTGGGCGTCGATTTGACAGTCGATCAGCCCTCGGATCGGCTGTTTTCCAGTGTCTGAACCAGGTGCCAAAAAACGACTTCAAACGGTCATTTCTTGACTGGGTCCAACGACTTAAACTGTGTGTAGCCGCTAAGGGACAATACTTTGAGGGTTTGAAATAAAAAACAACTGCATCATCTAAAGATTTCCCGGTTTTTGAGACCAGTCTCAGTCTTGGTGACGACAACCTTGTATATACTAACGCACATCTTTCCGATTAAGATAATGTGGTTCAATGTATACATAGTTGCCCTTTTCACCATTACAAAATGCCTACGAAATAAAACATCACTAACTTTTAAAACAATCTTAATTTCAAAAGAACGAAAAATAAATTCTTCAAGAAACTTCCAGAATTTGTATACAACCGGGCATTCAAAAAAGAAGTGTTCAATGAAATCAGTTACATCACAACAGTAATTACATTTATTAGTTTCCGTTACTTTCATTTTACACAGGAGAATGTTGGTCGGATAAATGTTGTGCATAATTTTCCAGTGTAAAACTCTTAGTCTAGTCTCTTGTGTTGACTGATAGGCAACTATCCAAGATCGTTCATCAATTTCTACATTAAACTTTCTCTTCCAAAATCCTCCGGAACATGGTACATCTGTTTTCATATTAATAATCTCTTTCCTATAATCTCTGGCACTTAACACATTTTTGCCGTTAAACAGTGGTAAGGTAATACAAACATCATCAGTCATATTTACAACATTTTTCCTCATAAATAATGACACAGCAGCTTTTACAACATTATATTCAAGAATTCGGTTTGGCGAATATCCAATCAAATCACATATGTCTTGATATG
>NC_090259.1:31075525-31078105 GCF_037325665.1 Littorina saxatilis | reverse complement strand
TCTTCTTCTTCTTCTTCTTCTTCTTCTTCTTCTTCTTCTTCTTCTTCTTCTTCTTCTTCTTCTTCTTCTTCTTCTTCTTCTTCTTCTTTGTTCATGGGCAGAAACTCCCACGTTCACTCACGTTTTAGCACGAGTACGAGTGGATTTTTGACGTGTCTGACCGTTTTTACCCCGCCATTAGGGAGCCATACGCCGCTTTCGGAGGAAGCATGCTTGTTTCCATAACCCACCGGACTCTGACATGAATTACGGGATCTTTTCAGTGCGCATTTGGTCTTGTGCTTGCGTGTACACACGAAGATGGATAAGGCACTAGCAGGTCTGTACATAAGTTGACCTGGGAGATCGGAAAAATCTCCAACCCGGCTTAACCTACCAGGCGGCAGTGGCTGGGATTTGAACTCACGACCTTCCGATTAGGAGGCCGATGTCTTACCACTACTCCACTGCGCCCGTCGGATGACATGCTGAAAGGCAGTCTATGGCATGCATTCAGTCAGCCAGAAAGTCAATCAACAAGCATCCTATCTACAGTTTACCCCTTTCATTTCCTTTGTCAATAGCTGTTTGGTCCATTTCAGTCAACGGCTCCATAATCCACCAGGAGACGCTCTTTTACTGTTATTGATTCCGATGACAAAGTTCCCCTACGTGTCTTGAACAGCAGTAGTCAACAATAATATGTCAGGTTGCGAATCAATCAGTCAAAATCCAGACACGGTACAAATATTGTTTAAGTTTCATGGTTAAATAGTTTGATTGCTATTCTTGTGTTTGTGATTGAAATGATAGAATAAGAAACACGCAAACACACACGCACACACACACACACACACACACACACACACACACACACACACACACACACACAAACAAACAAACACATAAAACAACACTTTGAGTACATTGTTTAAATGCGTTCATTCATCTATTCAGGCATTTGTCAGGTTGGCAGGCAGATACACAGGTTGTGTCCATCAACATTAAACAATCAGTAAAGTGTATCACTTGATGAGTGTTCTGCATGGAAATATACTGTTTGACCTTCTTAAGTGAACAAATCCACACACCTCCAGCCTCCAGGTAAGTCACACAGCGCTGCGTCCTTACAACGTCCATGCCGATCACGCCGGCATGGTCATTTTAAACACGTAGAGCTGTGTGACAGGGGCCATACAAACATCTACATCACGACTGTACTGCGCCCAGCAGTTCAAAATAAGCGTAGGGAGAGCGTGCAGGTTCGCGACCTAGCCGATCCCACCCCGACCAAACCACGCTCATGGAGATCCTCCCACGTTTGGCCCACGATTGGCCACGCTCTCCGACAATTTTACAACGGAGTAGATGCGGCGTCTCTGTGTGACCGGGGTATAATGCTTAGTCGCTGCCATCAATACCAAGGACAGATAAATTATATGCTGCATCACAACACACGGTTGACAATGTTCAACCTTTTGGTACAAATAACGCGAGGAAGCATGTGTTACCATTGTACGAATATTTTACTGGGCATACGCTTTAACAAACATTGTTTTAACAGGGAAGGATTTCAGACATTTTAGATGACAGACATGTTCCTATCAAATAACCTTTTACTAAGATAAGAATATTCATCTGCGTTCATTTAATCATTCCAACAACTAGTCATTCCGGCAGAAATGCATCAAGTGAAAAGTTTGTCAAACCAAAAAATGGGGAAAAACACGCACGTATGCTGGACCAAACTGTGATCGTTCTGTTCGTGCGTGCGTGTGTGTGTGTATGTGTGTGTGTGTGTGCGTGCGTGTGTGTGTGTGTGTGTGTGTGTGTGTGTGCGTGTGTGTGTGCGTATGTGCGTGTGCGTGTGTGTGTGTGCGTGTGCGTGTGTGCGTGTGCGTGTGTGTGTGTTTGTGTGTGTGTGTGTGTGTGTGTGTGTGTGTGTGTGTGTGTGTGTGTGTGTGTGTGTGTGTGTGAGTTTTAACTATGTCCATTGTTTTGTCTTGGGAATAAAAATGACATTCTATGGCTGACATTTTCCGAATAACGTCTGTAAAGTTTACTCCTTCAAATTACTAAAAAGCATTTGTTCGATCCACGCAAGTGAGCAGCTTTTCCCTACCTGCAGGCAATGCACATTTGTGACCCTCCACCACGAAATGAGTCGCATGTCACCTTGCACGGTTCTGCGCTAGGCTTAATAGAAATCCGGGGAGTGTCTGGTAACAGTGTGAGGGTCACCTTAGTCACAGGCTTATAACTCAATCAGTTTTCGCTCTTTTCTAAAATGGTTTTCACCACTGGATAGAGCATAAACAACTCTTTAGGAAAATGTAAAAAATATAAAAATCATGCAAAGGTGACATGCGACTCATTCCGTGGTGGAGGGTCACATTTGCGTCGATACTAAGAATAACATAATATATAGTGTGTAAACTACGTAGCAGCAGTCAACACTACTTTCTACGAGTCGTGTCATTCAGTCTAACTCAACAAACGACTCCACAACTTCAAAGAGTTTCTTTTATAAATACCTGACGGGTGTTATTGTTACTTTCGCTGTGTATTGAACCTGCACTCAAACAAATGACCTTTTGAATG
>NC_090259.1:31035525-31070525 GCF_037325665.1 Littorina saxatilis | reverse complement strand
ACGGTCCCTAACAAGGACCAACGACAAGCATCAGCATCATCATCAGCAGCAGCATCGCCATCAGCAGCAGCAGCATCATCATCATCATCATCATCATCATCATCATCATCATCATCATTATCGTCGTCGTCGTCGTCGTCGTTGTCGTCGTCGTCGTCGTCGTCATAACTGCAAAGATGAAGACCGGGCGACTGCGGTCACGATTGTGATTGCAAGTTACGATGAATTATGACTGTTGTACTTCTGAAAAAAGGATAGCTCCATTGATGATGGTCAAATGATGACTTTTTCTTTTGCTGCTGCAGTTTATCCCAAAAACAACATGTAAGCAGATTTTAGATCCCCCCCCCCCCCCCCACTCCCACCCCCACCCTCTTTTCTACAATCAACAAAGTCGTTCCCTATTTCTCCACTTTCGTAGATCAAAGCCGTTGCAGATTTTAAGCTCAAAGAAAAATCTCTACGGGGGTGACACAGCTCTTTACATATTATTCAAGCAAAAGGCACTGCTTGCCGTTCCCAAAACGGAAAGTGTCTAAACATTGGACAAACAAAGTCAGGATGCTCGTGGTCTATTCCATGTCAAGAATATTGATTACTACTCGAACGGATGTAATTTCCTATTCATTCTTTTCTCTGACTGAGATGAAAGCGTGTTTGGCTTTATTAACAGTGCAGTTAAATTCCCATTTTCCCAAAAAATAAAACATTCAATCTCTAGCTTCAGTTGGTTAGGTATTAGATCTACATGTTTTTACGAAATATAAGCCAATATTCCTGTACGTTCTTATCGCATGTAAGACGATCGACGGTTATATACACAGCTTTGCATTGCAGACAAAGTTGAAGACAGTATAGTTGTCTGCTTTTTGCCATGAAGGATCAAGGAACATTGAAACAAATCTGTAATCATTAAATCTTGGGTTTAGTCATTTGATTTTAAGTACTTGCTATGTCTGTAGAAGTAACGAATTTTCAAAGTGAAAACATCCCTGTTCAGATATTTGTTGTTTGTGTACTGCTTTTATGCCCTTTTAACTGAATATCACACGTGTAGGTTGATTGCCATACCGGACTATGCACCTACATAACAAACAAACAAGCAAGGAAGCCAACGAACATACCAAACAAACAAATACAAGCAAACTTTGCAACTGAGCAGTCTAGTTATTTCTGTGTCATGACCAACACAGTGATTAGGTTGAAACTTATTTATTTGAAATGCTATTTTGGATTGTAGTTTACCCAGCTTTTATTTACGCATCTTCGCCTGCACTGTAATTAACAGCTCCGTGTGTTTATTACAGACGATGACATTTGTCCTTGCAGGCATCCGAAATTAAAGCTGATCTTCACGTAACATTATCTAGTAAAATAATCATGCGTACTGCGAATGTTCTAATGCAGACCATTTGAATAAATATACACGTTTATATGTATACCCCTATGTTAAAACCCGACTATATACGGTTAAACAATGGTATGATACTCGTTATTGCTTCTATTTTAAGTTTGTTGATGACAACACTAACAACAATGCTTTGATTTCACTTTTCCCTAAACAATATTAAACAAAAACCATAAATGAAACCCAAAGTGCGATAATAGGTGTGCCTACAGTAAGGGATACTTGGAATTTATGTTAAGTTGCAAAGTAATTTTTGTAAAAATGCGCCTTTAACTACTTAAGGGGGGAGTCACACATACCCGACGCGTGGCCCGCGCATTGAAAATTAATCAAAAATGGAAAATAAGATCAGTGCGTCGTTGTGCGCCCAACTTTTGTCGCGGTTTGGTCACGCATACGCGACGCAAGGCCCGCGCATTGAACATTAATTAAAAATGGAAAATAAGATCAGCGCGTTGTTGTGCAACCAACTTGTGTCGCTGTTTGGTACAGTGCGACCCCCGGGTAAAGACCCCTGGTACAGTGCGACCCCCGTGTAAAGACCCCTCAATTTAAGACTTCGTCCCTTTAAGACCTTTGTTTTTAAGATGTTCTGTTCAAATCCTCTGTAGATTTACTCCCATTTTAAGACTCGCTCCTTTTTAAGACCCGATTTTCTCAGATATTCTTAGATCGTAAAGGGGGGTTCCACTGTAGAAGCTAGCAAGTTGACAACGAAGACACAGCGTGTGCTCCGCGTATGTCTGGCGTTGGTCTAGCGCGCTCTGCGCGTGTCTGACGTCCTTCTGGCGTGTACATTCATGCGTCGAGTTTCGCGCACATTTTTGTGCATGCTCAAAAATCCCAACGCGCACAGCGAATGACAACGAATGCATAGCGTTTGTCCAGCGCGCTCGACGAACGAGTAACGAATAGTGACGCACACCCAGCGAACGACAACGCACTGACCAAAATTGCGATTTTTTGAGTGCGCTGGCCGTGAAGTCGACCGATCGTGTATGTGTGACTCCCGCATAAGCACCGCCTAGCTACAACATGACTTTGGCAGCTGAGATGTTAAAATCAAAGCTTTGTGTCAAACTCTGTGAAGAGTTTCTCTCTTTGTCCTTGCTAGCATATCTACATGAAACGGACTCAGGTTTTGATAGTTGCCCTGCAACCGTCTTCGAGTATCAAACAGCGTCATTACAATTGTTGATGGTGCCATGTGCTCCCATGAAAAAGGCAACTCTGAACACACGTGATAGTTGATGAATTCACTGCAGGGATGTGGAGTGGTATCTTGAAGTCTCAAGACATTTCCGTAAATATGTGTTGATGTTGCTGACTCAGTAACTGTCGATATAACAATTTCAGAATCAAGGGAAACATTTTTAAATTGTGTCGATACTAACACCATTTTGCAAAAATACGTTTACCATTGGGGTACTATCTCCATAGTAAGCTTACCGTTAACAAACTGTTGAGTAGTTCAGGGTTTACTCCAAAGATTTTTCGCAGATACATTCGTTCACAGCGCAGACCTACTGCATTTTGAAATTAAAATACACAAATCGTATTTCTTCAAATTACAACCACACATCTTCTAACTCCAGAGCTTCGTTACCATGTACAGAACAGTTAAAATGCAACTAATTATAGTTGCTGCAATATTTAGTACATGTAAATTATCAGTCGCTATGGAGAGAATGGAAGGCGAAAAATTTCGAAAATGCCCCAAAGGACAAACCTATCCAAACAGTACGTATGAAGTTATCGGACGTTCACCAGTGGACTGCATACAGATGTGTTCACGGACGAAAGAGTGTTCTGGTGTGAACATCTGTCCAGACAGCATGCCTGGTCAGTTCATTTGTGGAATGACGGAGGAGCTACATCAGGATGAATGTGCAACTCTGATTACGGCGTCTCAACCTTCATGTTATCATGCGAAAAGGGTAATAAACTAAATGCTCCTCTAAACGGTTTTTTTAAATGTGGTGGGGTCGGGTAGGGGTATGTTTTGATTACTGCCGCGTTATACAGGGTCTTAGTTTGCCTTATCTAACTTAACCACTCGGTAAAAATGCCACAAGATTCATCTTTATTAATTCATATTCAGACAGACAGACAGACAGACAGACAGACAGACAGCCAGACAGATAGACAGGCAGACATACCGACAAACAGTCAATTACGCAGGGAAACAGACAGAAAGAACGTCCAAAAAGACTAAATACACTCCATTTGAAAACAGACATCTATATCAGGCTAATGCAGATTAGCGTTGCAACAGCGCAAGTGTCTGAGTAACATATGACTAATAAATGGTTGACTACGGTTAAAATTGTCCATTTACTTCTTTTTAGAGGGAAATGCCACCAACAACTACTACAACAACGACCACTACAACAACAACCACTACACCAGCCCCGACAACAACAACAACCACTACACCAGCCCCCACTACAACACTCTGGTGTCGTAACGGAGGGACACTCAACGGCAACCAGTGTGACTGTTCCTATCAGTTCGCTGGGCTAGCCTGTGAGCGACACGTCAGAGGTAACACAAATACACAACCTTCACCTTTCATGTAAATTATCGCTCTATTTGTCTCTATGTCACTGTTTCTCTGTCTCTGAGAGACAAAGAGGGAGGGAGAGAGAGAGAGGGAGGGAGAGAGAGAGAGGGAGGGAGAGAGAGAGAGGGAGAGAGAGAGAGAGAGAGATGGGGGAGAGAGAGAGAGGGAGAGAGAGAGAGAGACAGAGAGAGAGACAGAGAGAGAGAGATAGAGAGGGAGAGAGAGGGAGAGAGAGAGAGGGAGAGAGAGAGAGGGAGAGAGAGTCAGAGAGAGAAAGAGAGAGAGAGAGGGAGAGAGGAGAGAGAGAGAGAGTGGATGGACTGACAGACATATAAACAGCGAGGATGAGAGAGACATATATACTGATATTATATTTGAACATGAAAAGGCATACGAAAACGCATATATACATAAATACATTTTAACATCCAACTACGGTTAATAACCAACAACCAATGGCCTGGCGAGAATATAACGCTGACATTTTGACACATGAGCCCTCTCAAACAATGCATTTAATCGCTTGAAAGATTATGCAAATATACTATTTGATTTGTAATGGTACTTCTGGATGAGGGGTCCTGATTTGGCCTAAATGGTCCGCTGGACCCATTAAGCAACTGTTAACTAACTAACTAACTAACTTCTGGATGACATGAGTAAAATATTTAATTCGCACACGGACACTATCTCTGAGAATGTCGAGGACGATCAGAAAGGCAACACATAAAATCAATAAGAATGCGTCAACAAAAGTGGCTTCAAAAATAAGCTTCACAGAATTCGACATTTTGATTTTTTGTTTAATGAAAATCTGTCAGACAGACAAACGCACGCACGCACGCACGCACGCACGTACGCACGTACGTACGTACGTACAGTCAGAGAGAGCTTTTGTTCAGAATAGGTTTAGCTCTCTTAAGTATCAGTGTGTGAGAATAGTGAATTCGTATGACGTTAACAAGCAAAATGTGGCCTGAATAGAGCATTGCTGATTATTATCACCTGATAGATTGCTCCGAAGCGTTTGACAATGGAAAGACGGATGAGACCAGGGAGGAAATGACAATTCAGCCCATTGGAGCACCACAACCTTTCAAGGTAAATTCTATTGAGATAAATATGGAATAAGAATCGGAAGTAATGACGTGATAGTTTATTTGTTTGGTTAGTTCATATAAAATAATTCCGTATTTTAAAACATGTTCCGGAAAGTTGCGTTTCATCAAAGACAACATTTGTATCGATCCACTTTTTTCCCCAGAGTACGTCTCGTAAGTAAATGAATGGAATCGAACGGGTCATTGCTAAAACAGCGCTTTTTGTCATGACACCACTCGCACTTGACGCAAAAACCTTACGTTTTCAACCGCTGCAGCATTCCATACCTCAATTAGTAGGAAAGACATTACACAAGACATAGATAGGATAGCGAAACCAAGCAACATGTTCTGTATAGATAACTGATTCAGCTTTCTTTGCGTATAAGAAAGTAGTCAAGTTGTGCCTGTTCTTAATTTTCGTCGATTATTTGATTGGTACCAAACACAACAGATTTTGCAGGAATTTGTATACACAAAAAATCAATGGGTTGGTGTTGGTTTGGTTGAAAATTATTGCTAGACATGGTGTTAAGCGTAAGATGGGAAATACATCAATGCACAATTACTTGGAATACATATTTTCATTTCTTGTTATCACCTGCATGGGTATATTGCTTACATGTGTGGTTCTAACCGTTTTGCTCAATTCGGCGAATTCACTATTCCCATTGTTACCTTCAACATTTCTTTAACAGATAGGTAAAATCCTTAATTCTCAGAAATGGTATGCACAGTTATATTTCTATTTACAACCTGGCTCACAAAAAACAGCATTTCTGTTTTTAGTGGTAGGCTTTACAAACTCTATTAATCTCAACTTAGGAAAACAATTATTGCGGCAAACTTTGCACCCTAATTAAAGCATTGATTCCATGTCATTTCTATCAACATTTCTATGCCATTTAAGGCCGTCCACTTGACTATCTAGCATACCTTTTGGATCAAAGATTTCTTAAACAGGGATCACGTGATCGCCGCCCAACTAAGGCTACCTCCAAACTAGACGGGAAAAAAACGGAAGGGACCAATCATAACTCGACTAAAAACCTTAATAATATGCACAACTTGGCAATTTTTACATACAAGAAGAAAGTAAAATAAACTGTTCATCCAGAACATGTTGCTTTGTTTAGCTGACTTGCATAGTTCGTGTGTTATGCTATTCCTACTGATGCAGGTGTCTATCGCATGAGCGGTCGAAAAACGGGAGGATTTGCGGCAATTTTTAAGAGAGCCTTTACAAAAGGCGCTGTATTTCAGCAACGACCTGGTGGCTTGCTTGAAACTTGCAGTTTATTATGTCTACCTACTGGACGTACTTCGGGACAACTAAGGGATTGTTATTGATATTTGTTCAGATATTATGCAATGTTCTGGGAACAGTTTGATAACCCATCATAGGATTGTTCACTTACGTCCGAAAAATTCACGACTTCGCATGTCTACAGACAAATGATTGATACCAAAACTGCCAAAATATCCTTTGCGTATAGCTACTGTTGCGAATTTGCTAGGCCAGTTAACACGCTTGGTATTTTATTATGAGTTATTTATAATATGCTGACTGTTAGCAAATAATAACAGACATGTCGAGAAAAAAGATATCAAGCATGAGCCTTTTAGGCGAATGTTCATATCGTTTGTGAGACATGTCTGTAATCATTTGCTAACAGTCAGCATATCAGAAATAACGGTTTTATTACCGTTTAATTCGACCAAAAGAAACTTCGAAGCGACCCCGCGAATAAGACAGAACAGCCACAATGGGAACTTGAGCGCTCCTACCTGATTATGCCTGTCAGTCAAAGAATTCTCGTGACCTGGGTCAGCCAATCAGAGTAACACACCTGACGTGATGAATATTCACAGGTCAAATGCGTTTGACACACAACAATCTCACAAGACAAGGGCGGATCTGGGGGGGGGGGGTTACACGGGTTACGTAACCCCCCCTCCCCACCCCCCACCCCCCAAAAAAAGAGGTAATTTATTGGCTCAGGATGCACCAGATAGCTCTATTTTGCTTCTTTGGATACAAAACATTTCCGGGGGGGCATGCCCCCGGACCCCCCTAGAGGCTTAGGCGCCTTCGGCGCCGTCAACTTGTATATCTTCGCAGTCATTTTGTAACCCCCCCCCCCCTCCAAAATGAATTGATCCGCCCTTGCAAGATAAACCATGTTGAACATGCGTTTCGGTTGCTTGGCTTTTTCTTGTTGAACAGAGAGCGACAGATTTAGAATCGACTCCAGACGGATGGGAAATGACGTAAAGATACATTTGACGTAAAGCGAGTGACGCAATTTCACTTCATTTTTCCGAACTTAGATAATTTAGATTTCAAGTGAGCGGGTCGGCATTGCACACTCAGAGGATGGGCGGTGCCTTGCTGTTCCATAAAGCACCCACCGACAAAACTCGCTTTTCGGTATTTTTTAGATACAGACAGTATTATCTGACAGCATTTGAAGTGTCATTCTTTAGAATACATAACGCTGATATTGTTGATTTAAATTTTGACTTTGTCTTGTTTATTTTTAGCGTAATAAACAAAAAGGGTCCCTGCCTGAACGTTATAACATTTAGAGGGTCACCTAGAATCCGTCCTGATTGGTCAAAAAGCCATATGGGGCACTGAATTGGTAATAACTGGGGTTATTGCTTGGGTTCAGCCATGACTTGTTTTGAGAGGCACGCAGCGATAACCGCTGTCAGTTGAAAACAACATGGACGTTGCTTTATTTCCTCATGTGTTTACATGGCTCGCAAATGTACGCCAGTAACCATAGGCAAATAAAACTTCGGCAATATATTTTTTTGGCTAAGTTAATTTCATGTTCATGTCCCACTTGTCTGCACCACCTGTTGGCGCAGGCGCAGCTATGTGTTATGCGCTTCATGAAGGCATTTATGATGATCAGAGAATATAATTTTCACTTTTACAAAGCGTTTTAGATTTATATCAAAGTGATGTAAACACTGTTTGCGCGCGCGTGTGTGTATAGATATATATATATGTGTGTGTGTGTGTGTGTGTGTGTGTGTGTGTGTATGTGTGTGTGTGTGTGTGTGTGTGTGTGTGTGTGTGTGTGTGTGTGTGTGTGTGAAAGCTACAAGTATAGCGAGAAATTTAAAGGCACAGTCACTCCCGTGAATACAGTTCGACTTTCAAATCTGGCTAGGATTGTACATGGGATAAGAACATATCTACTTGGGCTCATACCAAGACATCATAATCCTGGCTGTTTCCTTTGCAGAATGATCAGTTTCGATGACAGTATTCCACAAAAGCCAATTGTTAAGTAATTAATGTATCCATCATTATGTATCTGCACAGAGAGCAGGTGTTTTGTGTGTGTATGTGTCCAAGTGGAAAGATGGTTGCATGCAATGTACAAGCGTTGTCAAATCTGAGATGTTCAGTTGCATTGTTAACACGATGGGGGATGGGATGGGGGGGAGGGGGGTGGGGGGTGGATGACTGAGCCTTTAATCTAGACGTAGCCTTTAATCTTAAGTATAAAATCTTCGATGTTATCATCATTGTAGGTTCAATGCCGGTATTCATGGGGCGGCATAAGTTATCTCCTTTTGTGGACTTCAAGTAGCGCCAACTTCAACCAGGACTTTGCCACGCTCAAAGCTGGTATTGGTGACAACCCCATGGTGAACAACTTCTTTGTTGGACTGGACAACCTGCATTTCTTCACGGCACAAGCGACTTACGAACTGTGTGTCGATATCAATGATGGATCTCACATGTACAATAACTTTAAGTTTGGACCCGAATCGTCGTCATATGCTATCAGCTACGATCAGTTCAGGTCAGGTGTTTACGGCGATGGTTTTGCAGTTTCGCCACCAATACTATTAAGTGCCGATGGACACGACACTAACAACTGTTTTTCGTCTCAGGGCTTGCCGGGCTGGTATGGTGCAGGGTGTACAGGGTATCCCAAATTCTCTGACGGAAATTTTATCTGGTCTGATGGCAATGGAGGAACAGTGTCTGCGAATCAATTCCTCCTAAAATTTGTACGCCAATCGACAACTTATAATGAATAAAACAAAAAGATAGGGTCTAAAGGTTTTAGGCTACTCACAAGAACGTTCACATTAATTGAAAGGGCAATTTTCCTGGAATTAGCTTAGAGCTGTACGTGTATACAATACATCATTCTAAAAAATATAATGTGTAACCTCATATTGGTTCTCAATGGTAAAAACACACATTCTTGTACTCTCCATATCAGACTTGAGTTTCTTCGCCCATTGTTTCAAACATTGTTGAATTCGATACATTTTATGAAAGGTAAAAGAATTTGAGAAGAGACAAACGGGTATTTTCTTTTGACTGTTATTATTTGCGCCCATTGCGTGGAAAAAAGCAAATCATTGTTCATGCTATATGAACTGTTTTTGTTTTACTGTTACACGAATCCCGTCTCTATGGAATATCTGTGCTCTTTCTTATTTGTGGATTAGGGTTTCCGAACCATTACTATCATAACTTAAACAAATCATCAAGACAGGATTAGATGTCTGTCAAAGAGGTCGTGGGTTCGAACCCCGGCCGGGTCATACCTAAGACTTTAAAATTGGCAATCTAGTGGTTGCTCCGCCTGGAGTATGGCATTATGGGGTTAGTGCTAGGACTGGTTGGTCCGGTGTCAGAATAATGTGACTGGGTGAGACATGAAGCCTGTGCTGCGACTTCTGTCTTGTGTGTGGCGCACGTTATATGTCAAAGCAGCACCGCCCTGATATGGCCCTTCGTGGTCGGCTGGGCGTTAAGCAAACAAACAAACAAACCAAGACAGGATAACATGTCTGTCAAAAGTAAAGCCTTGGTCCATTCCTAGTGTGATATTTGCAAAATCTACACGTTAAGCGTTATCGGTGTGCACTTTATATGTAATTGCCATTGACTTTGCTTGAATTATGCGTGTGCAATATAAACAAAACATTGAGAGTTCACATGTGTGTATTGGCTGCATAAGTATGTGCTTTGTGGTAAAGTAGACAGGAACTTTAATGGTATGTTGACAAACAGATTGCAGGGCTGTTAATTGTCATTATGGCTTGCACTTTTCATCGGGTGTAAAGTACTGGGGAGGTTGCATGATCATGCCCAGCGTTATATTTCCTCATTTCATGTGTGTGTTGATGAGAGAGAATAGCTCTTATTGTCAGTTCTGGTTTTATATGTCAGACGTTTTATGTGTAATTATGTGTCTAGTAATTATCTTATGTATTTTTCATATTTTTTTTTAATCTTCTAGATTATCTTATGTATGTGGTTGTTGTTTATGAAAAGTAAGCTAATAATGCCTGTATTTCATTTCTTACAAGGAAACTTTTTATATGTAAAATGTTCAAATTTAAATGCCCAATGTAAAGCGCCATGAGACGGTTATCTGGCGGTGAACAGCGCTATATAAGATTGTTTTATTATTATTATTATTTTTAAGAATAGTGATTGAATAAATGCTAGTTAGTTCTAGGCTAGAAATGCATTCAATGTTTGCCAAGATTTCTTCAACTGTCTTTGTGCAGCACGACATTTTTTTGTTTATTCTATTTTTGTCATTTTTGGTGGGACAATTCTTGCTTTGCAAATATCAGCTGAAAAATATACAGAGTATTTTTTGTTGGAGAGTTTAGTTAAGACATGTATGTATTTCTTTTTTAAATACGTAAGCCAACCCAAGATTCCTTACTTTTTAACAACGTTAGAATGAGTATATGTGACCCTCCACCACGAAATGAGTCGCATGTCACCTTTGCATGATTTTCATATTTTTACATTTTCCTAAAGAGTTTTTTATGCTCTATCCAGTAGTGAAAACCGTTTTAGAAAAGAGCGAAAACTGTTTGAGTTATAAGCCTGTGACTTTAGGTGACCCTCACACTGTTACCAGACACTCCCCGGACTTATATTAAGCCTAGCGCAGAACCGCGCGAGGTGACATGCGACTCATTTCGTGGTGGAGGGTCACATATATTATACAAGATTAATGGTACACTTGTATGTGGTGAAAGCTTCTGCTGTATAATTGCTTATAAATCTTTAGAGCATTTCAGCATCATTTCACAAGGATATAGATAACTCAGGTTTGTACCGCTTCTGCGACTGCATACTGCCGCATTGTCTCAAAACAGGCAAAAGGCAAACATAAATGACCATTTCCACCTGGAAACTAACATACACACTTTAACACTTGGATGTGAAGTAAAATAACATCATTTTGGGAACAATCTTTGAAAATGAAGACAATAACTGTTCATTATTAGCAGGCGCCTTGTACATGCAGTTACGTCTAAAAATGGAGTCTCTCCAACTGCTCCACTTAAAAAGAAAAGAATAGGCAAACAAAACTTAAAAACACGATCCTTTGTCTTTACCGTTGTATTGTTGTTCTTTTGTTGTTGTTATTTTTTGTTTGTTTTTTGGGTATTTTTTTCGGGGGTGGGGGGGGTCACTTCAACAAGTAAACAGCATCATTTAACCATACAATGATCATATACTTGCCCCTACACACCTGAATGTAAAACAAAGCGAACATTGATATTTGCTGCAATAACTTAATTTTGTATTGCTCCGGCTGGTTTCGATAGAGATGTAAGGTGTTTGTTGTTGTTGTTGTTGTTGTAATCAATACCAGCAGATGTGATCACTTGTCAATTGTTTGCACTCATTAGTTTTTTGTTCCTTTTTTTATCAACAAAATAAAGTGCACCGATTATTGCTTTGTGTGTGTGTGTGTGCATGTATGTGTGTGTGTGTGTGTGTGTGTGTGTGTGTGTGTGTGTGTGTGCATGTATGTGTGTGTGTGTGTGTGTGTGTGTGTGTGTGTGCGCGTGTGTGTGTATGTGTGTGTGTGTTTGCAAGTGTGCGTTTGCAAGTGTGTGCTTATGTATGTGTGTGCGTGCGTTTGTTCGTGCGTGTGTAAAACTGAGTGGTAGAAGCTTTACATGAACTTCAACTGACAGTGTCCATGTCTAAGCAGTTATGCTACACATGTGTCTGAAAGACATTTGTCAGGATAGAAATTAAACAAACACACGACAAGACGAACAGACAAACAGAATATCAACTCAACAAGAGTCAAGTTAAGTTCCAATTTTGTTTTTAATACAACAAAAACATTCATGAAAAGATACATGGGATCTTTCATAAAATATATACATAGCCAGAATGTCTTATCTTTTTATTAAATCCAAATGTTCGGTCCGCAGACCTTTTTCAAGGTTCAAAAACCAAGCGTCTGTGGTTACACCACACCAATGGAACATCCGATCGTACGTCACATGAAGACGTACTGTTACATTCTTTCAGAAAATCACTATGTTAAGTGTTTAGTCTCTACCAGCCCGCAGGCCTTCTTCAATCATTATGTATCATAGCCCAGGCGTCTATGGTTACAATTAAACACATTTATCAATAGAACATCCGCAGGCCTCTTGCAAGGTTCAAAATCCAAGCCTATGTGGTTACAACACATCAATGGAACATCCGTTCGTACGTCACATGAAGACTGTCTTGTTCCGTTGTATGTCTGTCATGTCTGGATGTGGATGTGAGCGTGAACAAGCAATGGATTCGTACAACGATATTGAGACCACACCGGTTCCATGTTGGGCAGAAGTAGAAGTGTATTTATTCTTCTCTATTCCACAAGAGCTCCGCAAGGGCAACAATCAAACATGTTAATGAACAACGATAAGGAGTTGTCTCCCATAGACCATTAGCTTATCGTTACATCTCCCTTTCTTTTAAAAGTTAAAAGAATCAACTTTATAAAATCATTATTCTTTTAACTCCTTTTTACGCAAGTTCAACTGTAACCAAATGTCTTCCTGGCTTTTACCATAATCTAACTCAAATAATATTCAAGGCGTAGATCTTCCAGTTCAACGCATGCACATACTCTTGTCAGTGTTCAGTCTCTAGAAATTGTCATTAACAGTCAGTATAATTCTCGATTATTCTTGCATACAGTTAATAATTAAACTTGAACTGAAGATCCTTGAATTCTGCTGAAGAATACCGAAATCTGGATACCATCCAACACACAGAATAACTAAACACTTTGCAATCATTGCAAAATTAGCTACACAGATTTGCTTTCACAGCAACACAAGCACATTTTTGCTTTCACAGCAACACAAACACATTTTTGCTTTCACAGCAACACAAAATCACTCCTGCAGGAATCGGGCAGGTTTCACTACTGCTCTCCCACTGCGAGTGTGGTATCCGCCTGAAGATGGCTGATGCGCTGTCGGCTCATCTGGAGGTGGAGATTCATCTGGCGCTGGTGTTGGCGTCTGCTGTGGCTCTGGTGAATGACGTAGCGCATCAGGAACGATGACTGGACCTGATGTGTTGTTGGTCTCACCGGCACTGTCGTTGGAGCTTCTGTAGCGCAGGTGTCTTCTGTTGCGTCGAAGAGGTCCCTTGTCTGTCTGTACCAGGTAAGATCTCGGCGCGACCATCTTCGTCACCTCGCCAGGCAGCTTCCATCCTTTCTCACCATCGTGTTTGATGAGAACTGGGTCACCGGGTTGAAGTTCCGGCAACTGCTGTGCACCGCGATGTCTATCGTGGTGAAACTTCTGTTTCGCTTTGAAGGCCTCGTCCTTCACTCGTAGCTGGTCATGGTTGACTGTACGCGGAGTGAAGTTTGTAGGAAGCGACGGTAACGTTGTCCGTAGCCGCCTCCCGAACGCAAGCTCGGCTGGGCTCGCGCCTAGCTCTGGAATTGGCGTTGCTCTGTACGTCAGAAGAGCAAGAAAGATGTCATCTTGCCTGAGGATAGCTTTGGCGGTATCCACTGCTCTTTCCGCTCCCCCATTGGCCTGCGGAAATCGTGGACTACTCGTCTGCTGCTGAAAGTTCCAGTCTGATGCAAATTTTCTGAACTCTTCAGATGTAAACTGTGTGCCATTGTCCGAGACTACTGATTCTGGAATCCCGTGGTGTGCAAATGAGTTCTTCATCTTGCAGATAACGGCGTAAGCTGTGGTACTCGACAGATATGCTATGTCAATGTATCTCGAGTAGTAGTCTTTCATGACAAGGTAGTGTTTTCCCTGAAACTCAAGTAAGTCTACACCGATCTTCTGGAAAGGACGATCAGGTAACTCTGTCGGCAAGAGTGGTTCACTCGGTTGCGACGGTCGTTTCTCGAGACAATGTCTACATGCCGCGACTCTGTCCTGAATGTCCTTACTGATACGTGGCCACCACACTGATTGGTTTGCACGCTCTCTGCACTTGTTTATTCCTTGATGTCCATCGTGGATTCTGTCGAGAATCTCTTTGCGCATGGAAAACGGAATAACAATACGATCACCTTTGATCAAAAGTCCATCACAAACACTGAGCTCCCCTCGGATTGCGAAGAAGTCTCTTGCTGCAAGCATCACATCTTGCTTGTACTCAGGCCATCCTGCAACAGTGTAATCGAAGGCAGTCTTGAGGTTGACGTCCTTGGCCGTCTCTTCTCGGATCTGTTTCAGCTTAGTGTCCGATACTGGCCATGAAGCATACACTACGCTTACGTGTGAACTGATGTCTTCCGTGCGACTAGTATCTGCTTCTGTTGATGCTGGACTACGTGAGAGTAGGTCTGCTACGACCATATTCTTTCCTGCAGTGTACTCAGCGATGGGCTTATATCTCATGAGCCTCATCAACATCCGTTGACAGCGTAGTGGAGTTTCTGACAAGTCTTTGTTGTTTATCAGGGTGACTAGAGGTTTGTGGTCTGTGATGAGTCTGAACGTATCTAATCCCATGAGAAATTTGTCAAATTTCTCGCAGGACCACACTGAAGCAAGGCACTCTTTTTCGATTTGTGCGTATCGTGTTTCTGTTTGTGAAAGTGTTCGTGAGCAAAACGCAACTGGTCGAAGACCTTCTTCATGCTCTTGCAACAGGACACCTCCGATGCCATAGGAACTTGCGTCAGCGCTTACGACTGTTGGTTTCGTCGGATCGAAGAACGCTAGTGTTGGCGCTGAAGTCAGTAGCTCCTTGACTCTGGTGAACGCTGAAGCTTGTGCGTGTCCCCACAACCATGCTGTTTCCTTGACCAACAGGCTGTTCAGTGGCTGTAGCACAGTGGAAAGATGTGGCACATATCTTCCCAGGTAGTTCACCATACCTAAGTAACGTCTCAGTTCTTCGACGTTCTCAGGCTCCTTCATCTTGACGATCGCTTCAACTTTGCTCTCATCTGGCCTCACTCCATTCTCGCTGATCACGTGACCAAGAAATTTCAGTTCTGTTTTCTTGTACTCGCACTTGTCTTCATTCAGCTCTTTCAGTCTTTGGAAGACTTGCTTCAAGAGCTTGTCGTGCTCTTCATTCGTTGAGGAATGTAGCATGATGTCATCATAGTAACAGATAACACCCTCTATGTCTCCGAGTATCTCTGTCATTATTCTTTGAAAGATCTCTGGAGCTGACGAGATACCAAAAGGTACTCTTTTCATGTAATATCTACCAAACGGCGTTAGGCCAAAAAAAAAAAAATTGTCTGTTTCTGGTCACCCGACCGACCCTAAATTTCGGCGCCGGCCCTAAACTTTTTTTTTCCAAACTCCAAAATTTTGGGTTTTTTGGTGGTGGTAAAGGACAGGGTGAGAAAATGAACAACAAAAACGTGTGAAAACGAAAGTCCGCTGACGATTTGTAAATGTGTTGAGTGTCTTGTCTCTATGTATAGTGAATCCAGTCTCTTTGCGCGATTTTTAAAGTTAGTTTTATTGGTCTACATTTGGGGGTAAAAAAAAAAAAAAAAAAAAAAAAAAAAAAAAATCCCGACCTACCGACCCTATTTTTTTTAGCCATGTTACCAGAAACAGACAATTTTTTTTTTTTTGCCTTATGAAGGTAGTCAGTTTGGCGCTGTCTTCATGAAGAGGAATTTGCCAGAATCCGGAACGAGCGTCTAATCTTGAGAAGACCTTGGAACCCTCCAGCCGTTGAATGGTTTCTTCCACTGTCGGAATCATGTAACGTTCTCTTTCTACGTTCTGGTTGAGTTTCTTCAAATCCACACAGATTCTCACATCTCCCGACGGCTTGACAACTGGAACCATAGGCGACACCCATTCTGTTGGTTCTTTCACCTCTTCTATCACACCGTTGTCCTTCATTCTTTTCAGTTCTTTCTCTACCTTCCCTAAAAGAGGAATAGGGACGCGTCTAGCTGTAGACACACTGTATGGAACCGCATTCTCTTTGAGCTTAATGCGCACAGGTTCACACTTCACTGAACTGAAAATCTCGCAGACTCGCTTCACAAAGTTCATCTCTGTAGCACTTTTTCTGCTGAGTAAACACTCTGTATCATGTTTTACGACGAACACTGTCAGACACACATCACCTACTTTGGTCTCAAACTGTCCAAGAACTTGAAGTCTCCCTCCAGGACTGTTCAGCACCAGCTTTGTTTTCTTCAACTTGGGTGGTGTTTTGAGACTGTGATATGTCTTAGAACTGATAACGTTGACATCAGCACCTGTGTCGATCTTGAAAGTAAGCTGCTGACCGCACACTGTGAGGTTCTCTCTCCAGGGACTTTCATCACTATTCACAGAGTCAATGAAATATTCCTGTGGTTTGCTTGAACTTTCACTAGTTTCAGTTTCTTTCTGAGCGTTGACTCGACTAACAGTCTTGGACTTGCAACACCTTGCAAAATGTGAAAGTTTTTGACACTTGTGGCATTTCTTTCCTTTAGCCGGACACTCAGAGTCTTTGTGTACAGTACCACACTTTGTACACTTCTTCTTGTCATTCCAAGCACCTGTGGCTGTGTGTCTTGGGTTTGCGTGTTTCTTGAACTTCCATTTCTGGTCCCTGTTGGTGGAATCAACTGAAGCTGTAGCACCACTAGTACTCTGTCTCTGTTCTTTGAGCTGTTGAGTCACTTGTTCGTGCTGTCTTGCAATCCTCATAGCTTTCTGTAGATCTAGATCACTCTCCAGTTGTAGCTTTTGTGACAGTTCTTTGTCTACAACACCAAGCACTAACCTATCTCGAATCGTGGTTTCTTTCTCAGCAAACTCAGCGTATTCAGATAGATCGTACAATGCTCGTATGTACTGTTCGACACTCTCTTCTTCCTTCTGTTCACGTCTGTGAAATTTGGCGCGCTCATGTATAACGTTTTTCTTTGCAGAAAGTACTCATTGAACTTTTCCAGCACTACGTCATATTTCTTGCTATCTTCTGCACTCAGGTTAAACTGCGAGAATATTTTCTCTGCCTCATTACCCATACTATAGATGAGTGAACTGACCTGAATTTCTCCATCTTCTTTCATCAGCTTTGATGCTACTCGGTAGCGTCCGAAGCGTTGGCGCCATTCTGCCCAACCAGCCGGTCTCACAAAGTCAAAGTTTGCAGGTGGTTTGAACGCCATCTCTACTCACTATGTACTTGACTCCATTCTGGACACCATGTCTTGTTCCTTTGTATGTCTGTCATGTCTGGATGCGGATGTGAGCGTGAACAAGCAATGGATTCGTACAACGATATTGAGACCACACCGGTTCCATGTTGGGCAGAAGTAGAAGTGTATTTATTCTTCTCTATTCCACAAGAGCTCCGCAAGGGCAACAATCAAACATGTTAATGAACAACGATAAGGAGTTGTCTCCCATAGACCATTAGCTTATCGTTACAAAGACGTAATATTATCTTCTTCCAGGAAATCATTATGACAAGTGTTTAGTCTCTTAGATCAGCCTCAACAACAAAACTACAAAACATGCACAAAGAAATGTGACACTTGCGCACATTCTCAGACTGTTCAATTGCCTTTTTGTCAGTCAAGTGCAGATTACAGGGTATCAAAGGAATCTAAATGCCAATTGGTTAGAATAGAGAGCAGGTCTTGCATTGTCGAACCATATATGATTTGGCAATGTACACAATGTTGTAGATCTATCCCCGACGCAGTTTGTCAACAAACACGTCGAAAACGGCATCCTATTTTGGCCCGCAAATGACGGTATCGGAGATGAAGGTAATAAAGATGACAGCATCGGAGATTACGGGCGCTCGCATGTTGCCTCACGACAGAGCCAGAAGACACCTGGCGGCCCTGTCAATGATTTTTTCGTTGTATGCTCAAGTGAGCGAACAATGTATCACAAATTGTTTCTCATTTGCCAGAAAAAGCCGGTAACGGAGATGACGGTTATGGAAACCTCAAGTCTATTTGTGACCCTCCACCACGAAATGAGTCGCATGTCACCTCGCGCGGTTCTGCGCTAGGCTTAATATAAGTCCTGGGAGTGTCTGGTAATTATCCCTCTTTATACTCATGTACAGCTTATCAATTTCTATCTAAAAACCAAACCTGGTCTTTGAGAGTTTGGGTAGAATCTGAACATATTCTCAAAAATGATCATGGTTGTTTCTGTTTTTGTTTTTGTTTTGTTCACTTGAAATGTTCTTAGATTCGACAAATGATACTCCGACATTTCAAAGAATGAAAATATGTATTGTCACGGTTTGCAAGGCATAACATTTGCATAATTAATATTTAAAGAAGGCCTTTAAGGCCGGCCATTGAGCCCCCTTGCCCTCCTCAAATCACTCTTGCCAAACTGTGCTTAAAACATGTGGGTGTTTTTTTGTTACATTTATTCAAGTTTTGACTAAATGTTTTAACATAGAGGGGGAATCGAGACGAGGGTCGTGGTGTATGTGTGTGTGTGTGTGTGTGTGTGTGTGTATGTGTGTGTGTGTGTGTGTGTGCATGTGTCTGTGTGTGTGTGTGTGTAGAGCGATTCAGACTAAACTACTGGACCGATCTTTATGAAATTTGACATGAGAGTTCCTGGGAATGATATCCCTGGATGTTTTTTTTTCCATTTTTTTGATAAATGTCTTTGATGACGTCATATCCGGCTTTTTGTAAAAGTTGAGGCGGCACTGTCACACCCTCATTTTTCAATCAAATTGATTGAAATTTTGGCCAAGCAATCTTCGACGAAGGCCGGACTTCGGTATTGCATTTCAGTTTGGTGGCTTAACAATTAATTGATGATTTTGGTCATTCAAAATCTAAAAATCGTAAAAAAAATAATTTTTTATAAAACGATCCAAATTTAGGTTTATCTTATTCTTCATCATTTTCTGATTCCAAAAACATATAAATATGTTATATTTGGATTAAAAACAAGCTCTGAAAAATAAAAATATAACAATTATGATTAAAATTGAATTTCCGAAATCGTTTCAAAAACTATTTCATCTTATTCTTTGTCGGTTCCTAATTCCAAAAACATATAGATATGATATGTTTGGATTAAAAACACGCTCAGAAAGCGTGCTATGAAGCACAACGCAACCGCTGCCGCGCCAAACAGGCTCGTCACTTTCACTGCCTTTTGCATTAGCGGCGGACTACGTTCAGTTTCATTCTGTGAGTTCCACAGCTTGACTAAATGTAGTAATTTCGCCTTACGCGACTTGTTTTGTTTTAAAGAGAGCAGAATTACTGACGGTGGTGGACCCTTAACCAGGTAAAACTTGTAAAAGTAATGTAGCCTAGCAGAATGTGTCTGAATAGATACGGACTATGCAATTGCGCGTAAATACAGGTGGCTTCAACTTCTTTTAAAAATAACATAGGTTTTACTTACCTACCTACTGCCAGTTTGGAGCTAGAATTTTTTGTGAATTATTACACCCCGAACTCCAAAATTCCCTGGCAATCAGGAATGCACATAAGTAAGTTTTGATTGGCAGCGAAAGGGTTAATAGGTACGTGTTAAGCCCGTTATAAACCAAGTAAAATATTGCTAAACACAATTTTTCTAACCAACAGCAATGAGATTGCTTTAGATTTTAAGGATTCTAAAACATAATCTGGATGGGTTTGCGGAGAATGTTGATATCTAAATCCTTGACATGTCTCACCATTTGCTAATTTTAATTATGCTATGTTATCCATTCTTTCTATCATTATTTTGCTGCACCATGCCACTTGGTATACGTGTATTTTAGATGAATATAAATGGCTAGATATTCCTTTGTCTGTCTTGCTTGTTGTATTCTTTTTTGTGCTATCATCGTTGTTGTTGTTGTTGTTGTTGTTGTTGTTGTTGTTGTTGTTGTAGATGCTGTTGTTATTGTTGTTGCTGCTGCTACTACTACTGATGATGTGTTGTTGCTGCTGCTGCGGCTGGTGTTTTAGTTGTTGTTGTTGTTGTTGTTGTTGTTGTAGTTTATGTTGTTGTTGTTGTTGTTGTTGTTGTTGTTGTTGTTGTTGTTCTTCTTCTTCTTCTTCTTCTTCTTCTTCTTCTTCTTCTTCTTCTTCTTCTTTTAGCTGGGAGCTTACCAAAGCCGTTATCATTTGAACGACGAATAGTGGGATGACAGCCGTATATTTCCTCTTTATAACTTCATTGGAAACATGTTCACAGACCAAATGGGTTCTACTGTTGGGACAAATACAACCATTTCCGCCTCTTACCAGGCGGAGAAGCTAACACAACACCTTCCCATGTAGGGTAGATGGGTGTGTTTGTGTGTGTGTGGCCCTGTACCCCTGCCTCGTTTATTTAATTCCTTTCATTTCATTATTCCATTATCCCAATACTGGGAAATTCGGGTCGCTTCCTCCCAGTGGAAAGCTAGCAGTAACAAGAGTCGCGCTACCCGAGTGTGTGCATGTTCAGGTGTAATCGGCCACCGGCACTTATGGCAGTATGACCGAGGTATTTTACATGCCCCTGTGGTGACACGGGGGTGGGACATGGATACCGTCTTTGAGTCTGCACATAAAGTTGACCCGTGTCCGTCCCTGCATTAAGTTTAGTCCTGAGAAATGCCAAGAATGTATTCAGCGGATCAACAGGCACTTTAAATGTATGTTTCAACTGTAATAAAGTGCTTTTAGTTATGCGCTATAGAAATATCCTTAATAAATAATATAACGAATCAATATCTACATTCGAATGCGTAAAATAGGTACATTTCAATGTTCTAACCCTGAACAAGTTTCTAAATAGTTTCTAATACAAAAGCAGATGGATTTTTCAGTTTGTTCTGTTACAGAATTTCTCACGAGCTATGGTCTCACGCACTCTCTTCACCTGTGAACACCCAGTTGAAAGTGTGTGAAATTCGATTTTACTAATCAATTCACCGTTCTAATTTTACACCTCGATCTATATATCATCAGATCTTTGTTTGCAGTACAACTGTAAGCTATTTCGGAAGAATATATATAGCACATAGAAATACCAATACGTCTTGAAGACACACGTACATGATTACAAACTTGATGTTCAATTGCCCAACTGCCACCACGCGTTCGAGAGCAGCAGTGTAGGCCTATGTGTTGCAGACCTAATGGACAGTATAGCATCTTAATAATATTGCAGATCGTTTGCTGAAATGGAACCTTTGGTGTTCAACTGAAAAGTATGCAGAGAGTTTAACCAAACCCAAACAAAAGAATAAAGTGAGAAGGAACTTTGTGTGCAATGTAATGTCCGAGCTTTAGATTTGCTGTTGGAGGAAGAACCTTTTGTAGCCTACGTTCATAGCAAGCCAGCTTAAACAATCTCTTTATGTTGTAGACCAGATTTCGGGTCTCGGTGTACAATAAAACAACAGTTTAGGTTGATACATTTGTAATTGACAGTTGTAAAGCCATCCAGTCCTTTTTCGTGGATTTGTAAATTACTCAAGACATATACGATCGAATTGAAAGGACAACATTTTGCAATAGACATGACAGTGGCGGCAACCTTCGTTGTGTTACTGATTACATTTGCCGAAACACAACTGTCTCTGGCAACGAGCGACAAAACAACTCGTTCTGTCACGTACAATATTTGCCCCAAAGAACGTTTCCTAAAAACGCAACAACAAGGACACATAACTGCTCTCTCTCACCTGGAATGCACTGCTGCATGTTCTACACAAGACGACTGCACAGGTGTCAACATCTGCCCAGGTGAGGAAGCAGGACAGGTGAGATGTACACTGACGCGGGAGGTGGTACCTGGATTATGTGACGGTCTGACTGGTGCCACCTCGCCTCACTGCTTTCATATTCAGAAGGTTAGTTTTTACATTTAGTCAAGTTTTGACTAAATGTTTTAACATAGAGGGGGAATCGAGACGAGGGTCGTGGTGTATGTGTGTGTGTGTGTGTGTGTGTGTGTGTGTGTGTGTGTGTGTGTGTGTGTGTGTGTGTGTGTGTGTGTGTGTCTGTCTGTGTGTCTGTCTGTCTGTCTGTCTGTGCGTGTGTGTGTGTGTAGAGCGATTCAGACCAAACTACTGGACCGATCTTTATGAAATTTGACATGAGAGTTCCTGGGTATGATATCCCCGGACTTTTTTTCTTTTTTTCGATAAATACTTTTGATGACGTCATATCCGGCTTTTTGTAAAAGTTGAGGCGGCACTGTCACACCCTCATTTTTCAATCAAATTGATTGAAATTTGTGTAAAGCAATCTTCGACGAAGGCCGGACTTCGGTATTGCATTTCAGCTTGGTGGCTTAAAAATTAATTGATGACTTTGGTCATTAAAAATCTGAAAATTGTAATTTTTTTATTTATATATATAAAACGATCCAAATTTACGTTCATCTTATTTTACATCATTTCCTGATTCCAAAAACATATAAATATGTTATATTTGGGTTAAAAACAAGCTCTGAAAATTAAAAATATAAAAATTATGATCAAAATTAAATTTCCGAAATCGATTTAAAAACAATTTCATCTTATTCCTTGTCGGTTCCTGATTCCAAAACCATAGGTATGATATGTTTGGATTAAAAACACGCTCAGAAAGTTAAAACGAAGAGAGGTACAGAAAAGCGTGCTATGCAGTACAGCGAAACCACTACCGCGCTGAACAGGCTCGTCAGTTTCACTCCGTTATGCACAAGCGGCGGACTACGGTCATTGTGAAAAAATGCAGTGCGTTCAGTTTTATTCTGTGAGTTCCACAGCTTGACTAAATGTAGTAATTTCGCCTTACGCAACTTGTTTTTCGTTCTTTTTTGTGTGTTCGAGTAATATAATTACTTTCTATTTCCTATCGTATATTTAAAAGTTATATAACACATAAACCGTACGTTTCACGTAATGTTTACACATCATCCATGATTCTTTTAGATGCCAAACGGTTACCATCCAAAAGATAGATAAACAATAAAATACATTTGACCACAAACCCTTTTATTAAAATGCATACTCCCTGAGGTCATTTGAGAATAAGTTATAACTAGCGCCGACAATTTCAAAAATAATATATCAAATACTATTCTTAACGTGCAATATATAGTTTTATTTATGTTATCTCTGTTTTTGATTGCAGGGCCGGACTAGGCTAAGAGGAGGGGGGGGGGGTTGCCAGTGGTGGTCTTGGGGAATGTTCCCCCTTGCGGGGTCAAGGGGCAGAGCCCCTTGTGGGGGTCAGGGGGCAGATGGGTAGGTCATATTCTGAGATAGGAAAATGGTCGCTCCTTGCATGAAACGGCATAAAATAAACAATAATAAAAAATGTTTTAAATAAGTGAGGTACATGTTTAGGCTACCGGGGGGGGGGGGGGGGGTGTGCAACCCCCATAACCCCCCCCCCCCCCCCCCGGTAGTCCGGCCCAGGATTGGTTTCTTTAAAATTCCACTCGTGCAAACAACACGAGTGTACGTGGGAGTTTCAGCCCACTAACGAAGAAGAAGAAGAAGAAGAAAAAGAAGAAGAAGAAGGTTTCTTTAGTTACCTGCTGCGCTTCAAAGAATGTTCTTATCGACTTCAAATAAATCTGATTTATATAAGTGCACGAGAAGGAAGAAGAATGTGATTAATATTTGACATATTCTGACTCACAAACTGAGTAGTATCATGCTTTTTTGAAGTAAAGTGGGCTTTTTACAATCATTTGTTATAGCCTCTTCTCTGGCCACTATTACACGCCCAGATTTCTAAAATCGATCAGTTATGAATGTTTCAGTATTTATGTTTTGCTGAATTTCTGTCGAAACTTATTCTCTCTAATTAGGCATTACAATAAACTGAAGAGAAAACAACCACAGTTCCTGCAATATGGAAGATAGCTAATGTAATTCCGATATATAAAAAAGGCGAAAAGGAATTATGTTCAAATTACCGACCAATATCACTTCTTAGCTGTGTAGGTAAAGTTATGGAAAGGTGTGTACAATGTCACGTGTTTGCTTATTTGAAGGAGTATAACCTGTTGACACCAGTTCAGTCCGGTTTTATTCCATGTGATTCAACTGTATATCAACTCATTTGTTTGTATAATGATATATGCAAAGCTTTTGATGATAAGATAACATCACAGGCGATTTTCTTTGACATGTCAAAAGCTTTCGACAGAGTTTGGCACAAGGGTTTGATGAAAAAGTTATACGCTATTGGCATAAGGGGACAGTTGTATTTTTGGTTTGAGAATTATTTGAGGGAAAGAAAACAATGTGTTGTGGTAAAAGGTTGTAAGTCACAGTTTTTGCCGGTTTCTGCGGGTGTTCCCCAAGTGTCAGTATTAGGACCTCTCCTCTTTTTGGTTTATATAAACGACATTGTTGATAATATTGAATCAGTGATTAAACTATTTGCAGATGATACCAGCATGTATTTAAGCCTCGATGACCCTTTCCGTAGAACTGAAATACTTAATTCTGATTTAGGTAAAATTGCAAATTGGGCCATTAAATGGAAAGTGAAATATAATCAGTCGAAAACAGAGTTAATATCCTTTTCCGGTCAACGATGTATACAGAAATTTCCCCTTGTTTTTAGTAATGTAGCCCTCATAGAAAAAGAAAGTCATAAACATTTAGGTGTTATTTTTCAAGATAATTGTAAATGGGCCTTACACATACAGTCTGTTGTGGCAACTTGTCGAGTACTCTTATAAATATAGGCTTGGTCGAAGATCCATAGAAGCAATGTATAAATCCTTTATTTTACCTCATTTTGATAATTGCGATGTTGTGTGGGATAATTGTTCAAAGAGGCTGCCAGATGAGCTGGAGAAGTTGTAACTCGAATCCATTGGAATTATTGTTGGTGCTGTTAAAGGCACTTCACACGAAACATTGTACAAAATCTGGCTTGATACCACTTACAAAGCAAAGACATTGTCACAAATTAATGTTATATTATAAAATGGTCCACGGCAATTTACCAAATTACCTCAACGTTTTATTGCTACCCCTCTTGTTTCTGACCTGAATCCCTACCACCACAGACGCCCACTTGAGCGTATGACTATCCCAGTGTAAATCAGATTTGTACAAGTCATCTTTTATTCCTTCTGCAACTAGTCTCTGGAATAAGTTGCCTGAAAATATACAACAATGTGATTCTGTTGGTCTGTTCAAGCGACATTTCACAGCTTTTGATATTTCAATTCCACCATATTACTATTCCCCAAATCGCAAAACTGAAGTTTTGCATTGCAGGTTAAGACTTGGAATGAGTGATTTACAATATGATATGTTTAATCGCCACCTAGTAAACAACCCGGAATGTTCTTGTGGTTATTTTGCTGAAACTGTTCTTCACTATTTGTTATCATGTCCCCTGTTTAATGATGCAAGAACCGCAACAATCGGTACATTAGCTCCAGAATTTGTTAATATTGACACACTCCTGACAGGTGATTCAAACATTTCCATATTTGAAAATAGTGCTATTTTTGTTGTTGTCCAAAGCTATATTGAGAAATCAAACCGCTTTGGGACACCTTAGTTCGATGTTGTTTTGTTTTGTTGTTTTTTAAATATATTACTTGGGGCCCATCTACTTTTTGATATTTTGTTGTGTCTTTCGTTCTCGTTTTGTATTTGTTTTCGTTTTCGGTATTGACACAGATTGTGTTCGATAATTCAAACTAAGTTTTCCTTGTTGTTTTTCTCCATTTTTTTTCTTTCTTCTCTTTTTTCAAAAATGTGTCGCATTGATCATATTCCGCCATGAAATTTCAGGCATGTTTATGTGAGCACTTAGGCCAAAAAAAAAAATTGTCTGTTTCTGGTCACCCGACCGACCCTAAATTTCGGCGCCGACCCTAAACTTTTTTTTTTCAAACTCAAAAAAAGTTGGGGTTTTTTTGGTGGTAAAGGACAGGGTGAGAAAATGAACAACAAAAACGTGTGAAAACGAAAGTCCGCTGACGATTTGTTAATGTGTTGAGTGTCTTGTATAGTGAATCCAGTCTCTTTGCGCGATTTTTAAAGTTAGTTTTATTGGTCTACATTTGGGGTAAAAAAAAAAATAAATAAATAAAAAAATAAAAAAAAAATCCCGACCTACCGACCCTATTTTTTTTAGCCATGTTACCAGAAACAGACAATTTTTTTTTTTTGGCCTTATCATAAGTTTTAAACTTGTTGTGCTCCTTCTTAATGTTGTTATATTATCATGTGTCTGTTTACGAATAAAATACTGTTTTAAAAAAAAAGAGAGAACAACTACCAGGCACAAAAGGAAACTTCTTTATTAGAAATAAGAAACAACGGACGTTTAAATCAGGACAAAGCAAAACATTCACACACACAAACTCGACCTGACGGCCTCAAACAAGAGAAACAACAGATTTTTTTTTAAAGCAAGAAAACAAGCTAGTTATCAGCATTAAACAAAAAGTGGTCCGTATTCTCTTAATTATGCAGGAAGTTCGCAAACAAACAAAGACATGAGCAAAGAATATACAAACGACTGATCAACAAACAAATAAACTAACAATCATGGAAATAACTTGGTGTGGAAGACTAGCAAAGTGCTTTCTGCAATACAAACAAGGAAGAGAAAATGAAATGTTCCTCTAATGTTCCTCTAATTGAATTGCATATTATGGTGTGGTATGGTGATGACTTGCATTCTTATATCGGATGGGTTAGATTTTTTTTTGCTTTGCGATTTGCGTGGATCTATGGTTGGTTAAGGTGCGCCTGTTGGCCCAGATCCTCCGACTTCAGCTCTTAGGTTTCTTTCAGGGTTACCCCGCCCGTAGTTCCTGGCTCAAAAACCTAACCCTGGGAACACATAGGGAAATTCTTACCGGGGGGTCCCACCCCGGGGCTAGAGCTTTTAATGCGGTTCTTACTCACATGGTGTAACCATCATCGGACACGTAGGGCATTGAATAGGGTAGTCAGTGCCATCTGTCAACCCACCCCGTCCTGGTAGAGACACCGCTAGTTGATCCGGGACTGCTTATTCTATACCGAGCAACAAAAGAAACGCGAATTTTTTTCTCAATGTTTTGATTTAAAAAAACGCAGTTAATCTGAGAGTGACAATTTTCGGGATATAGATGCCCTATGCAGTCATGTGTAACAAAGCTGTTGTGTGAATATTTTCCCATTGCTGCTGTCTCAACGCACCGGACAAGCAGTTTCCACGTGAAACACATGATGCGCGCTTACAGCACGTGCAAGCGGAGTAGGGGAAACCTCATGTGTGAGATGTGTTCACTGATGCATTAGTAATAAAAAGAGACCATGGCACGCTTACTGCCAGTCTAACTTTTGACAGAGTCAAGATGCCAAGATTGACACCAGAACAACGCGAGAGGGCAGTGGGTCGAATATCGGCTGGTGATGACCCAGAAGCGGTAGCAGTCGCTTTCAATGTGCATCTGTCAACAGTGTATCGCCTTCAGCAACGTTTTGTCAACACTGGAAGCACTGCTGATACACAGCGAAGTGGAAGACCTCGCGTTACCACACAGAGACAAGATCGCCAGATCCTGCGTCATCATTTGAGAAACCGATTCCATACAGCCAATGAAACAGCCAGGAACACCGTCGGTAACCACCAGAGACCCATCAGTGGCCAGACAGTACGCCGAAGACTTGCTGAGCGAGACCTCCAAAACTGCCGTCCAGCTAGAGGACCAGTCCTCACTCAAAGACATCGCATGGCGCGCCAGCAATGGGCCCAGGATCACATCAACTGGAACTGGAGACAATGGCGAAACATTCTGTTCACCGATGAGAGCCGTTACTGCATTAGTCATGTTGATGGGCGTGTCAGAGTGTGGCGAAGAAGAGGTGAACGCTATGCTGGTGACTGCGTCATGGAACACAATGCCCAGGGTGGACCAAACGTCATGGTCCGGGTGTGGAATCGGCTTCAACCAATCCCTGGGACCTGTGTTTTTCAACAATCTTGATCCTGGTCGGGGAAACGGCATCACAGCACAGCGTTATATTGACCAGATCCTACAGCCTCATGTTGCGCCCTTTTTCCAGGCGCGCAGAAACTGTGTTCTGCAGCAAGATAACGCTCGCCCGCACACAGCCAGGGTCACCCAGGCCTTCCTGCAGCACAATAACATCGACATCATAGCCTGGCCCGCCCTCAGCCTAGATTTGAATCCCATTGAACATTTCTGGGACCAACTTCAAAGAAAGCTCAACCAGTTACGCTCAGGACCAAGAACTGCCGCAGAACTGCGTCAGGCCCTTAAATCCATGCCTGGTGCAACATCCCGAGAGACGCCATCAACCGACTCATCCACTCCATGAGGCGCCGCTGCCAGGCCGTCATCAACGTCAATGGGGGTCACACACCGTACTGACCATCTGCACAGGCTTCCTTTGCCCGTGGCAGCGAAAGACTATGCCATAGCCAAG
This sequence comes from Littorina saxatilis, assembly GCF_037325665.1. Classification (NCBI taxonomy): domain Eukaryota; kingdom Metazoa; phylum Mollusca; class Gastropoda; order Littorinimorpha; family Littorinidae; genus Littorina; species Littorina saxatilis. Next base: position 31,041,783 of record NC_090259.1, on the reverse strand, counting down.
AACAGTGTGCAAAGAACATACCACCGTGATTTTGATTCGTTTCGATGCTACGTTTATGAGAAATGACATTTTTAAATTGTGATTCAACGTTTTTCTGGAGAAAATTCGCGTTTCTTTTGTTGCTCGGTATATATTCGCAGCTGGGTTAGATATGACATGCATTAGTAATGTTGTATAATACTCCATTATATTGCATTGTTCTAGTTTGTTTTAGAGTCTTGTACGGTAATGTATGGTATTTCACAAAGTGTCATATTGTTTTGCTTTAAATTCAAACATAACATTACCATTTCTGTTTTCTATAGAAAGCACCTCTGTGGTGTCGTAACGACGAACACTCAACGGAAACAAATGTGTCTGCCCCATACAGTACAGTGGTTTAGCCTGTGAGCGGTTTGTGAGAGGTAACGTTGTGTGTGTGTGTGTGTGAGTGTGTGTGTGTGTGTGTGTGTGTGTGTGAGTGTGTGTGTGTGTGTGTGTGTGTGTGTGTGTCTGTGTGTGTTTGTGTGTGCGTGCGTGCGTGTATGTGTGTGTTTGTGTGTGTGTGTGTGTGTGCGCGTGTGTGTGTGTGCGTGCGTGCGTGCGTGTGTGTGTGTGAGTGTGTGTTTGTGTGAGTGTGTGTGTGTGTGTGTGCGTATGTGTGTGTGCGTGTGTGTGTGTGTGTATTTGATTTCAAACTGCTTGGATAACATTTATAAAGAGTGCATCCTCCGTCCTAGTTCTGACTATTATCAAGCGAATTTTTTTTTCTGTACTTTTTTTTTTCTTTCAGTTTTCATGCCTTGAAGACATTCCTGCCTTAACCTATTGTTAATTGGCACAATTTTCTTCAGCGTAAAAATGTCACAACTGTAAAGATAGTTTTAACACAGCTGAAACTAAATCCTCTTTCTTTTGTGTTCATTTGAATGTCTTCTTTGTTTAACAACGAAATTATTTAGCATAAATCACCATATACATTTTTCTGTCATTATTAGGTAAACAGTTGGTACTCAACTGTTGTTGCCTAGTGACCAGGCCAGTAACGAGAATACTTGGCCACCTGACACTCTTTGAATCTGTGATCGTCAATGACATCTGTTTGATGATTCTTTTTTTGACAGATTGCTCCGAAGCCTTTGACAACGGGCATGCTGGTGGAAGCGAGGGAGAACTAGAAATTCAGCCCATCGAAGCTCCTGCTTCTTTCAAGGTAAAGTATTCACTAAAACATATTTAAAATGCTACAGAAGGACAGAAGTACATGTATTCAGAAACACCGCTATCATCCTTTTATTGTCACGGTTAGCCTAATAACAGCAGTTGTTAATATTGCAGCCGACGACGATGACGACGACGACGACGACGATGATGATGATGATGATGATGATGATGATGATGACAACGACGATAATGATGATGATAGTGACGACGATGACGATTACGACGACGATGATGATGATGATGATGATGATGATGATGATGATGATGATGATGATGATGATGATGATGATGATGATGATGATGATGATGATGATGATTTGTTTCAGGTCCGATGCCAATACTCGTGGGGTGGCGCAACAGCCTTACTTCTGCATTCAACCATATCCAGCTTCAATCAAGATTTCCCAATTCTGAAAGCCGGCATTGGTAACAATCCCATGGTTATCGACTACTTCGTCGGACTAGACACCCTGCACCACTTCACGTCGCAAGCGTCTTACGAGTTGAATTTCAATACAAACAATAAAAATAACCTGTATGACAACTTTACTATTGGACCTGAAACATCGTCTTATGCAATTTCATTCGATGGCTTCAGGCCAACCAGTGTCTACGGCGATGGGTTTTCTGTTTCCCCACCACTGAAATTCAGCGCCAACGGACATGACACTAACGGATGCTATGCTGCTAAGGGCGTTCCAGGCTGGTATGGAGCAAATTGCACGGGGTATCCGACATTCACGAACGGCAATTTTGACTGGCCGGATGGTAATGGTGGTGTGGTATCGGTTTCAGCCCTGATCGTTAAGTTTGTAAGAACGTCTCCATACTACGACGATTAAGACTATAGGATGAACCCACCGACGGGTCTACGCTGAAACTGTAGTTGTTTTCTTTAAAGGCACAGTAAGCCTCCCGTAAACCATCACACATACGGTCAAGCTTTTACACACAGTACAAACACCCTTTCGTTTAAACACTCACCGCTTGAGAACATCCTAGGTGCCCTCCGTAAAGAGCGAGCAATTTTCAAAGAATTTATTTGTGCGTGGTTTATCTTACCCCTGAGCCATCGTGAACCCGTGTGATCCAGTTTCCCTTTTTCACAATGTAGTCGTCAGTTAGTTATTTGAATGCGACTCGATGTGAGCTTATCTGCAATAGCACGTTATTTTGTACCTCTGACTATGCACAAAAAACCCGGCTGGGGTTCACAAGAACTCTAGCGATGGCTTTTGAATGTTGACAGGAACTGGCAATATGCATAAACCGTCGTCTGCTACGAGAACCACTACCTTGCGTGACCCTGCTTCCGGGCTTTTCTTTTTTCAAACTTTCAAAACTTCGAATTGTACTGATCTTGTCTTGATGAAAAAAGAATTATTTTATGATTTAAGAATGTTTGTGTAACCAGCTGTCAATTTATTATTTAGATTTTAAAAGTTAGGTCTAGCGCCAAAACGCACCACGGTCCGATTGTCTCTGACACAATCAGCAAAATTAATTCTTTGAAAATTGGTCGCTCTTTACGTAGGGCACCTAGGATGTTCCCGTTTGGTGGGCGTTCAAATGGAAGGGTGTTTGTACTGTGTGTATTAGTCAGTCGGCTAAGGACCGTTTTGGTTACTTTTTGGCGTCACGTTAGCAAACACTTTTTTCTGATAGATTTTAACACCACAACACTAAATCGAAAGTTTTGGGGCAATATTCCAAACCACCGGTGAGAAAAACGTTGGTTTGTGTGTATGTTTTCCTTCTTTGGCGTTACTATTCTTGTTTTGAGGGTTGGGTTCATAAAACGGACATAAAACTTAAACCGCTTGACAGAAATTATATAACTGTAAATCATTCGAAAGGGAAGGCATTCATGTACACGTTTGTGCCACTTAAAATGACGTCATTATCTGGTTGTTTTTGTGAAATTGACAAGAGGAGCGGGGTAGTAGTTGCGCTGAGAAGGATAGCACGCTTTTCTGTACCTCTCTTCGTTTTAACTTTCTGAGCGTGTTTTTAATCATATCTATATGTTTTTGGAATCAGGAACCGACAAGAAATAAGATGAAAGTGTTTTTAAATTGATTTCGAAAATTTAATTTTGATAACAATTTTTTAATTTTTAATTTTTAGAGCTTGTTTTTAATCCAAATATAACATATTTATATGTTTTTGGAATCAGAAAATGATGAACAATACGATGAACGTACATTCGGATCGTTTTATAAAAAATATATTTTTTTTACAATTTTCAGATTTTTAATGACCAAAGTCATCAATTAATTTTTAAGCCACCAAACTGAAATGCAATACCGAAGTCTGGGCTTTGTCGAAAATTACTTGACCAAAATTTCAACCAATTTGGTTGAAAAATGAGAGCGTGACAGTGCCGCCTCAACTTTCACGAAAAGCCGGATATGACGTCATCAAATACATTTATCAAAAAACTGAAAAAAACATCTGGGGATATCATACCCAGGAACTCTCATGTCAAATTTCATAAAGATCGGTCCAGTAGTTTAGTCTAAATCGCTCTACACACACACACACAGACACACACACGCACATACACCACGACCCTCGTCTCGATTCCCCGCTCTACGTTAAAACATTTAGTCAAAACTTGACTAAATGTAAAAAGGAGGAATAATTGCAATCACACACACACACACACGCACACACACACGCACGCACTCATACACACACGCGCGCGCGCGCGCACGCACGCACGCACGCACACACACACACACACACACACACACACACACACACACACACACACACAAAGACATACACAAACATACCGACAAAATGACAGACATACACACAGTGAGACAAACCGACACAGAAACCCCCACACATGCACGCACGCACTTATGTACGCAAACAAAGACGTAGAGATGCTTATAGAGAAACACTTACGCAACCAAAAAAATCACGCACACAAACACACAGACAGACAAACTTCATTCTTGGTAGAGAAATGCATTTCTTTCTGTATTGCTTTCTCTTTAAGTGCACCTACCTCGCAGAGAGAGAGAGAGAGAGAGAGAGAGAGAGAGAGAGAGAGAGAGAGAGAGAGAGAGAGAGAGAGTGAGAGAGACACACAGACAGACAGACAAAGACACAGAGAGAAAGAGATAGACAGACAGAGGGAGAGACAAACAGACAGACATAGACAAACACACAAACAAAGACACACAGACAGACTTCACTATTGTATGTGCAAGTAATTTTGTTAAACCACACGTTACGTTCACCACTGAACGTGAAACCATGTAAAACGTTACTATCTCAGATAACGGCACTGACGCTACCGGAAATAGAATTTATCAGTGAAATTCTACCATCAATTTAGTAATCGATGCGATGTAAATTATCCTAAAACTGTGGTATGATCACGACATCGTTTAGCATTTAGGATCAAAAGTGCCAATGTGTACACAATGCACTAATCACAGACAACAGTTATACACTTTACGTACATGTAACTCTCCAACTGACATTGTCTGCCACTTGAAACAAATGACTTTCGAAGGAAAATTAACTCCAATATATAAATATTATGTATGATTTTTAATAATTACTTGCACTTTTTGAAAATAAAGCTTTTTCTATGATAAGGTGTTTACCCCCTAAATGTATAAGTCATCCGGTAGAAAAACCGGAAGTATCGTGTACTAAGCATATGTATATGTTTAAAAAGTTAATTGTGTTAATGTAGAACATCTTGCCTATGTATATGTTTAGGTTTTGAATACTTTAGGGGAAAACCATAGCCATTATTCATTCATCTTCAACTAACACCCCTAATCTCAGGGCACATTTTGTTAGTGGGGGTAGGGTTTCAATCAGTCAAAAATCACTCATTCAATATTTTCTGCCATTTCAAATACATACACGTAATTGCACAATTTCTTGAATTTTAAGATGCTTTAACTGACTATACCAAGAAAACCTGCACTTTTTGTAGAATTAGTTTTTTGTCCATGATTTATGTTTAAAAATGTCCATTTTTACGACAAAAAATGCTAACGGTTGCCTCACCAGAGGACACGTACCAACGACGTGAATCGTGTCTGCCAATTAAAATGCATATATTTTGAAATAAGGGGAATCATAACATATTTCACTGTAAAGTGTCTCACTCTAATACCTTCTGGGTTCATTGTGTATTTGGTTAAGTGAATTGCAGATACGGGTTTTTTTAAATGAGAGCTATACATATATTTTATTAAAACTGAAACTGGTGGAGTGAAAAACAGACCTGTTTTGAAGAAGTCGTACTAAAATCATTTATGGGCTTGAACTTCACAGTTTGCGTGTTATCTTTTAAAGAAACCCCGTTTTCATCACTAACAATGACCTAATTTACACATACATATCGGTCGGTCATAGTCGCGTTTTTTTTTAGAGAGGTAGTGTACAAAATGTCGTTTTGTACGTTTAAATTACATGTCCATTATTTTAGTCATATATCAATCAATAAATAAATGCGCATACTTTTATTAAACGTTACTTTCACTTTAAGATCGCTTCTAACATTTAGTATAATTTCTGACAAATGCACGCTATGTAATAAATTGATAATATTATGGACGCCATGTGGTAAAACCGGAAGTTGAATTATTTTGCGATAGCAAAATCCTTTTACAGTGATCACTTTCCTTTTATATTAAGCTGATCTTTAACGTTATGGGTAAAAATCTAACAGATTGAACCAAATTATCCTTTTTCAAGCCTGTGTATGTGTAAACTCTTTTTTGCTTCGACCCGGTTCGGTTTTCGGAGTTGATTCAAAATCATCCATAATGTATCTTATGTGACTGTTGTTTTCCTCGGTAAATTAACAATTGTTGATGTAAAATAATTCTAGCTGTGAGAATAAACAATTTTCAAGATGTTTTTGATTGCGGTTTCAACCAGGCGTTCGGTTAGCTATACATATCGATTGAGAAAATGGCATTTCCTGTTTTGTCGTCCGCATGTTATACAGATGTTGTTAAAAATAAAACTGTGTATACGAATTAGGCATTTTACTTGCTGTCTGATGGCAAAAAT
>NC_090259.1:31010825-31035325 GCF_037325665.1 Littorina saxatilis | reverse complement strand
CAGGGGCTTGCAACGTAGTACAATATATTACCTTACTGGGAGAATGCAAGTTTCAGTACAAAGGACATAACATTTCTTACATACTGCTTGAGTAAAATCTTTACAAAAATTGACTATATTCTATACAAGAAACACTTAACAAGGGCAAAAGGAGAAACAGAATCAGTTAGTCGCCTCTTACGACATGCTGGGGAGCATCGGGTAAATTCTTCCCCCAAACCCGCGGGGGTACCTATGCGACTCACCACAATGTTTACTTTCAGCAGAAGAATGATTAATATTCTAGCAACAAACATGCAATAAATTCATACATGATTATTGATTTCAAAAAATGCTCTACACTACTTCACCAAACTAAATGGAGAACTGAAAATGTTTAAAACACTTTCTTTCTTTATTTGGTGTTTTCAACCACGAAGGTTATATCGCGACGTGGAAGGGGTGGGGGGGGGGGGGGGGGGGGGGGAGATGGGATAGAGCCACTTGTTAATTGTTTCTTGTTCACAAAAGCAGCCACTTGTTAATTGTTTCTTGTTCACAAAAGCACTAATCAAAAAATTGCTCCAGGGGAAAACACTAACCATAAACAATAAACACCACTATGAGGTTTGATAGGTAACTTAAAGTGACCTTGACCTTCAATGAACGTTGCAAATAGCTTATGTTCTGATGAATATGGGGGAATGAGGCACCATTGAATATAAAAAGAAAAATAACTGATTTGACTCTAGTTAAACTATGGCGCTCATGGCATCATACCAAAGTTTGAACGAGTATCCCTTTCACTGTTCTGTACAGCTGTGAAAACACAGTGAGGAGACATAATAATAATGAACATAAATTAATCACCCCTTCTCGCCGGAGCTCACGGCAATACACAATAGCAAAACAAATCAGAGCATTCACACACAGACACACACAAAGTCGTTAAAGGTTTATTGGCTGCGGCAATAATAGCCGCAAGAATAATCCTTTAGTTCGTTCAAAGTACCCAAGCATGTCCTGTATACAAAAGTAAGGCGATTGAGATTTTATTTTGGTTTTTTTACACAAGCCAGAGAACACCAGTGCTTGTGAGAGCAAAACGTTTGCCCGTAGGGAAGTGAACCTTCCTTATCTTTCGCACCAGAGAGCTGTTCAAAAGGGGTATTGTGCAAGTTGGCTATTAAACCATTGTAATTCGGAAAATGTCTTTAACCTTCGCCGGCACTCGTGGGTCCGTGCGGACCCAGAAGGGTGTTTGATTGCAAATATCTTTTAAACGAGTTGGAATTTTTTAATGAGCTTTTAGAAATGCCTCAGACACCTAACAAGCTATCATCTCCTAAAAGCTCATTAAATTTCAGTGATAATTAATTAATTAATTAATGGTCAAATTTAGACTACACACGGAAGCATTCGTGGGGACGTGCGGACCCATACTTCTCAAAGAAGGAAAAGCGTGTATACCCTTCCGAGGCACTCGTGGGTCCGTGCGGACCCAGAAGGGTGTTTGATTGCAAATATCTCTTAAACGAGTTGGAATTTTTTAATGAGCTTTTAGAAATGCCTCAGACACCTACAAAGCTTTCATCTCCTAAAAGCTCATTAAATTTCAGTGATAATTAATTAATTAATTAATTAATGGTCAAATTTAGACTACACACGGAAGCATTCGTGGGGACGTGCGGACCCATACTTCTCAAAGAAGGAAAAGCGTGTATACCCTTCCGAGGCACTCGTGGGTCCATGCGGACCCATACTTCTCAAAGAAGGACAATTGTGCAAACCCTTCCGTGGCACTCGTGGGGCCATGCAGACCCATAATATTTTACCAAATACCGTGTGTAGTCTAAATTTGACCATTAATTAATTAATTAATTATCACTGAAATTTAATGAGCTTTTAGGAGATGATAGCTTTTTAGGTGTCTGAGGCATTTCTAAAAGCTCATTAAAAAATTCCAACTCGTTTAAGAGATATTTGCATCAAACACCCTTCTGTGTCCGCACGGACCCACGAGTGCCACGGAAGGATATGCATATTTTTCTTTCTTTGAGAAGCATGGGTCTGCACGGCCCCACGAGTGCCACGGAAGGATATGCACATTTTTCCTTCTTTGAGAAGCATGGGTCTGCTCGGCCCCACGAATGCGTTCGTGTGTAGTCGATAACGAGTGCCGGCGAAGGTTAATGGCTGAATAACAATGAGTTCCTTTATACGTTGGATTGGGCAAGCCATATATATATATATATATATAAATATATCTAGCATCAATAAACCTAAAAATACACTAAGGTCTTTTTCAAAAACAATAGTCTGTTTTAAAAACTTTCAGCAATTTTCAACCTTATAAATCTATACTATAGATACATCAAAAGAAATTTGGTGCAATTAAACAGGTAACCTAATGGCAAATCATTGTGTAAAACTTTCTTTGCAACTTTCTTTCACAAAGTGTACGTTTTTTTTTGTTTTTTTTTAGCAATATTGTTTTCGTGGTGCAGTACCTGTGTTTAATAATAATAAAATACACAGCGGACATAATTTCGCTTTATTTGAATGACTTTCCACTTTACAAAGATTGGTTTAGAATTAGAGCGCAGATTTAAACCAATTTGAAAAAAACAGTTGCTTATACCTTCTACCATGCTTGGTACTTTGAACAAACTTTATGATTGTTTTTGAGGCTTTCATTGTTGCAGCCCAATGCTGCTCAGTGCAAATTAACTTTTTTGAAGGCGAAGTGTCTGCACCCAGACACATCCTTACTCTGAGGTCTCAAAGCAAACCCGCAAATTGAGGCACACCTCCCAACGCCATGCAAGATATTGCAGATTTATTGCACGATTACGTGGCTGGCGCGGATAGGGCAAGTAGCCTAATAAGTTTACAATTTAAAACGAATGCTTCTTTCATTGACAAAAGCAGTAATCATGTGTCAAAACACTGGATCGGCTTTGGAATGCGCTTCAGGGGTCGACACTAACTTATTTGGCCTGGGGCCACACTGGCCCCAGAGATGGAAATTGCTGGGGCGGAAAACAAAAATCTGGGGCCCACTCTCATTATTCACGTGCGGCAATGCATTGTTTGTTTTTCTTCATCGTACTGAAGCCAGGGTAATTCTTTCAACCATTTGACATTGAAATTACGACAGAGCTTCACGCTTTTGGCTGCATCGGTCTCCTTTTTTCGTTTCTCTCCACCCTGTTCTTCATCTTCATTTCCAGGTCTTTTTACACCAGGGATGTGTCGCCACATTTTGCGTTTGGCATTTAAAGGCGATACTTATCTCTCACGCTAAAGAGCGCAATTTGGGAGTTATTTCCCTTGCGGCATTGTCCTTCGACGATTTCAATGGGGTTTTTTTCTTCTTGACTGCGGCATTGATCGTAACGCAAATTTCAGTGACGACTATGACTGGCGATTTTTAGTGATTGGCTCTGGCATTAGAAATTTCGGTTTGTCATTGTTGGAATTTATCCTGGGGCGGAGTGGGCCCCAAGCTTCGGCAATAATTGGGGCGGAACACAAAACTCTGGGGCGTTCCGCCCCCCGCCCAAGCGTACAAAATATGGCAAAATCGTATGGGTTCACAGGTCTGCTATACACTTCAGGTTTGGGGTGTCCACAAGCTAACTTTTTTTTTACTCGAGCATGTTGGCAACGAACTGGAGAACAACATCTGACCATGTTGATCGGTGGGTGGCCCACTCCGAGGGTCAATGCGCTCCGTTAGTTGCACGAGCTGTTCCTCAGAGAGGGGGCAAGCCGTGGCAGGCACATCCTAACGACTGTCTGGCAAAGGATGGTCCTCGATTATCGATTGAAGGCTTCTCCCTTTCCAGAAGTCCTGTACTGCTGTGGATGTGCTGGCTCGTCTCTCCAGCATCCCCCTGAAGAAGAGCTGCAGGGGAGTTCTGTTGCGCTCTGTCCTCAGGGGTTGGTGGTTCTTCTGTTCCACAAACCACTGTAGGGACCGGTTCAGCCTGGGCAGAAAAACATAGTGGAGGGCCCACAAGTGAATGGGATTGTCCATGTTCAGTATCCCCAGACCACCTTCTGCCTGTGGTGTTCCCATAGCAGTAATCAGGTCATGGTAAGGGTTCACCACATCTTTCCAGACGTCGAGCCAGAGACGCTCGATCCTTTGGTTATGGTCACTGCGGCCTTGCATCGCACTGCCTCTCCCTTCTCCCCTGTGTTCGTTCATGAGGGCGACGACATCCAGATTCTCGCCACCATGGTCCATGCGGACTCTTGACGGGAGTCCAAAGCGTTGGGTTCCACCCAAAAATAGATCCCGAACGGTCTCTGACCTGTTGTTTCGGTGGCATGGAGGAAGGTAGTGGCCCGGCTAAAGCCATCGATTGCCCCATGAATCACCATTTTCCACCTGCAATATAACAAACAGAGATCCGTTTCCATATGTGATTTCACCACACAAATTCTGATTAAAGAGTTATTGGGAAATAAGTACAGGTAACATGCTCAGTAAATATTAAAAAGTAATGGTCAAAGTGCTTTTTCATGACCGAGAATCAAGACCATTATTTTTAATATATATCATTGAGAAAAGGTGTGTAACCCATTTAATCCACCTTTCTTCAATTTTGCAAAGAAATAAATCAAGAAAAGCAATTGCTTTATATGACTTTTCTTCGTCATGTCCATAAGCCTTAAGGGTCTTGTAGGTCTTAAAAGGAGGATTCCACTAACTGCTAAGACTCTAAAATTTTATAAAAATAAGCAAAATTTTGGTAATGTCTGCTGGTTAATAACACATACAATTCAGTGAAATTTAATAAAAATAACTGAGAAAACCGCAATGTAAAGCTTTTACAAACTTGACCCCACTGTGACCCCAAAATGTGACAGGGATCAACCAAACTAGGGTCACGTAGGTAGATTATCAAATCCTTCAAGTGTTCAAAGTTTCAAAGCTCAAGCTTCAAAAACACCTGAGATAACATCAATGTTAAGATATTTTGATTCGAACATGACCCCCTGTGACCCCAAAACTTGACGAAGGTCAATCTTCTTCTTCTTCAGCGTTCGACGATGGCTGTGTCTAGATTCTTTGGCCCGTGATGTTGACGAAGTGGGCTGTGACGAAGGTCAATCAACCTTATGTCTTCTTCTTCTTCTTATGCGTTCGTGGGCTGAAACTCCCACGTGCACTCGTGGTTTGCACGAGTGGAATTTTACGTGTATGACAGTTTTTACCCCACCATTTAGGCAGCCATACGCCGCTTTCGGAGGAAGCATGCTGGGTATTTTCTTGTTTCTATAACCCACCGAACTCTAACATAGATTACAGGATCTTTTTCGTGCGCACTTGGTCTTGTGCTTGCGTGTACACACGGGGGTGTTCGGACACCGAGGAGAGTCTGCACACAAAGTTGACTCCGAGAAATAAATCTCCCGCCGAACGTGGGGACGAACTCACGCTGACAGCAGGCAACTGGATACAAATCTAGCGCGCTACCGAATGAGCTACATCCCCGCCCACAACCTTATGTCAAGTTGGTAGATTATCAAAACCTAGAAGTGTGCGTACTATTAAAGCTCTAGCTAAAAACACATCTGAGATAACATCAACGTTAAGTTTTTATTAAACGAACATGACCCCGCTGTGACCCCAAAATTTGATGAGGGTCAACGAAACTGGGGTCACTTCGTGAAATCATCAAACCCTAAAAGTGTGCAAAGTTTCAGAGGTCTAGCTGTATAAACTTCTGAGATAACAGCTCAACGTTACATTTTTTGTCATTGGACAGACAGACAGCCTGCCCACAGCACACATAATTATTTTGATCAAGTATTATTCACTCAGCCAGTCTACCTGCACAAGCATGTGATTAATCCATGGTTGAAGAGTTCTGTGAAAATTGCGCAATTCTGCAAACTCTTTATAGCAGTTAATTTAATTTCGAATAAAATAAAGTACATAGTTGTTCTGCTAAGACGATAAGGCAAATATTTTTGCGTTCTTTTCATGTTTAAGTATCTCGGGAAAAAAAGTTCTATTTATGAAGTGAAATATAATTGACCTTCAGATTAGGCCAAACAAAAATATATGTTGGTTTAGGGTAACCCGACCGACCCTATTTTTTCCCGCCGACCATAAAACTTTTTTTTATTTCTAAAAAAAAATACCCAACCGTTGGCACATTTTGCGAACCATACCGAGACTAAGGGAAGTAACCTCCTTGAAAATCGACCAAATTTAAAAATAAATAAAAATAAATAAAAAAGCCGACCTACCGACCCTATCTTTTTTGGTCACGTTACCCTAAACCAACATATATTTTTGTTTGGCCTTACTGTCTTTTTATTTGTACAAATGCAAAATGGGAACAACTCTATTTTCTACACAAAATATGAGAGTTACTTGCCTTGAGACCTTGTGTCTGGTACAACGTAGATTTTGATTTAGAAAACAACCAAACTTATGGATCTTATATTGGATTCTGTGTGTTGAAACCTGAAATGAATAGTGTAAATGCAGTATGTATGAGCTCTTTCCTCTTTCGAATATTTGAGCATTCAGAACTTTTCAGTCACCAAGCAGTGACCACACAGTGTGGTTTCTCAACCTATGAGCTATCGAGGATTCAGACTGGTTGCTGGGTGGTTATTTGTTAGGACTAGGTAGCTTGGTATTCACCGAAAAGTATTCCCCCCTCTGCTTATTTCTCTGTTAACTTGAAGGGGTGTTTATTGTTAAAAAAACCACCAAGCAACCAAATTTAAATAACCACCCAGTAGAAATGGTAAGGTATAACCAGAATATGTTTTGTATTCCGTGGGGAAATCATCAATGGACCAGTCTTTCATTACATATCCAGAAAATGACAAAATAAAAAGAAAAGAAAAGCAAATACTTGCACACGACTCACCTTCGTTGCCCACCTACCCCTTAGAAGACGCCCTTCCTTTTACGATCCCAAACAAGACATTTTCAAGACCCTGTTTCATAGCTGCCAACCCCTGTGAAGCCCAAAGAGTAGCATTTTGGAACTTTCACCCAATGTCAGAGTTGCAATTGGTGTTTATAAGCGTAGCACTAGCATAATCTTAAATTTGAATCGCAAGCCCGCATTTAAAATGCCATCAAAAACGTTTGTAAGATTCTGAGAGCTCTACGACATTACAACCGTCTAAACATAGTTCAATGTCACACGCTTTCCTTCTTTGCCACTACTAACGCAAACGTATGCAAGATTGTATGTTACACGCTTTAGGAGCATGGCAAGAACGGATTCAAACTCAAAATCGTCACTCCAAAAAAACATAAAATGCACACACGACTTTTATTTCTCCTGCTGTTATCGTTTCTTCTCTTTACAAATTCTTCAATGCTCAGAATACTGAAAACGGCACCCCAGACGACAGTACTGTTTCCATACGCGAATTTAACTTCCCTTGCAAAGTGGTTCGCTCAGGAGGCCTGTTTGTCTGACACTATAAGGACAGAGTTCTGAACATAGATGACAAAGATTCCGGAATGAACAAACATTTTGCGGATGCAGACACAGAAAGACGTCATGAAGAATGCGATGCTTCAAAAGATACAGACTGTGACGATGACTGTGACGTCATTCCCATATACTGAGACGTCATTCACAGTTGTTCGGTCACTTCCGTCAAAAAGTAGATTTAGACAATCAACGTAATCTCGTGTGGAAGAAAACGTCTGTCACACAACCAAGTCGGAATAGCAGGTATTATTACCTATGCACGCAAAGTCTGTCGAATTCTTCGGCAAAAATCGTTGAAAATGATTTGCCCGCATCGGCGTGGAACTTGCACCATAATCTTCACCACCCTTACGTTTCCCCGTTTTTATCCTGTCTCCCTCCAGTTTCCACTTCTAACACCGTCACTGTGCACAGCTTACAACTTAACAAGTGCATTGCATATTCTAATCAAATTCACAATTGGCGCATAGAGTCACCGGAAATGCGAATGCTTGCAATAAAATTCACGATTTGCTAAGCAAGTCACGTGGGCAATATCGAGTCATAACGGAGTGGTTCCCAGCCATCGGTACTCGACTAGTTATGCAATGTTCATTGTTGATTGTCAAGCAATAAGTGAACATTTTGCACGCTTGTCATTTTTTTTTTTTTAGCGTAGCGGCTCAGGGCTTAGAGTAGCAGCGTAACAATTCCTGCAAAATCGGAGCATGCTGCGCCAAAATCGTAGCAATTGGCAGGTATGCTGTTCTCTAAGATATTCTGCTCATAACCTCTGTAAGTTTACCCCCATTATAAGACCTTATTATCTCAGGGTTATGTAGGTCTTAAAAGAAAGATTCCAGCGTCATAAAATAATGTTTAAGAGAATTCCTTATGCCACCTGTATCAATCCACTCAAATTCCATGTTCAAACTGGCACAACCCCCAACATCCTCCCCACCACCGGACACACTCAACATTCACCAAATTTTGAAAAAGGATTTTTTTGTGCCCAGTGTATGTATTTGTAGCTGTACTCACGATATCAACTTGTGGTATCCGTCTAGATGCCAGAGAGCGTTTGGTCCTGATACTTGGTACAGACGACGTCTCGTGGGCCTCAACGCCAAAGCTCTGACAGCTACTCCACCAGGATCAACCCGCTGGATGGCTCCCCGTACTCTGTGCCTTTGTGGAGCGTGTAAGAATACAACTTATTACACTAACGTGACATACCACTCATGTCATAACAATACCATTCACTCTACATTGCATGTGTAAAGAGGTCTCGTCTGACAAGGTCTCGTCTGATTTTTCACTGCCTCCAATACCGAAACAAGCGTCCTTCTTTGAACACTCGGAAGAATTTTAAGAACGTAAACACCACACCAGTGACATTTCCTTGCTTTGACATAAAAGATTACACGAGGCATTCGGAGAGATCCAGGTTCAATTTTTAAGCTTCTTCAATCTGGGCGCTTCGACAAAGGGACATTTACAGCAATGAACATGCAACAGTATGTACAGGGTCCCCACTGGTTTTTAGAAACAAAATTCCATGACTTTTCCATGAGCCTCAATAACATTTTCCATGACTAGATCCACAGGTCGCCATTTCCGAACACGCAAACTTTTTACGTCTTGTCACTGCCAGTTTTGACACTGGCTTGCTTTGCACTGAATTTGAGTCAGTTTCTACGCAGTGTCTCTTTGACAAGCAAGTCAAGCATTTGCTACGCAGTCAGATTATCGGTAATGTTTGCTGGTCCTGTCATTTCACTAAACTGGACCAGCCACTGTTTGTATCCATCTGCACTTTCGTAAATTCCGCTTCATAACCGTCACTAACACTGTGACTTGACGAACTGTCATTTTTTTCACCGCGATACACAGTTCACTGCGAAGATCTTCCTTGGTAAGGCAAAAAAAAAAAAATGCTTTGGTTACGGTTTCCCGACCGACCCTAACTTTTTGGGCCGACCCTAAACTTTTTTTTTGGTCCTAAAGCTAAAAATAAAATGAACCAAACACATACGATACATACACACAAAACAAGAAGGGCAAAGCCCATACGACTCACATGCTTGACCTTGACCTTGACCCAAGGTCAAGTTCATCCAAGGTCATGCAACACAAAGCTGTTAATTCAAGACATAGGAAGTACAATGGTGCTTATTGGCTCTTTCTACCATGAGATATGGTCACTTTTAGTGGTTCACTACCTTATTTTGGTCACATTTCATAAGGGTCAAAGTGACCTTGACCTTGATCATATGAGACCAAATGTGTCTCATGATGAAAGCATAACATGTGCCCCACATAATTTTTAAGTTTGAAACAGTTATCTTCCATAGTTCAGGGTCAAGGTCACTTCAAAATATGTATACAATCCAACTTTGAAGAGCTCCTGTGACCTTGACCTTGAAGCAAGGTAAACCAAACTGGTATCAAAAGATGGGGCTTACTTTGCCCTATATATCATATATAGGTGAGGTATTCAATCTCAAAAACTTCAGAGAAAATGGGAAAAATGTGAAAAATAGCTGTTTTTTAGACAACATTTATGGCCCCTGCGACCTTGACCTTGAAGCAAGGTCAAGATGCTATGTATGTTTTTTGGGGCCTTGTCATCATACACCATCTTGCCAAATTTAGTACTGATAGACTGAATAGTGTCCAAGAAATATCCAACGTTAAAGTTTTCCGGACGGACGGACGGACGTCCGGACGGACGTCCGGACGGACGGACGTCCGGACGGACGGACGGACGGACGACTCGGGTGAGTACATAGACTCACTTTTGCTTCGCATGTGAGTCAAAAAACCACACACACACACAAAAACCCACCGAAAACGACAACACCACGGCACAGAGAAAACATCGATCGCCGGCGAGCAGACAACAACAAGATTGACAAGGGACACCACTCCGCTTTTTACAACTCCCATATCCAAGGGAAGTCAGTCTCGTGCGTTCGTTCGTTGCGCGAACGTAAAAAGATGTCGTCTGCATTTGCAATCGTATTCGGAAAGTGCGTTCATATCGAACAAACACGACTGATAAGTCGGTACTCGAAGAGTGCAACTTTTTGATGGAAAGACTTCTGTTTAAGAAAACTTGTATAAAGTGAAAGGAATCATCAGCTACTGTATTTTGACTAGTTTTCAATTTGTGACAATCAGTCCAGACTGCGTTCAACTTCTTCAAGACTGTGTTCACTAGTGGCACTATACAGTTTAAAGGGTATGTCCAGTTTTCTTTTCTTAACATGAAAAAGTAATTAATATCTGTGGTTCCAAATACACCAATATGAAAATACCTCGAATATCCTGCATACACAAATATTTTTATCATTTCAAGAGGGACCAACCAACAAAAACAAAAACAAAACAAAAAAAAAAGTTTAATCGACCTACCTACCCTATTAATTTTGGCCATAAAACCATAACCAAAGCATTTTTTTTTGTGGCCTAATTCGTTCCAATTCCGCATACTTTTTGTTGTCAAGAAACAACTCGAAAGAAAGCTGGCGTGCTAAAGGTTATTTTTTTTTCTTTCTTATTTATATTAAATTCCATGACTTTCCATGACTTGAATTGAAATTCCATGACTTGAATTGAAATTCCATGACTTTCCAGGCCTGCAAAATTAAAAATCAAATTCCATGACTTTCCAGGTTTTCCATGACCTGTACGAACCCTGTATGTAGGATAAACAGAATACTACATGGCTTCCTGTTTGATACCAGTTTTACACTAGTGTTTTGAAATATTGTTCGCAGTTTAATATTTAAAAGCACAACTTGTGTAAAACTGGTATTTCATAGGAAACCATATAGTATTCTCTATGTGGACAACAATGTCACAGGCTTACCCACTAAAGTTCTTTAGGAGCTTCTGACATATTTGCCTTAAAAACAACATGCAAAATAACTTGTGGAATCCAAAAGCACCATGCCGCATTAGTGGCCCAATTAGAGCTGCAGACTATTACGCTTTCGATGTAGCATGCTACTTGTAAAACAGAAAATGCTACTTCGTTATACAGACACCCTACAATGTTCATTTGTTCCTGCTGCTGTTTTCTTGTCTGAACACAGTTATTGCAACATTTGTGTCTTGACATATTTATAAACATGTAGGTGCAGTGGATTATAAGATGATGCAATACTTAAAGATAAACACCATTTGCTACTCTATAAATTCAAGATTGCTACACATGAAGCTTCATAGGGGCTGACAGCTCTGCATCATACACCTGCACATAAATCTTACTGACTGAGTTGATGTGTATTTACACATTGCACACCTCCCACATTGAAGTAAACAATTGAATATCTTCAGTTAATCGAAGTACACTTAAAGATGAAGTTCTCTCCATAGGAATACTGACACTGTGCATCACCCTTGCATGTAAGTGAACTCAAAGTAAGTACTATGTGAACAGAACAGAACCAATTCTGGTCTGTTTGCAACCGCATGGACGCGGGAAAGAGATCATTGTCAGATTGAATTACAATTAACATTGACACGCTTCCATTTGAAACTTTTCAGTTGTCATTGTGGATTGACGCCCCGGGCCCCAGATCCTGCGTTTAACTTTATCCTCGACGAACAAAATTGGGCGGCCGCCTCACCTGTGATTGTGTTGACCAGGTTGGCAACCGAGCCAGACAGGGTAGAATTGCTGGTACCGGTTGTCATCGATCCCGATGTTGAGGCGATGGCCTCACGATCACCCGAAACAGCTTCTTGCAGACGTTGGTTGTCTTTCTGGAGCGAGACAATGGCCACTTGGCAGGTCTCTTGCCGCTCCCCCAGCCTGCGTAGCTCAGCCAATACCGCGGCCAAAGCAGTGGCGCTTTCTTCCCCTCCTGCTGTGGCTGACTCAAACCCACCGGGTTGTCGCTGCGAGGCTGTCTGGTTGCTGGCCCTCGGCCGACCTGCAGCGGCTCGGGTCACTTCGGCTACCCGCCTTGACGCTGCCCTCCTGGGAGGCATATTCCTGTGCATAAAAAACAGGATATATATATATGTGAACACAGCCTTATTTGTCAGATTACTGAGAATTACACATAAGCCTTGAACTCGTCTGCTGCTCCTTGCAGGAGTTGACAACGCCTTCACTGTTCAGCCTGTAAAAGGTGTTTAATATCCCATACTTCTGAAGTTGTCACCAGATTTTGGGAGACTGAAATACAAACCAAAGAAATTGATTAAAATCTGGCCCAAAGTACTTCAAACCAATTGTGTTTTCTGTGTCAAACTCAAATCCTGGCACCCAGTACCCCCACCAAACGAGTTTGGAATCTCTGAGGCTCAATCAGGGTTCATACAGACACCTGACAGTGAAATTCAAGGAGTATTCAAGGAGTTTTCAAGGAGTATTTCCGGTAACCATGGCAGGCTCCAGAGAATCAATCAGGGTGGTTGCATAAGCATGTCCAAGAAATTTGGAAGCGTAGTATTCCGTTTGGACTTGCTGCCCGTTCCAGCAACGAACAAAAATGTCAAGTTGCTTCATTTTGCTGAAAAACTTTAATATTAACATTTTTTTTTTGTGCCTGCACTTCAGAATTCAAGGAGGTTCAAGGAGGTTAAACACAAGAATGACAATTTTCTCCAAATTCAAGGAGATTCAAGGTCCTTGAAAAGGGGGGTTGAAAATTCAAGGGGATTCAAGGAGATTCAAGGAGCGTACGAACCCTGTCAATACATAAATTTATGACAAACAGAACACCAACAGGAAATTACATCATGGTTCTCTGAACTGTCACACACTAACATAATACCTGGCTAACAAATCCACATACTAACTAATGTTGGAATCTCTGAGGCCCTATAGCTTAATTTGACAAAAAGAACAACAGCGAACCATGTTTTCTGATTCTCTGAAAAATCAGCCCCACCATGAAATATTACCTAGCCCACGGTACATGTACTTTAACCAAAATAGTGTTTGTAACCTGTGAGGCACCAGCCAACACAAGTGACAACAGTACCTCCACAGGAAAAACGTTTCCCGATTCTCTGCAAAATCAAACAACACATGAAATATTACCTAGCCCACAGTACCACAACCAAAATAAATTTGGAATCTCCTAGGCAAAATAACAGGTGATCGACAAAACAGTACCTCCACAGGAACCAATATTTCCTGATTCATTGAAATGACAAACACCCACCTAACAGGTAATTGACATACAGTACCTCCACAGGAACAAATATTCTGATTCTCTGAATTGACAAACGCTCACATGAAAAGGCATCGTAACACCAACATGTTCATCAGAATCTCACCTGAAAATTATTTCCAAGTACTCTGGAAAAACACTGATCCATACTATCCACCAACACAGAAACATACTGTTGAAACATGTCACGATATCTTGATTTGACAGAACACTCAACAATCGTGTTGATCGAAGAACCATTCCACCTTAAACTGGTTTTTAGACAAGGGACATCATCCACAACGAGCCTGTCATAAACTCGAGTTACTTCCCATCTACCGATCTGGTTGACCCCATTTAGAGCCTTCGATTTATAATGCCACCCACCCGCATCAAACAAGAAAGAAAATGTAAACAATTTGAAGATTCCCTGTTCCTATACCCGTGCTTTGTAAGCTGATCAGTCAAAACGCACAATGCAACCTGACCCGGCTACAACATTATTTAATCACACAAAAACCGACTGTGTTTATCGCCTGACGAAGGGACTTGTACAACCTGGCCTGTCCTGACGTTGCTTGATCTTCTTGATCTTGATATGTTACGCCAACAGGTCCCAAGCTTGGGAATATACGTTTGCTAGATGCACACCATCACCCAGGAAATGACGCTGCAAATTCAGGTAACGTAAACTGTTTTCCAGCGGAAAACATAAAATCATGGTCCCAAAATACAACTCTAGGGGAGTCCACAGTGCCCTGCCAAAGCAACGCATTGACCTCCATAGCTGCGGCGTTGTATGATGGATCGAAACACACACACAGACAGACAGACAGACACACACACACACACACACACACACACACACATACACCACGACCCTCGTCTCGATTCCCCCCTCTACGTTAAAATATTTAGTCAAAACTGGACTAAATATAAAAACGGTATTACTTAACTTTAAAATCAGAATCTGTGACTGTGAAACATTGGTCCATTTCTCAGTTGTTTTTCAACAGTTTAAAATTCCTTTTTGAAGCTTTACTATTCTAATATTCAGCACAGAAGAGTTACCTGAAGTACTGTCCCCTGTCCTTTCAGACGAGCTTGTATCATTAAGGACCCAGTAAGCTTGTTGGAAGCAGTAATTGGTTCCACCAACGCATCCAACTCTTGATCAGATATCCTGGAATACACCATGCGTTGTACTTGTAGCATTCCATTTTCCCTGAAAATTGCCAAACACTTTTATTACTTGCGTTGTATCGATAAACGAAGCACAAGTAAGAAACAATAATAAAAGCAAAGAAAATAGCAACACGATATGCAAACATCTAACAAAGCCGAGCAAGCAGAATGACAGGTCTAATGAAAAACAAAGAGGTACCGATTCGGAAACAAGATCGCGATTCTTTCCTTCGCTGCACGACGCAAATCTTCTGTGACCTTTGACCAAACGTAGCTTCCACATTCGATCACCGTGCTCAGCTTAATATTTACAACAGAAAGCCGAGGGGGTGGAATACCGAGATGAACTGACCTACAGAAATGTGCATCCTCAAACCTGACATATTCATCCCAACATTTAATGAACTCCAAAACACAGAAAGTTGCTTTCACGCCATCTTTGATTGCCACTGCCAGCGGTCTGACTAATTACTACGCGACCGCACGCGACCACACGCGACCTTGCACTACCTTGCGCGACCTCAAACTAAAGCAGGTGCATGTAATATTTTTATATATATAGTATCTTCACAACATTATCTGACTTTATACCAAGTTTTAAGTCAAAGAAATTAAAAATAACGGAGCTATAATGTATTTTGCGACGTGCTATCGAGCTAAAGTGAAATCATCCGATGTTTGCACTTTTGCTCGCTAGGCTTTCAATCAGGAATCAGGAATCAGGAATTTTACGCCGCTTGGAACCTTTTTAGGTTATTTGCGCGACGGGGGTGAGAGCGCACCGCCTATACGTTAAAAACAAACTAAGGACCTATCAATTTCTGTGTGTCCTCATAAAAACATCTAACATGTTACTTCAAGTAACCCCTAGTTTAGGACACCCCATAACCTATACAATTTCCTATCATTGTTTGGGTGTTTGAGGAGCTGGGGGGTAACGAGGGACGTAAAGCACCCAACATACAAAATGCATCAGTCAGAATTAACTTTGTTTTTACTTCTCTGACTTAAAACTCGGTTCAAAGTATGATCATGTTGTGAAGATACTAGATATATAAAATGTTACATGAATATTATTTAGTTTGAGGTTGAGCCTGCGTTCTTAAACGAATGCGAACATGGTCGGACGCTGAATCACGATGATTTCACTTTAACTCGATAGTTCGTCGCAAAATACATTATAACTCCGTTATTTTTAATTTCTTTGACTTAAAAATTGGTATAAAGTCAGACATTGTTGTGAAGATACTATATATATAAAAAATATTACGTGAACATGCTTTAGTTTGAGGTCGCGCAAGGTAGTGCAAGGTCGCGTGTGGTCGCGTGCGGTCGCGTAGTAATTAGTCAGACCCACTGCCAGTGGTTATCAAACCGGGACCCGGTACCCGTGTTTCAAAGATCACGCATTGTTTCTTCCATTAAGTCACAAATGAACAAGCAAACAAAACGTTGCTTACCTTCTTAAAACTTCTTCTGGCTCATTACCAGACTGCAACAAATTGACGCAATGGCGGGTCTGATCCAGTGGCGTCGCTATTTTGGAAGATGGCGCAAACCGGAAGTAGTATCTCCACGAGATTGTCGCTTTGCATGTCGTACATTTTCCGATTCAAGTTCTAATTTGTTTCAGCTGCATTTATTAAATGCAGCTGCATTTAAAAATAAATACAGCTGTATTTAAAAATAATTACACCTGTATCTAAAAATAATTACAGGTGTATTTATTTTTAAATACAGCTGTATTTACTATTAAATACAGGTGTAATTATTTTTAAATACAGCTGTATTTCTTTTTAAATGCAGCTGTATTTAAAAATAATTACACCTGTATTTAATAATAAATACAGCTGTATATATTTTTAAATACAGGTGTAATTATTTTTAAATACAGCTGTATTTATGATTAAATACAGCTGTATTTATCATTAAATACAGCTGTATTTATTTTAAATTACAGCTGTAATAGTTATGAGCCAAACGGCTTTCCATAGTGTAGTGAAGCACGCGGGTGCAAAATAAGCTTCAGCGTGTACTAAAGAAATGGGCTGAAGATAAAGATTGGACGTACGGATTAGATGAAGCGGGGATGGGGGTGGGGGGAGGGCTGAGGTGGGTAGGAGTAGTGTATGTGAGTGTGTGTGTGTGTGTGGGGGGGGTGGGGGTGGTGCGTGCCAGTGTGTGTGCGCGCGCGCGCGGGTGTATATGTGTCGGTTTGTGTGCGTGTGTGTGTGTGTGGTCGCGTGAGCGTGTATGTGGTCGCGTTAGCGTGTGCGTGTGCGTGTGCATGTGTATGTGTGTGAGGAAAGGGTATGCAAACTATGGATGCAAATGGAAGGGGAAAAAGCAAGACATGTATTACAAAAACGGACAAGCATTTACATGTAATGTCGATTCGCAAAATCAAATCCCACTCTACTGATTGTGTGTATGTGTCTTGGTGGAGGGATACTTGTATCTCACGTTGACACTGAGCCGACTTATGAATATGTACATTTTAACACGGGAAAGTAAATTAATATACATATCAGTGTGAAATACCTGCAGACGGCTTGCAAAGAGAAGGCGGGACAGGAGGAGACAACACAGGGGTTCATTAAACAACTCATCCTCTGGCAGGGTTGTGCCCCTTGCTGCTTGTCAGCAACTCCGCTTACTTTCACCATTCCGACTGGTGAAAAAAACACGACTTGAATAAACAATAATTATATGGAAGATAATAATGACAAACTACTTTATCAAGTTATGAAACAAACATACGTACAATTCACTGAATAGAAACATGATGGCATGCACGCATATACCATTGCAAACATAGAAGAATAAATAGATAGATAAATAAATAATAAATAAATAAATAAATAAAAAGATAAAGAAATAGATCAATCAATCAATATATGAATAGATAAATAATGACTGAATGACTAAATCTGTAAATGCATTACTACATGCACAAAATAATACATGCATCAATACAACGTTGCATAAATAAACACACAACTTAACTACATAGTAAAATGTAAAAACCGCACAAAATGCATACATTAAAAGTAGATTGTATAAGTAAGTTAATAAATCAATTATTGTATATCCAAACAATGAAAAAAATAAAGCAGATAGATACATGAACATCTAGAGGAAAAAATTGTAAATTATGACTGTCAAAATTGATCATAGATAATTAATATTTAAAAAAAACCAACTAAACTTTGTGACATGGTGTTGTTGAATGATTCCTTTTGTGGCGGCATATAACAATTACGGACAGCACAGAAACAACAATATTGAGGCATTTGGAGATGTGCGGTTTTCAATCAATACCTATTGGTTAGTTCAAAAATAGTTGCTTTTCACCGTTAACAAATATGGACATGGGGAGAGACAGAACATGATCCAGAAAATCTTATTATCCAAGAATGCCAAACAGTAAAAACCACAGTAAAAAGAAAAAGAAACGCAAAAAAAGAAAGTTAATAATTACCAGAAAGTTTTGGCAGTGTTGGCATCTCCTCCACAGGCGCAGTTTGGGCGGAAGTGAGGGCAGAAGAAGGCAAGGATGCTCCTGACTGGCTGCTTTTCAAACACGTTTCCGTTACGTCGACTCCGTCCATTGTCCACTTTGCGTCGCAGCCACCGTGCTGAAGTACAGATGACGTTTATTTAGTAATTTGTTTTTTGCCATGGAATTTTTTTCCAACCAAGTTGAAGTTGCCCTTCATCGCTCGAAGATATTTTAATGTTGCTGGAGTACAGGTGAAGTTTATGACAATACCAACAACCATGCAACACAAATATCCCCCCTCATACTAAGGGGGATAATATGTAAGCGCCTAGGGCTATATCTAGATTAGGCGCATAAAAATGATCACAATAATAATAATAATAATCAATAAAAACACAAGGCTTATGATCAGTCAAATTCATTTTTACTAGACTGATAAAAAAGATATAGGGGAAGGGCTCCTAATATGGACCGCTTTTTGTTTCATGCTGATAACTAGCTTGTTTTCTTGCGAAGAAGTTTTATTTTGTGTTTGGTAGTCCTTCTCTCTTAGGTTAACCGTTAGGCCTAATTAGAGTAAAATAGCTTTGATAGACATTCACCCCAAACACTATTCCTCATTTAAGATAACCCTCTCTCTCTCTCTTCCTCTATATCCTCTTCAACTTCTCTCTGTTGTAGTTGTTATTGTGCTCAACGCTTATTTCTTTCATGTTGCCCCCCGCCCAAACTTCCTTTTTTCCACCCTAGTGGCACGTTCAACGGCGTAGTTCTATTTTGATTTCGTTTTGCATTTTCAGTCAGTCAACATTGTTGTGGTTTTTCCCTTCTTGATTCTAGATATGCACTTAAGTTTGCACTTAAAACAAAGAAACAGGGGTCCTGAGTTGGCCTATTATAGTCCGCTGGACCCGAAAAGCAAAAGCTAACTAACTAACTAACTAACAAAGAAACAAACAAACTCTTAAACAAAGAAACAAAGAAACAAAGACAACAAACAAACACTCTAAAAAACAAACAAACAAGCAGACACACAAACAAATACACACACTAAATGCCCAGCACGCAGCTTAACTGACGAACTAAAAGGAGATCCCCCTCCCCACCCAAAAACAAACAACAACAAAACCAAAAAACATAACAAACAAACAAACAAACAGACAGAAAAAAAAGAAGAACAATACAACTGAGAGAACCCTCCCAAAAACACACACACAAAAACAACAACAACAAACAAACAAACAACACATACACCAACGACAACATCAACATAAACACATAACAAACAAACACACAGCAAAAAGAAAAGCAAAATGCAACTGAGAAAGAAAAAGAGAGAGAGAGAAGAGAGAGAGAAAGGTAGATAGAGAGAGAGAGAGAGAGAGAGAGCGCAAAAAAAGAGAGAGAGAATAAGAGAGAGACAGACAGACAGACAGACAGACAGACAGAGACAGAGAGAGAAGAGTATGTGTCATCAACTCACCGAACTGTGCAACACCAAGCAGACAGCGGTTAGCGCATCGGGCTGCGGGCCGGGAGGTCGTGGGTTCGAATCCCATCAGGGTCATGTGGGTTTTTCGGGCTACGGTCGGCTCCTACCCAAAGTGGAAGTGCTATGGTTCCTATGGGAAGGCTGGGATCACACAGCCGAGTGTCATTCACTTAACGAATGCGACTTTGAGGGTGCTCAGGTTCTGTATACCTGCAGGTGCGACAGTTCTCGGGCCTGGTTGACGGGGGCGGGGACGTAGCTCAGTTGGTAGCGCGCTGGCTTTGTAGCCAGTTGGTCGCTATCAGCGTGGGTTCGATCCCCACGTTCGGCGAGAGATTAATTTCTCGGAGTCAACTTTGTGCAGACTCTCTTCGGTGTCCGAACACCCCCGTGTGCACACATGCGCACGAAAAAGATCCCACGTTCACAGCGAAAGTCTCAGGGTTTGGAAAACACGAAGACACGCATGCATCATCTCTCGTCTCCGATTATCATGATCGTATTTCGATACTTTGACGAGACAAACCCAATGCTGGTGTGTCGAAGAAGACAGCCACAGCGGGCTTGTTCGAATCAAAGTATCACACCATATCTTCAACGTATTACCAATACCTGTCCCAATATAGACCAGTTGGTCTAAGAGGACGTTAAACCCCAATAGTCAGTCAGTCAGCCTGGTTGACGCCAGGATATATTATGACAGTAAGCGTAGAGTGCTGCTCTGTCACGTAGTCTCAAACCAAATTGGAAATCCAAAGCATCATTATAATCATCCTCATCTCATTAATCATCCAAAATATAAATTGTCCTTGCTCTTGTGGCCCTTCGTGCCCGGAGCTCTCACGGTGACCTTGGTCTCAGTGTTCCTGTTCCTTCCTTCCCTGAATAGTAGTTCTGCTGTCAGTCTTCAACGTGTGACGTTCTGGGGGGTCGACGGAGGGACGTGGTGGCGGTCTGCTCTCTGGAGGGGACGCTCACTCAGTCTGGCTTCGCGACTTAAAGTCAATGTCGTAGAGGGCATAGTAGGTAGTGGGCTGCGTCCGTTAGCTCGGGACAGACCCACTACTGAACACCGTCGAAGTGACTCAGCAGAAGTGCAGTGTCATCTTCCGAGGGTAGCCTACCGCAGCGACCCGACATCCCCCCCCCCCCCCCCCCCTGGAGCGTCTGTAAAATCGACAAGTCTGGAAGCGGAACGAAATTCAGAGGTGGTTGGAGCAGCGAGTGCAGGGACGGGGCGGTGTGAGAGCACAACGGGACAAGGGAACAAGTGTAAAGACTAAGAAACAAGTCGCGTAAGGCGAAAATACAATATTTAGTCAAGTAGCTGTCGAACTCACAGAATGAAACTGAACGCAACGCAACGCAGCAAGACCGTATAGTCGTAGCATCGTCACTCCACCGCCCGTGGCAAAGGCAGTGCCCGTGGAATTGACAAGAAGAGCGGGGTATTCGTTGCGCTGAGAAGGATAGCACGCTTTTCTGTACCTCTCTTCGTTTTAACTTTCTGAGCGTGTTTTTAATCCAAACATATCATATCTATATATTTTTGGAATCAGGAACCAACAAGGAATAAGATGAAAGTGTTTTTAAATTGATTTCGAAAAAAAATTTTGATAATAATTTTTATATATTTAATTTTCAGAGCTTGTTTTTAATCCGAATATAACATATTTATATGTTTTTGGAATCAGCAAATGATGGAGAATAAGATAAACGTACATTTGGATCGTTTTATAAATTTTTATTTTTTTTTACAATTTTCAGATTTTTAATGACCAAAGTCATTAATTAATTTTTAAGCCACCAAGCTGAAATGCAATACCGAAGTCCGGGCTTCGTCGAAGATTACTTGACCAAAATGTCAACCAATTTGGTTGAAAAATAAGGGCGTGACAGTGCCGCCTCAACTTTCACGAAAAGCCGGATATGACGTCATCAAAGACATTTATCAAAAAAATGAAAAAAACGTATGGGGATTTCATACCCAGGAACTCTCATGTCAAATTTCATAAAGATCGGTCCAGTAGTTTAGTCTGAATCGCTCTACACACACACACACACGCACACACGCACGCACACACGCACATACACCACGACCCTCGTTTCGATTCCCCCTCGATGTTAAAATATTTAGTCAAAACTTGACTAAATATAAAAACAAGTCGCGTAAGGCGAAAATACAACATTTAGTCAAGTAGCTGTCGAACTCACAGAATGAAACTGAACGCAATGCTATTTTTCAGCAAGACCGTATACTCGTAGCATCGTCAGTCCACCGCTCATGGCAAAGGCAGTGAAATTGACAAGAAGAGCGGGGTAGTAGTTGCGCTAAGAAGGATAGCACGCTTTTCTGAACCTCTCTTGGTTTTAACTTTCTGAGCGTGTTTTTAATCCAAACATATCATATCTATATGTTTTTTGAATCAGGAACCGACAAGGAATAAGATGAAAGTGTTTTTAAATTGATTTCGACAATTTAATTTTGATAATAATTTTTATATATTTAATTTTCAGAGCTTGTTTTTAATCCAAATATAACATATTTATATGTTTTTGGAATCAGAAAATGATGGAGAATAAGATGAACGTAAATTGGGATCGTTTTATAATTTTTTATTTTTTTTTACAATTTTCAGATTTTTAATGACCAAAGTCATTAATTAATTTTTAAGCCACCAAGCTGAAATGCAATACCGAAGTCCGGGCTTCGTCGAAGATTACTTGACCAAAATGTCAACCAATTTGGTTGAAAAATGAGGGCGTGACAGTGCCGCCTCAACTTTCACGAAAAGCCGGATATGACGTCATCAAAGACATTTATCAAAAAAATGAAAAAAACGTTCGGGGATTTCATACCCAGGAACTCTCATGTCAAATTTCATAAAGATCGGTCCAGTAGTTTAGTCTGAATCGCTCTACACACACACACAGACAGACACACACACACACACACACACACACACACACACACACACACACACACACACACACACACACGCACATACACCACGACCCTCGTCTCGATTCCCCCCTCGATGTTAAAACATTTAGTCATAACTTGACTAAATGTAAAAAGAAAAGAAAACCAGTCGCGTAAGGCGAAAATACAACATTTAGTCAAGTAGCTGTCGAACTCACAGAATGAAACTGAACGCAATGCAACGCAGCAAGACCGTTTTCTCGTAGCATCGTCAGTCCACCGCGCACGGCAAAGGCAGTGAAATTGACAAGAAGAGCGGGGTAGTACTTGCGCTGAGAAGGATAGCACGCTTTTCTGTACCTCTCTTCGTTTTAACTTTCTGAGCGTGGTTTTAATCCAAACATATCATATCTATATGTTTTTGGAATCAGGAACCGACAAGGAATAAGATGAAGGTGTTTTAAAATTGATTTGGACAATTTAATTTTGATAATAATTTTTATATTTTTAATTTTCAGAGCTTGTTTTTAATCCAAATATAACATATTTATATATTTTTGGAATCAGAAAATGATAAAGAATAAGATGTACGTAAATTTGGATCGTTTTATAAAAAAAATATTTTTTTTACAATTTTCGTAAGGGTCACCC
Source organism: Littorina saxatilis (assembly GCF_037325665.1). Taxonomy (NCBI): domain Eukaryota; kingdom Metazoa; phylum Mollusca; class Gastropoda; order Littorinimorpha; family Littorinidae; genus Littorina; species Littorina saxatilis. The sequence continues at coordinate 31,011,954 of NC_090259.1, read as the reverse complement.
CAGAATTTGGAAAAAAAATCGTTTTTCAGATATACTAAATTATGATGTTGCCAAAAGCTAGAAAAATATCTCTATTTTCATGTGCAGTTTACATTTTGTCTCTAGCATACATAGTTTTCTCGCAATAAGTGCTCAAAGTAGGTTGGTGGGAATTAAAAATCACTGGCCGAAATATCTAAAATAACAACAATCCTATTTGCGCTGAGCTGCTAGAAAATAATAAGCCTAACCTGTCTCTCTGGTTTACAACAACCGTACAACGACTGCTCCCTACAGTTGACGGCAAGATGGCGGCTTTCGTGCATTGAAAGTGAATTTCGCAGCGAATTATCGAGCCTACTGTGAAAAGAGTCAACTTTTTGAGAAAATCATCATGTTTTATGTTGTGAAAGTTCGCGCGAAATCACAGAGCAGCTACACTGTCTGCATGATCAACTTTTTTTTAAATATTCACCTATTCCATTGAAACTTTGCACATCAAATGTTCACTGGACTGGCTATAGTTTGTTCTAAAATGAAGCTGATAATCAGAAAAATAGAATGTTTTTGATTGTGTGATATATCATAATAATATATAGAATTATAGTATTCTTTGCTAATGCTACTAAAAGCAAAATTTCCAACAAAACAGAAAGCTTTTAGAACATACTGTAGGTAATGATGCTTTAAATATGAGTGCCAATTTATTTTTCAATCGGACACATACTTTTTCCCCAAGAGTGCATTGAAAAATGCTAAAATTAGCATTTTTGCAGGTTTATTTTGCCCATTTTTTTACGAACTAAATAATTTTTTCAGTTGTTCTAATTAATTTAGGCATTCAAACTTGATGTTTTCTGAAAATATAATGATTTTTGAAGAAACCTACGAAATATCAAGCCAATTCATTGATTACAAGTGACTGAATAAAAAAAATAACAGTTTTGGTCCGACAATCTGGGTGACCCTTTCGCCTTAATGACCAAACTCACTCATTAGTTTTTAAGCCACCAAGCTGAAATGCAATACCAAACCCCGGCGTTCGTCGAAGATTACTTGACCAAAATTTCAACCAATTTGGTTGAAAAATGAGAGCGTGACAGTGCCGCCTCAACTTTCACGAAAAGCCGGATATGACGTCATCAAAGAC
>NC_090259.1:30973325-31005825 GCF_037325665.1 Littorina saxatilis | reverse complement strand
TCTGGTCAACGGTGCGGCTTGGACCAAAAAAGGATGGACACGCAACTCGCTCAGCCAGCCAGCGCTGCGAGACTTACAGCGGCCAACTTCGCCGCGGCGCGCTCATTGGCTAAGTATTGAACTTGCGTCAAGGCCGATGCGCGTAGATTCCCAGAATGTTTACTTTCGGTTAGATTCTTCGACAGCATTCGCAGAGGTGACTGCCGTATTGTGTACCGCAGTCAGAAGTAATTTATTACTTTTGGCAGTTTAGTAACGTGATATCAGTTTTCAATTGTTCGTTCACTTATATTGCTTTCAGATTTAACACACAAGAAACAGTAGCACGGTTTTCGTTGCGAAAATGTGCATTGGCAGTGCTACGCGATCGAATTGTGTATTATGTACACGCGGTGTTCTTCTCAGGAAAAGACCGAAGCGACATGTGACGTCAGTCGTTCAGAGCGGTGGGATGGGGGGGTTCACATGGTTTGTTTGTTTCAGAACCACACCCATATACACACATTTCACATGTAAACCATTTGTCCGCCCCCTGTCGATATTTATCGACTAAGTTCCTTGTGTATATATGCGACGAGTCAGTACAAACATGCTTTGTACCCCCAAAGCCAAAAATGGAACAACCGACAGATAAAAACCTCATGATGCTTCTCAAGATCAATTAGACAGATAACGGAAGCATCTCTTTGAAATGCCCACTTACGTATAGGTCTTTTGAAAGTAAACCAGCACTCCCGTAAATATTAAAATTAGTCTTGATCAAAACACAACAACTGGGTAAAAAGATCTAAATCGCAGAAGAAGCTTAGCTTTTCAGGAGTCTTTTTTACATTTAGTCAAGTTTTGACTAAATCTTTTAACATAGAGGGGGGAATCGAGACGAGGGTCGTGGTGTGTGTGTGTGTGTGTGTGTGTGTGTGTGTGTGTGTGTGTGTGTGTGTGTGTGTGTGTGTGTGTGTATCCGGCATTTTGTAAAAGTTGAGGCGGCACTGTCACACCCTCATTTTTCAATAAAATTGATTGACATTTTGGCAAAGCAATCTTTTTTTCATAAAACGATCCGAATTTACGTTTATCGTATTGTTCATCATTTTCTGATTCCAAAAACATATAATTATGTTATATTCGGATTAAAAACAAGCTCTGAAAATTAAAAATATAAAAATTATTATTAAAATTAAATTTCCGAAATCGATTTAAAAACAATTTCATCTTATTCCTTATCCGTTCCTGATTCCAAAAACATATAGATATGATATGTTTGGATTAAAAACACGTTCAGAGAGTTAACAAGAATAGAGATATAGAAAAGCGGGCTATCCTCCTCAGCGCAACCGCTACCGCGCTTTTCTGTATTGTTAATTTCACTGCCTTTGCCACGAGCGGTAGACAGACGATGCTACGAGTGTACGGTCTTGCGGAAAAAATGCAATGCGTTCAGTTTCATTCTGTGAGTTCGACCGAGCTTGACTAAATGTTGTATTTTTGCCATACAGCATGACTTCCCTTCTTTGTCTCTGTTAATCTAGGGAGAAAATATCCAGCGATATTTCTCCGTAGGCCTAAAGTTCGGCCATGACCTAGGCAAAATAACTTGCGCAGCCGCAGAAACAAGAAAATGGAACTCTTTTAGGAAATGATTGGGAGCCACGCAAATTTGACCTCTTGATTCCGACCATGAACCCGCTGTTGATAATCTGGAAGGTCGTACCAGAAATGCAGATCTATCTCTGGCCGATTCATAGATTCAACCTACAAACTGCGACCTCATCTGTGATCAGACGGCCAAGCAATGCGTGAAATCTTTTATTCTAAAGCCTTATGGCTCGTTTCGACAAGCATTAAACGGATGAAATTAACCACATGCAGTTTATTCTTCAGAAAAATGCACACACAAAATGAGTTGGGTTCGGTGATTTGTACATAAACGTCTTCCTCGCGATAGATTCGCTGATTTGTCTTATGAAGCCGTCATCAACACGAACACAATGATTGCAGACGCAAACTCTGTACCTACACGACCGAGACACGTACAAGACTGATTATTTCACAGCTCAATCAATCAATGAGGCTTATATCGCGCATATTCCGTGGGTACAGTTCTAGGCGCTCTGCAGTGATGCCGTGTGAGATGAAATTTTATACGGCCAGTAATTGCAGCCATTTCGGCGCATATTTACCTTTCACGGCCTATTATTCCAAGTCACACGGGTATAGGTAGACCCTTTTGTCAATCGTGGGATCTTTAACGTGCACACCCAATGTAGTGTACACGGGGGGGAGTTCGGACACCGAAGAGAGTCTGCACACAAATTTGACTCTGAAATAAATTTCCGCCGAACCTGGGATCGAACTCACGCTGACAGCGGCCAACTGAATACAAATCCAGCGCGCTACCAACTGAGCTATATCCCCGCCCCAGCTGCAATGAGAATAGAGAACAAAGACGTTTTGGGTAAGCTTACTCACGTCAGGTCTTCACTGACAAGCTAGGAACAGACGGAAAATTCCGAACAAAAGTAAATACGGAGATTTAAGAAACGAAACGTTGGGACGTTTCGTTTTGAAGTTGTGGTAAACGTCATTATTTCGGGGGTCTCTCGCTGGAAAGGTGAAGGTCAACTGAAACGGAACGTGGAACGTCAAAACGCAGTCACGTTTTCCACCCCCAAAAAACGAACAATATTTCGTCAACTTTTGTGAGTATTTTTGCACACTAACAGTTTTATTTGTTGGCCATTTTATGCATTGCTAGATTCATCAACCCTTTCACAGTCTTTCAGCGCTGAGAATGTGTTCATTGGAGGTAGACAACTGTTGTGAACTGAAATATTTTGAAGGGTGCTGATCCTGGTACATTTATCCAACTTCATGGTGAGAAAGCAAATGGCGAAGCAGAAGTAGGTCATCGCATCGAATTTTTATTCTGGCTTCGTATGTGATCAGGTGCATGAATTGAAAAATGTGAAGCTCTTGTGCGTGCAATGCGAGTATGTCAATCCTTTATTGACTCGTGGAGTTGAAATTATGCCATGCCCAGTCAGCGGATCATATCCTGCCATGCCCGGCCTTTCATTCCGAAACGAAACGTGAATACATCTAAATCTTGTCTGCGGCCTATGCCGTCTCGTTACACGTTCCGTTTCGCGGGGTGACTCATTCACCAAACGAAACGAGCTGCAAAACGAAACGTGCTGTTTCTTAAATCTCGCTAATGACGTCAAAGTCTCTTTCGCTTTGCGTGTAACTTTGTCATGACATCTTTTTGTGACGACAGTATACGCGACAATTTGTTCGCTTCCGGTGACATTTTAGACTGAAAAGCAACTCAAAAGAAGGAGCTAAGCCAGTGTCTTGAAACAGCTGAAACACTCTTTTGGATTGCCGTTTCAATGTTAACCAAAATGTTAAAGAAGAAAAACAAGGTTCAGTTGCGAACTGACAGCGGATTAAGCATTTATTCCTGTTGATGAAGGTACGATTGAAGCTTTATTCTCTCCGTCAACCAACAAGACTAGATTTGTAGCAGACGAAAAACAAAGTGTGCGTTTTTCCTGTCTTGTGAAGGCGATTATGTCGTTATAAGTTATCTGTACGTTGTGAAGACATTTTAAAACAAAATTTAGCTTTGATGCGTCACGGGATATAAGCTTATACGTTTTCATCCATGGAATTGTTTTTTTCGTCTCGGCAGGGTGAATGAATTCATGATGTCTTTTCCGGAACTGGACAAAACTGGCCTTGCCAAGACTGAAACAAAATATAGTTCTACAACTTCTAGGCTTGGGTTGATTGCCCATGGTGAATTTCCAATGATTTGTTTCCACATCCCATGACAAATTCTCTTTACTTTGGTCATGCCATATATACGTTACAGCTCCGTCCATCCATGGTATCCGTCGCGATATAACCTTCGTGGTTGAAAACGACGTTAAACACCAAAGAAAGAAAGAAAGAAAGAAAGATCCATGGTATCGCGTGATATTTTGTCTCGACGGGGTGAAAGAATATAATGACGTCACTCTCGGCAGAGCCTCGAGTGACGTCATCATATTCATTGACCCAGTCTCGACAAAATATCAGGCGATACGATGGATGGACGGAGCTGTAACTTATACTTACGCGACTTGTTTTAACTTTGAAATCACAGTCATAGTTAAATAAACAAGCATCATTTTTACAAGAACAAACACAGGTAGCCTACGTACAAACACAGGTACGCACAAACACACATGCACACACACAAACACACACACACACACACACACACACACACACACACACACACACACACACACACACACACACACACGTACACACACACACACATACACACAACACACACACATAAGCACGAGCTCCCGCACGCGCGTATCACTGCCTGTGTGACTGTTTCGGGGAATTGTCTCCTAAGAGAAGGGACCTGGCATAACAGGTATCGCCATTGTTCATAATGGTCATGCCTAGCTGTGCCGCTGGACGGGTGCCAATTCGTCTTTAGAGAAATTCAAATGATAAGAATTATCGTTTTTCATAGTTTTCTTCCTTAGCTATGTTCGCTGCTCAGGAAAGGTGTCCTCTTAGTTTAGTAAACTGTCATTACAGGTATCACCATACTTCATTCTGTTCCCCCCTAGCTTTGACGATGTTCAGGGGAGGGGGGGGGGAGGGTCCTCGAGTATCAGTGTCGTTGTTCAGGGGGAGGTGTCACCAGTACCAGCTGGGACGTGCATCGAGAAAAGGCGTGCAGTCTCGCCCCGTCATCATCAGCAGTCGACTTGCCTTGTACAAAAACGACAATTTTCCTTTCAAGTCCCTGGATGTCCGGACTGTGAGCGACCACTACCTCGTCGTCGCAGGACATTGTGGCTACTTTACTCACACCTTCCTTCGTGGCGAGCACCCTGAACGGTATACCTGCCCCAATCAACCCTCGCAGGAAACTGCCATTTGACAATCTTTCCTTGCCACAGCGATCCATCGTTGTTTTGTGGAGATTGTGCCAGTACGTCAAGATAAACACGTCTCTAAAGTGAAGGGCCTTAGGACAATTTTGTGTGGTTCTTTCTGGATCTGAAAAAAACCAATGATGGGTTACATTTCTATCAAGTTTCCAAAGCGCCTGGAAGGAAATAAACCAAAGTCAACATTAGCTTTGGACATAGAGTCACACACCAACTCAAGTAATTAAATAAGTGCTTCATATATTTAGCACGTGTGCTGACCAGTCCATTTGAATAAAAAAAATGCACTATGACAAGTGATTTCACAGTGAGCAAATTGATTAACAAATAACTCGATCCTATTTAAATAAGGCACTTAACCTTTAACGTCAAAGCCAAAACATTACAACAACGACAAAATAATAAACAAACAAAAGACACAAAAACAAGGATAATACATTTATCATTCCAGCAAGCTTGAAAAAAAACCCGTGGGTACGCACTCTGTTTGCCAACTTCAAGCTCAAGAAGGATTTCTGCAACATTTTGTCCACACTTTTCACAGTCCCAAGACTCTCCGAGGCAATGACCTTCCCCAGTGTGGTATGCATGTTTCACAGGTGGCCCATGACACGGAACTGGGTGGGGTGGAGATGTGTATCCATGGACAGAACCACCCTCTTTGAGGTCGTCAGATTCCTGAATTACTTCGGTGACTGAGGGTGGTGTCCGTAAAGGCTCTGTCAGAATGACCTCGGTCAGCAGTGATGGTCTGTAGTCTGCGTACAAGGAAGCTGCCCAAAGATGAAGATTTGGGATCCTTTCATGTAGCTTGGTACAGAAGACAGTGAAAGGCTCCTCTCTGTTTTGATAGATAAAGGCTTGTAGTTAAAACATGTAATATGGTTAATTGAAAGCCCATCATGATTTTTACAATTTAAGCAGAGAAAAATGGTTTTAATTTAGGTGACCATCTCGTTTACTGTTTCATTAAAGCCTTATATAATAATTGTAATTTTTCTTTCATTTCACTAGAATTACCATTTTCTGTTATTGTGTTTGTATAATATACACAGTTGTTTTTCTGTGGGAATGTAAAAAAACACCTGTTATATTCAAGTTTGCTTTCAGTTTGTCTCCCTTGGATAAGGTTCTTTGTGAAAAATTGTTTACACAATGCCGTGGACTGGACAATTCTCATTACTTGTTTGTCCAGGTTGCACGCGCGCGTGTATGTATATATATATATTGCAAAACGTTTTTCTTCTCTTTGTCTCTCTCTTCTTCTCTCTCTCTTTCTCATTATCTGTCTCTCTGTCTGTTTCTCTCTGTCTTTTTTTTCTCTGTCTCTCTCTGCCTCTTTCTTTCTCACTCGTTCGTTCTCTTTTTTCTGTGTCTCTGTCTGCCTTTCTCTATTTGTATCTCTTTCTCTCTCCGTCACTCACTCTCTCTCTCTCTCTCTCTCTCTCTCTCTCTCTCTCTCTCTCTCTCTTTCGATTTCCTTCTTACTGGTTCATATTGAAGACTTCATCCACAATAACGTGAAGCTGCCCCGTCTTCTTGTGAACCAGTGCGCTCAGTTCTTCCACAGATTTATCTACGTCATCAGGAAACCGTCGAAAATCGTATTTGTGTAAACGCGTTTCTGCAGGGTTCTGTTGACGTGAATGTTGTCTCCGTCCAGCTGCAACAGAACGCTCCATCTCTTCTGTCTGATAGGAGATCATGTGGGAGGCTGCAAGACTTCCGTAGTGCGTACTGACGATGTGGACGTCTTGATTCTTACGTGCACACTCCCTTGCTTTCATAAGAAGGATCACAGATTTTCCTGTTCCTGGTGGACCGTGAACAAACACGAGTTTATCCCGTCTGCTGAGAATGCTCACTTGTTCGGGATGAAGCACAATGTCCACCGGAGTGAACCTAGAGGCTGTCTCTTCTACCCCCTCCCCTGGCGTACGTATATCTGAGTTGTGGGCAAGTGCGGGGTTCGACGAGCAGAACACCCTCACTGTAGTTGCTGGTCCCGCAAATCTGAAATCATCAAAATAAAAAGAAGCAAGTATAATAAATGTGACCCTCCACCACGGAATGAGTCGCATGTCACCTTTGCATGATTTTCATATTTGTACATTTTTCCAAAGAGTTTGTTATGCTCTATCCTGTGGTGAAAACCGTTTTAGAAAAGAGCGAAAACTGTTTGAGTTATAAGCCTGTGACTAAGGTGACCCTCACACTGTTACCAGACACACCCCGGACTTATAGTAAGCCTAGCACAGAACCGCGCGAGGTGACATACGACTCATTTCGTGGTGGAGGGTCACAAATATACTACAATGGCATTCTGCTTAACACTATAGATTAGTTGGGTTTCTAATTGTCGTCAACTGCAAAGTAAGACTGACACAAATTCACGAATGAATGAATTAGCGTTGTGCCGTTATTTAGGTTTCTTGAAGATTAATGTAAATGTGCTAGAGTTATTTAAAGCATTTTTCACCACGGAAGTCTTGTTACTGTGACAAATTATTGTGTAAAACATTACATATATAAATGTATTTATAATCTATTGATTAATCCATGTGAATGTATGTTTCATTCCAGTAATAGGAGCTGTTGGAATATTTCATTAAAATATGTAGTGTCTCTTACCGTGCAACAAGGTTCAGGTAAACAGGGTTTGTCATAGCAGGGTCTGTGCCGGCATCTGTCACCCGCTGTCGCCACCACCTTTCAGGGCTGAGGATGTCAATGGATAGCAGGCACAGAGGAACAGGGTCTGTTTCTTTGGGTGCGCCAAGTACATCGCAAAGTGACTGCAAACAAATTGTCTGGTATGATATATGTCCAGGTTTTACTTCCTCGATATATCAACCAGCATTTTTTTGCAAATAGGTTATTTGTCTTTTTTTGTGGTATTTAATTGTTCTAAGCCCATCCAGAGACCATTTATCCTGGACCACCAACTAGCTCTCTCTCCGCTCTTTCTCTCTATTACGAGGTACGTAGCGGCCTCTCGCATTTAGGAACCTACGCTTACAAGCCTTTCAGAAATCAGGGGGACGTGATATCCGGTGTCGATTGTAAACGTGGACGAAGTTGCCGAGGTAAGTTCTGAAAATGCTAAAATAAACTCAGCAAAAGTGCATATGGAACATGTTTTTCGATGAGTTTTGTTAAGTTTAGTTTGGAGTTTTGGAAAATCCAGTTCATTGTCACATCCCAGTGTCACAAATAACTGGAGCATGCTTTCTTTTCACTGTCTTCGAATCGCTGGCCTTTCAAACCGGACGCGACGCGCCCCTGAAAGTCGAGAGTCGTAACCTCGAAGGGTCACGTGACGAGTTGGCGGTCCAGGCTATTTGGTCTATGGCCCATCTCATTTGAGTTAAGGTATCTTGGCCTCTGCTCAACTTACGTTTAAACTTTGCCACCCCCTCTTTCTCCAGCTCAATTTATTTTTTTTCTCGTCCGAGTAGTACCCTCTTCATCGGAACTGTCAGAGAGATGTCATTAAACAGCTAATAGTTTGTTTTTTCTTCGTTCATGGGCTAAGACTCCCACGTTCACTCACGTTTTTAGCACGAGTGGAATTTTACGTGTATGACCGTTTTTACCCCGCCATTCAGGCACCATACGCCGATTTCGGGGGAGGCATGCTGGGTATTTTCATGTTTCTATAACCCACCGAACTCTGACATGGATTACAGGATCTTTTCCGTGCGCACTTGGTCTTGTGCATGCGTGTACACACGAGGGGGGTTAAGTCACTAGCAGGTCTGCACATAAGTTGACCTGGGAGATTGGAAAAATCTCCACTCTTAAACCACCAGGCGGCAGCGACCGGGATTCGAACTCACGACCTCCCGATTAGGAGGCCGATGTCTTACCACCACGCCACTGCGCCCAGCTGATAGTTGATTGCCTATTATATTTTGTGTGGACTCCTGTTATCGAAATTCCTGGGCACATTAGATCGATTATTCTACTTCTTTCCTTTGCAACTCTACGTGGCCCCTGTTTTTTTTTCTGTTATCCAACTTCATTCTTGTTTTATTGTTTGTTCATTCTTTGTTACCCTACATAGCCAATCCATTCAGCTCCGTCCTTTTTTGTGTACCCCATTCCCTTCTCTATCAATCATAATTTGTTTGTCTACCTCTTCCCCTTTTTTAAGTACTTTTCCTGAACGCTCTTTATTCACCGCACACTGGTACCTCTCTCAGATGCTTCCTGGAATCAAGTACCCTGCGCATTTGTTCTTCAGAGATGTTTGGCAGCATCAAAGTTGTTGTAATCCGGGGTTTGTCTGTCTCATCCCCGGGAATCAGATCATTCAGCACTTTCACACATTTGTTCAGCTGTGAAATGGCCTGCTCAATCTTGTCAACCAAAATGTTGTCTTTCGCTTGCTCTGTTATTGACAGCTGACCAAAATTGTCTCCCACAGATTTAATCTCACCAGCAATGACACCATAATTTCTGTGGATGATCAGAATATCAAAGTCTCCTTCGACTTTCTTCTCGTCACTCAACAACGCTGAAATGTCGTCAGGCAGCAGCAAAGTCACTGCTGCAGTATAGGATGGTTTGTTTGGATAGTTGCCAAACTGCAGCTGAGAAATAACAAACATCACCTGTTTCTCAGAAAGCTTCTCAATACACCTTAGGACATTGTTGTGAGTTTGGTCCTCACGGATATCACTGTCCTGCGAAGGGGATCGTGTAACCAAAACGTTCTGTCTGCCCACCGTGTCTTTCTTATGGTGTGTTCTGTTCATGTAGACAGGTGGTAAGAAGTAAGTTCTGACATCAAGATAAGGGTACCACGCTTTGGTTCGCTCTTCCCATGAAACTATTTCAGATGGAATGGAGACACTGTCACGGCGCCGATGCTCGTTGATTTGACCTTCCAAGTTTCCATGTCCTGAAAAGAATTGTAGCATAAATAATGTGTTCTGACCGCATTCGATCGAATTCTTCGCACAATATAAAAGGGATATATTGCTGTAAGTTATCCTGAAGTACGTATGGTCGGATTACATGGATATCTTTCCAGAGGTTTCTCTTTCACCCGTTCCTAAAAGCAAATACGTGTATGTACATACTCAAAATCCAACTCAAGTATGCCCTTCTTTATTCCCAGCCTACATACTAATTATCATATTGTGTACCCTTTAGTGGACAACCCATCCCAACCGTAAGTGCATGGACGATCTGTCAAATCAAAGATTAAAATGTATCAAAAGAATCACACGGATACATACGTGTTGCATATAAGTAAACAACACTTTCACGCTTCTCTTTTGAAGCATTCATGGTGTGCATTACCTTTAACTGTGGGATGAGTGGTTTGGCTATCTGCATGCTTGCTTCTTGCGCCTCCATATGCCTGGGTATCTGAAGAACTTCTTTGTCTTGGTTGTTGTCTGCCGGATGGCTGACATTGTGATGGATTCTGCTTTGCATGGGAACAAGAAGGAGGCAATCTTTGCACACGTCCATCTTCTTTAAAATCATAATACTGGCAGGCTCCCTGATGTGATGGACGCCCCCTTACGTCACAATTTCCATATTCCCTGTATTGATTGACGTGTGCCACAAACAAAGACACTGTAGTCGGGCAGTAACGTTGAATATGGCCATACTTGCTGCACTTATAACACTGACGTTTTGTTTTGCAGCAATGAAGAGCCTTGTGACCTGACTGTTCACAATTCCAGCATTTAAAAGTGTGCTCCCTACTTTGCATTTTGCATCAGTCGTTATGCTCGCATGCTGTATCTCCCGCAGATGAAGTACACAAACGCATCAGTTGATTCTGTGACATCCTGCACATGTACATGTCATTCAATGAAAACGTTTCGTTTCCCAGTATTAAATCTCATTTGTTTTTGTACGCAATGAAACAACAAGGACAAATAAAATAATCGTTAAGAATAATCATTAACAACAAAAACAATAGGCATAGTTTTGCTTCAGGGACTCAAACTTTTATTTTCGCAATGGAGTACTGAACTTAAAGTTGTAAAGATCGTTTGCAAGTATAATCGATGAATACACAAACAGCATGGCATCTTAATCTGTCTTGCCGTGATAAGTAATGTTTAACGCCCTCACGGTAAAACCAGTAGGGGCATGTTCCCGGGTTTGACCCAGACTTTATATGGGGAAGAAAAAAAAGAAGTAAAGGGCTTGCTCGTAGGACTCCAGATTTTCTGTTCTTATAAATAGCAACGGAAATTTCCAGTAGTTTTGTTTGTCTCTTTCTAGCGCTGTAATCATTCTAAATATAGTTCTCGTTAACAGTGATTTCTCGTAAAGAAGTAAAGAAGTGTCAGGTTGATCAATGTGTAACTGATTTCTTTGTTACTTGTTTTCATGAGTAAGTATTCTGTTGTGAGCTTTCTTCAGATGTCTGCACCGCTCCATTCTTTTCTATTATTGTGCTTGTTTGAACGGGTCCGATCACTAATATGTTTGAAATGTGTAAATGTGTGCCGTGTGTGTGTGTGTGTGTGTGTGTGTGTGTGTGTGTGTGTGTGTGTGTGTGTGTGTGTGTGTGTCTGTGTGCCTGTGTGTGTCTGTGTGTTTGTTTGTCTTAACGTCTGTGTGTTAGATTCTGTGTATGTGTGTATGGGTGTGTGTGTGTGTATGTGTGTGTGTGTATGTGTGTGTTTATGTGTGTGTGTGTGTATGTGTATGTGTGTGTTTGTGTGTGTATGTGTGTGTGTGTGTTCGGGAGTTAGAATGTCAATGGATAGCATTGCAGTTGCCGCACTATTATCATATTGTTATAAAATGTGCCACACACACAATCCTTCAAGAGTTATCAAAAAAATTGCTTATCACCCAATTTGCCCATGGCACTATTCCTGTTGTCACAAGAACAACATGCTTTGACAGAAAGCTACTACATTCATCTCTACCAAAGGAAACATATAAACAAAAGGTACAATTTTTCATGGCGAAAACTTAACATTACTTTGTCACATTATAGTTCAATGAAAAAGCAAAAAGGGTGTGCAATGTTTGTTAATCGTATTTGCACCATGGATAGTTTTGTTGACGCATGTTTTAATTCTGAATTAAAACCTATGTTCACGCTAGTAATTTGCGGTTCAAATCTACATTGAAGGTATTTTATACAAACTCTACCTTTGTAATGTGTAATTTTGAGTAATTCTCCTTGGTTCATATAATTGTATGAGGGTGTATGTCATCCTGAACTCAGGTCAAAATGAGTTCGGCTCATTCTCTCCCTGAAAGGATGCCTTGGTTTTCCTTGTCTGGCAAGGAAATCGATTTTTACATAATTTATTTAGATCTTTTCGTAATGTGTTATGGATGTAAGCAGATTCGCGATCGTCGATAATGATTTTTCATGGTGTTGTGTAATTTTTAAATTACAAAGGAATTGATATGTAAGACAGTTTCAAGGGAGCTATTTTTCGCGGCTGTATTTACTGTGCAAACAACTCTAAATATGGAAAAAGTGTCACGTGATAATTAACCGTTTGGTTTTGGCGCTCACTGGAGCAGACGATTTTTTCTGTAACCAGTTGACAGTGATGAAACCATATATTACGGTCTCCTTCCGGCAGCAGTCCCAAAATTTCGACTTGTTTTGACCTTAGAACGATGTCTTTATCATAACTGTGAAGAACAGAACGGAGATCACTGTCGAAGTCGGCCAATCTGCAATCATTTTCGTCTCGCGAACACTGACTCTCTCAAATTTAGATCAGTGCTCGCGAAAAACATATGGGAGATAACTCTGTATTCTTGTTTTGATAGATTCGCGTAGGACTGTAGCGTCCGGTCAGAGAGACAACTGGCAATAGCCGTAGAGCGATGCTTATCAGAATGGGTGTATGTAACATGCAGCCCGTGTGCCATTTTTAAGCATTATGAATACATAAGATTACAATGTAAAAGAGGATATCTTCACAGTACTAAATTTACTAACCTCTAGACAAAAAGGGTAAGCCCATAAAATGTATCTTACTTACTTTTCACGCAATATACTAGTTGCCTTCATTGTAAAACAGAGGAAACGACCTGTTGTCAGAACAGGGACATACACTTCCTCATATTTATGATGAGGAAAGGATTTATACGTAATATCAAAATACTTAAAGCCCATAGTTTATTGCTCACCCATGTCTTGAGATAGTGACCAAGGCTGATAAAAGCACCATTACTGTTTGTTGTTGAAGCTATTCCTGCTGCGGCTGCTGCGGCTGCTGTTGTTGTTGTTGTTGTTGTTGTTGTTAAGCAAAGAAGTAATATAATTGTACATTTAATGTATCATATTGTAATTCGATTATTGGCATTTTAATATCTTTACATCACTGAAAATTCCTTACCCCACTGTTGTTACCTTAGTAACAAATGCTTGAGAAACGAGCCGGTAGGCTTTACACTATCAAAAGAGAAGAAACGTTTCCCGATAACGACGTACAGAAATGATGCAGCATATTGTTTCCTACTGCGTAGTTTGCTTGTTATGCTTGACAGAGAGATACTTGTGTAAGCTTACAAGTTGCGGAGTACAAGAATTAAACTACCATGACGCCTTGATATGAATGCTTTGTAGTTCCTGATTTTTCAACAAAGCATATTTTATTTTTATACATTTTTTCTACCTTTGCGTGGTCTTTTTCACAGTGAGGCTCAAGTGTATTACTCCGATTTGACAACAACTTCGATACCTGTGAGTAACTTACTAGTTTGTCCAGCTGTCATGATTAGAATCCGTGCACGTTATCACCACACAAAACACCTGGACACAGAAGTCCACGAGGAAGCACTGACCATGCAAACTTAGAATTGTTGCGACGTTGAGCGTCCCTTCTGTTCTCAAATACTGGAACAGCGGCCTTTGTGGGTTCTTTTAAAGATTGAATAATCGGCAAAACCAAGAGCTATAAATAGCTGAGTTGCTGACGGTCTCCTTGAAGGTCACATTGTGACCTTCAAGGTCACATTGTGAACACTGTGTACACAGCTGTGTGCACAGAGCGACGATATGTTTCACTTGCTGCATTTTAAAGCCTTTTGCACTCAAGCATAAGCCAAATCAACTTACTATTATCTCATTGACAAGTGTACTTAAAACAGGAATATTCATTACGGTTACTTACACACCTGGAAATTGCAAATGTGTTTGATTAATAAATGGTTTACTTCTAGACGCTATCATTATAGGACTGATTGATTATTATCTTCCGTGAATTGAGCCATGGGAGTCTGGTTTTTGCTTACGATTTAAGGCTAATATCAAAAGTGTATTGAAACTATACCGTTGTTGCTTGATATTCTTGAGAGAGAGAGAGAGAGAGAGAGAGAGAGAGAGAGAGAGAGAGAGAGAGAGAGAGAGAGAGAGAGAGAGAGAGAAAGAGAAAGCGGAGAGAGAGAGAGAGAGAGAGAGAAGAGAGAGAGAGAGTGAGAGAGAGAACATGTGAAAGAAAGAGACTAAGACAAAGAGAGAGAGGTCATGCACAACAGAACAGTTGTTGACCGGCAGATCACTAGATATTGTTATCTAGACTCCTGTCAGACTTCCTACATGATCAATTGGGAAACAAATATGGTAATAACAAATGAATCAATGCTCCCACCACATGCCGTGATCGGTATATCTTGCTTTGTGATCCAAGGTGAGCCTTATCAGAACTTACACAGATACGTGTGTAAGTTACGTTTGGGCCATGATTTTGTTTTATTTTATCATTATTATGTGACGTAATTTGTTTGTATTTTGTGTTTCATGTTCTGAAAGCGGGCAGCACACATGCACGCACATACACACACACACAGACACACACACACAGACACGCACACACAAACACACACACGAACACACACACAAACACATACACACACACACACACTAACGCACACACAGACACACACACACACACACACACTAACGCACACACTAACACACACACAGACAGACACACACACACGCACACACACATATTAATTAACACTTACACTAACACTAACACTAACACTATTACTAAAAGTTATACACAAACCAATGGTGCTCTTATTAGTCCTCGAAGGTTATTACGACAACTGCCTATTCAATCATAAGAAACGCTTTTGTGTTGAACTCCAAACTGATATATATCGACCAATCCTGACCCGCCGATCAACACGTTCCTTTTGACTTGTTTAATGCACGAATCGAGTCAAGAGGCATACAACTGATTTACGTGTGCATGCTTTATGATCTCGACGAGAGATTAGCATGTTTTCTTCACTTGGCATGCTGCCAAGAGAGTCTATTCAAGAGACCCTACAACTAAATCAGTGCGTCAGTTTTCGTGCATTGAAATTACTGTAGCAGTCGTGTATTATCAGCAGTATCAGATATTAAGGGCCCCTCTCAAACGACACTTTGGTTTGGTAAGGAAATAAGTAGGAATGGCTATACCTGGCTTGCACCGCAAACGGAGTATATGACCGTGTAAACACTCTCAACACCTATAATTCAGGTAATATGCACACTCGGATGTGCGTGCATTAATTCATAGTCAACGCTCGCGATTGAGATAACGTCCCACTAGTCCGAGGGTTCACTAGTCCGAGGGTTCACAAGTCCGAGGGTTCACTAGTCCGAGGGTTCACTAGTCCGAGGGTTTACTATAGACGCTTGATTTTTCCAGTTCGTCCCACTAGTCCGAGGGTTCACTAGTCCGAGGGTTCAATAGTTTAGGGTTTACTATAGACGCTTGATTTTCCAGTTATTATACCGCCCCTTAAAAGGCGGTATATAGGTTTCACTGTGTGTGTGTGTGTGTGTGTGTGTGTGTGTGTGTGTGTGTGTGTGTGTGTGTGTGTGTGTGTGTGTGTCCGCAAATAGATATCCGATGTTTGAGAACCGATTTCAATGAAATTATGTGTGAGGCTGTAGTACAACCCAGGCTCGATCCTCTCCATAATTCAGGTCGGTGGGATAACTAATTGACCCTCACGGGCAAAAGGAAACCCGAGGTGCTATATACTATGACGTAATTGTCCAGTCGGGGCGGTATCCTGATAAATTTAATATCCTTTCTTCAGTCAAAATATAAATAACTAAGTTTCTTGGGGGAAATAGTCTGAGATTTCTTCAGTCAAAATATAAAACACCACATTATCTTTTTGAATGAAAACAACTCAGTGTTTTTATGAGAATATTCTTCGATTTGGTTCCCACAGCAGTGAAAAACACACGCACGCACGCACACGCACAGCCACGCACACATACTCACACAAAATAAAAACAAATCAAATTGAATATCCTTTGTTCAAGCGTCTATAGTGAACCCTCGGACTAGTGAACCCTCGGACTAGTGGACCCTCGGACTAGTGAACCCTCGGACTAGTGAACCCTCGGACTAGTGGACCCTCGGACTAGTGAACCCTCGGACTAGTGAACCCTCGGACTAGTGAACCCCTCTCCAAAAAAACGTATCGATTCATTGAGCTCCGTTCGAGGTGTTTTTAGAGCCATTGAAAGCCTTGCGATTTTTATTCGTACGTTATATTTGGCCAGGTATTCGCTGGTATTTTGCTATTACATATCACCCCCCCCCCTCCCCATAAAATACTTGCTAATTTAACAAAGAAAACATTCCAGTTTTGATTTTGTGATTCTAATATTACTAAACTTTAGTTCAAATGAAATTGCTTTAGCAATGCTTTGCGTTGTGCACACAAACATACATAAACACACAGACACAGACAACCACACACACACTAACGGACGCGCGCACACGCACACACACACACACACACACACACTCGCAAGAAAGAAAGAAAGAACTAAAGACAGAAAGAAGGAAATAAAGACAGTCAGAAAGAAAGAAACAAACAAAAAAGAGACGGGCAAATATAATAAGAAGCAAATAGTGACCCCAAAAAATACAAACAGGGAGATAAATAAATTGAAACAAACAGACTGCATTTCCTTTAAAAGGCTTTATTGTTTTCTAGTATATATATATCAAAGCAAAATGATCATGGATTGGAATTTTATTCTACTGCTTACAAGACATTGATCTGCTCGACGAGGTTGAGATTTGATAATAAATTGAACGTTTTTGATGTTCCTGTAAAACCATCGCTAAGTTTCTTTTGATTTGTTAATAGTGGTCTTACATTCATTTAATGTCGGCTAGCTGTCTTGAAATCTCATGTTTGGATCCAGTTTTTGCAGTTGTTAGCAAAAAAACAGCTATTTATAGTCATGTCAAATCATACTTTTAAACCTGAAGTTTCAGGTGAGTGCAATTTCGTGATCACATGTATTGTATGCATACTACCACATGAAACATTCTTTTAATTAGCTCTGAATAATGTGAGCTTGAGACGAAAATTTTAGCGAATGTGTGGAATACCTTTTGCTTGTGACAACTGCAAAGCCTGGATGTATCAGCGAGATTACACAGAGTAAGTCATATCTGACTTCCACTGTCCTACATAACAGTTTTACTTGCAATGATTGAAGACATAGTTAATAAGATGAGACCACATTATACTTTGCATGAGCTTCAATGATGTAATAACTCATTCAAAACCTTTCTTTGGTCCTCAGGGATTATTGATAAACAAAGATACATGTTCTGTCTATGTAAAGAAGCAACAAGAAAAAATCAAAAAAATCACGTGCATATACTTATTCAGAAAATAATACTTGACATTACAATACCTTTAATCTAGTTTAGAAAAAAAACTACTATCTAGTAAATACGAATGAATATGAATTTGAGCAGATAAAACATTGGAATGGTAAGATTGCATTTTTCTATTGCAGTTAGATTGGTTTGTAGATTCATGCCTTTTGAACTACAATAACCTGTATACCACTGAAGGTCTGTCCAGGATTTTGCATGGAACAAAAACATCTTTCAACTTGGACACATACGAACGATCAACTGCCTGGTTGTGTGTGTGTGTGTGTGTGTTTGTGTGTGTGTGTGTGTGTGTGTGTGTGTGTGTGTGTGTGTGTGTGTGTGTGTGTGTGTGTGTGTGTGTGTGTGCCTTTTTTGCAAAATGGGAAGATTTGACTGAATGAATTTTGCACATTGGCGTAGATTTGAATTAAGAAGATAATTCGGCAAACACATTCAACTGATAGGCAGCAACCTGGCTAGAGATATTCTGTAAGTGTTAAAGTGGAAAGATATCCTTTTTTCCGTGTGTTCACACAATAAGAACAAAATTGAAAAGTGAAGATAAATGCGGATCGCTTTTTAGTAGCTCTGGTGTGCTGAATTATCGGGGATAGAGCATGCACACGTAAATCAGTTGTATGCACCTTGACTCGATTCGTGCATTAACAAAAAGTTTCCCAAACATCTTTTAGGTTTAGGCAAAAATCAAAACAAACAAAAAACCTGCAAGTTATCTAAAATTATGTCATGATGTGGGCTGATTAGCACTTGCAAAAAACCAGAAGCAGACTTAATATAGCATTATGTAAAATACTGCAAAATGCAGTTCAACTGATTTAGTGTAGTAGGTATGTAACCAGCAGACATGTCCGGGGTTTACAAAATACTGAAACTAACTCAACTGAAGATAACTAAAAATCCAAAATATAACAAAGGGAAACAAAGCAAATCAAAACAATACAAAACAGAGTGAGTAGGATTACATTATTTAAAAGATAAAATAAAACCAAACAGATCAAAATAATGAATAATACAAAAAGCATACTTTCAACAGCAAGACAAAAAATGCATTCAGTCTTACTGAATGCTGAAACAAAAAATAATAGTGCATGTCGTCTTTACATCAGTGATGGAAACAACTCTGTCCGTAGTGTCGCTAGCTTTAAAACCAGTTATCGCTATCGGCGAGGGTTCGATCCGCATGTTCGGCATGGGATTTATTTTGAACTTTGTGCAGACTCTCTTCGGTGTCCGAACACCCCTGTGTGCACGATAGAGAACTTAAGTTCACAGCAAAAGTCTCAGAGCTTGGGAACATGAATACCCGCATACAGGAAAAAGGAGAAAAAAAAGGATAGCCGTACTGTATGGCAGCTCGTTTTCTCTAGTGAGAAAGCTGCCCACATTTACATGAGGGTAACCTCACATGGCTAAATGAAATTCTATCTTATATTATCTTAAGTAAGCATTAAGACATGGACGACCATGTACAAGAAAGCTTAGTATCAAATTTAACTTATTTCTAAATTCTTGGGCAATTTTTATTCTTACAATATATAATTTTGTATCTAAAATCAAGCAATTAATGTATTTACAGTTGTGCATACATAATTATGATCAAGACAAGAAAACGTCGAATTTAAAATCCTCTATCAGGTCAGTGGTTATTTCAAATGAAAATCTCTATCAATAAGTCTGATTACCACGAGTTAACAATTATTATATAAATAAGTGTATAGTGGTTACTGTTATTAATCATACAAGATGACACAATCTGAAGTGCATTCAAAGCAAAACAGAAAATCGTTTGAGTATACATATATTCTATGGCTTTTAATGACCAAGGCTTTTTGGTGAAGCTTTCTCACACAAATTAAACACACGTTTGAAGTATTAAACACACAGATAAACACACATACCCCCCCCCAAAAAAAAAAATGTGAGCACTTGGTTGAAAAACATATGTAAAAAGGGAAGGAAATAAATAGAGGAAGAAAGAGAAGGAAAGAAGAAACAGGCAAAAATAATTAAGCTCACGTTCAAATTATTGTTACATTAAAACAGCAACAAGTAAAGAAACAACAAACATGCTGATGCAATAAACACGTATATATATATTAACTAGAGGAATACCCGGCTTCGCCGGGGTGAATCGCGAGACAGAGACAGACAGCGTGGCGGTTCATCACAATCACCTCTGCAGGCGAAGTCCTGTCAAACGGGATTGAGAATTTTAGAGCTTATTTCTTAGCCCTATATTATCTGCTGTGGCTTCTCACATGCCAGAACATACAGACAGACAAAAGCCGCTAGACCCCATCACAAACAGAACTCTATAATACATAGGTTTTTGCCTACACACACACACACAAACACACACACACACAGAGAAGCCGTATATATATATGCATATCTGTATCTATAAATATATAGAGATAGGTGAGAGTGTATTTTTCGCGTGGCTATAAATTGATTCGACCTTTTCACTTTGACAGTAAGAACAACTTACGGGTGCAAGGGAAGCGTTCTGGACAGCGCAGTGACATTCTAAAAATAAATAGTAACTTACAACTGAACGGGAAAGCCACACGAAGGAAGGGAGATAAACGCCAAACACTGGAGAAGATAAGGAAGAGTTACTTATAATGGTGAAATGAACACAAAAACGAACATGAGTTTAGCGCTGCGCGCTGAGAGCACGTGTTGAAATATCTCATCGATGATATTGTGTCCGGGGTGTAGCTGAATACGGTGTCCAAATTTGAAAAAGAACCACCGAGAACTTTGGCGTTGTGATGTGGTGTAGCGGCTATGGTGTGTCGGTATGGGGGCCCGGGTAAGCTGAGGTGGAACCAAAATAGCTGAGGTGGAACCAAAATCGGTTCCGCGCTGCGCGCTGAGAGCACGTGTTGAAATATCTCATCGACCAGGTTGTGTCCAGGGTGTACCTGAATATGATCACCAAATTTGAAACAGATCCATCGAGAACCTTGGCCGCGCATCGCGCACAGACACACAGACACACAGACACACAGACACACAGACACTAGTCGTATATATATATAGATAGATAGCATGCCTGCAATTTTCGTAAGTCGTGAAGTGGTTACTTACTACCCTAACAATCAAAATGTCATTGCTGTAACTTAATTTTTACGGCCCACTTGCATGTCATTACACGTGGTGCTGTCAGAACGAGGAATCAAACAAACAACTTGATAATAAAAGAACAACGCACATCAAAACAACAATATCAGCAACACCAGCAACATCGATGCAACACAAATGTTAATTACATTTGCCTCATTCAAATACTCCCCCCCCCCCCCCAAAAAAAAAAAAAATCAAATAAATAAATAAAGTGGAAGAAAATGTGTGCATTTTGTTTGTTTGTTTGTTTGTTTGTTTGTTTGCTTAACGCCCAGCCGACCACGAAGGGCCATATCAGGGCGGTGCTGCTTTGACATATAACGTGTGCCACACACAAGACAGAAGTCGCAGCACAGGCTTCATGTCTCACCCAGTCACATTATTCTGACACCGGACCAACCAGTCCTAGCACTAACACCATAATGCCAGACGCCAGGCGGAGCAGCCACTAGATTGCCAATTTTAAAGTCTTAGGTATGACCCGGCCGGGGTTCGAACCCACGACCTCCCGATCACGGGGCGGACGCCTTACCACTAGGCCAACCGTGCCGGTTTAATGTGTGCATTGACTACATAACTTAAACTATCATTCTAGAAAGTGCTCAACCCCCTATCTTGTTTTGAAATGCAACATAATTGTTGAAAACTGATTTGCATAGAGTCCACCTTTTGTCTTAGAATACCTAAACGAAGCATCAATTTAAAACAGAAAAACGTAAACATAAACAATCAATACATAGAGTAACACAGAAAAAAAACCAAGAGCAAAACTCATAATATGTGCCAAACAAAAACAAAACCAAACAAACAAACAGAGCAGCAAACACATTTTCTAGAACCACTTCACTTCACATGCCAAATTACAGTACAATAATAAGATATGACATGAAAACGTAGGTATTACCTAGGTACACAAAGCAACTTATCAAGGAATGCAAACATCAATGGACATTAATTCATGTTTCAATTGAAGCATTACTACTTATCACAATGAAACTATTTCAGTGCAGATATAAAAGACAGAATGATAGAAAACCGAACAAGGCTTGACCCCACCCACCTTACACCTACCCCCCACTCCCACCCCTCCTACACTTTTAGTATGGTTGACTATCTTGTTATCACAAACGCAAATAAGAAATGATGTTTAGTTTTTAAAACGGCAAGCGTCTACCTACGAAGAAATACAACCCCCCCCCCCCCACACACACACACAAAACAATACTACGTACACAACCAGGACAAAACTACACTACAACTTGTCGGAATGGAAACAATTAACACACAAACACTGTAAAACAATATTGCAATAAGAAATGTAAAGATTTTGCAAGAACAAAGCAACATTACAAACATGTGAAAAATGTTGACCAAAACATCCCATCATACTGCAAAAACGCAGTAATAACCAACGAAACAAGAGTACTGCAAACAAAGGCCAAAAAAGCAATGTCACTTTTGTGTAAGCTAAAATAATGGATTTTTAGATAAAGCATTCCGATGCACACAAATCACACAGATGAACGGATTTCGAATCGAAAGGACATAACCCATAGACGATGCAATCTGAAAGTTACATAATCGAAAGTATGCACACACACACAATACAGCACTATATTCAATGTACACGTTGTAATAACCGAGACATTTAGATATGTTTTGTTTTCATTTGTCAGTATTGCCTTGCAAAGCAAGATACACACAAACAATACCGAGGATCGTTTGTGTTTCAGTCTGCATTGCTCCACGTAAAAACATCTACCACCTTGTATAATATCAGAAAAACAGGAGCAGCAGGATGTTAAACATACCTCTAGGTCTACCCACAAAAAGAATCATAAGAAAACATAACAGTAAACATTACAAAAGAAAGAAAAAAAACCTGGATAGGGTTTCCAATATACTAAAAACAACTGGATAGGGTTTCCAATATAGTAACTTGCTCTAAGCCATGATGGTTCACTGCTCTCCGTGTGTTACATAAGTTATGCGAGAAAACACACAGAGAATAAGAAAACCTCTCTCAGCATGTCTCTACATACACATATAATTGCATACACACGGTATTAAATAAAGTAACCAGCCCCCCAATTTCTCTGTAATAAAAAGGGATTATGTTCCACTGCTTACTTTAGAGAGACATGAACGATGCAAGCTAGAAACAGCAATAACAACTACACACAGTTGAACAAATTAAACAAATGATCATTAATGTCCAGTTCTTCAGTAAAGTGAATTCATCATTAATACAGCTACACAATCAAATAAAAGAACAAGAGCAAGAGCTGCTTTACCACCTGATCAGGCTACCTGCTACAGTAACAACAGCAGGTATAGTAGATGAACTCCTGAGTTTTCGGGGTTCAAAATTTAAGTTTATCTTTCATTCCGACAAGCAATGTTGCCCGACAGGTAAGCCAACACAAATACGTACATAAACACAGTGAGAGACAATCATTGAAGAATTATCAACTCTAATTCACAATACGTCTAGTGGGTTTTAAGAAAATAAATATAAGCAGAAAACATTTTGGGTTCATTATTTAATTCTCAGTGATCCAGCAAAGTGTGTTTGTCAGCTGAGCACAAAACAACGAAGGAAAATTGATCATTTCATTGCTCATATCTATTTATATTTCTAAGGTATTTGAACCAAACTATAAATAACAAAAATAACCTTTTTGTTGCAGGAATACTGTTTGGCTAATGTCCAGTTTAATACAATGTAACATATGGTGTTTCTCTCAAGACCAACTATCAGCTTAGACAACAGCAATGACAGTATTAGAGAATATCTGCACTGAAACGTGTCACCAAGTTCAGTACACAAAATTCCAAGACTGTAAGCCAAACCGAGGTCATTGAGTGGAAACAGACACATGTAATACAGTATATTGTGGTGGATACCTAAGAAATTAAACCGTGTAACCCTTTAAAAGTCTACTGTCTGCACGCATACTATTTTAACAGTAAGCTTTAATGGCTTAGGTTTCCTACCAAAACAATCGCATCTTTAAAGATACATGGAACTCCCTGCCGCTTGAGCTTCGCCAGAGCCCCTCTAGCTCTCTTGACGCGTTCAAGAGTAGGTTAAAGACTCAGTTCTTCCCGTAGCTGGCTGCGACTTTCATGTTCGACAGTGATGTGTTGTGCCCCAAAAGACATTCTTGTGTTGTGCTCTGTGAGAGGTGTTTTCTTTGTGTTTGATATTATTTTGTTTGGACCTAGCTATTGATGTGTACATTGTTGTTAAACAGTTGTTTGTTGTATGTTTATCAGGGTTTGCTAGTGTGTGATAGGGTTTGTGTCCGTCTGTAGATGTTAGTTTCTTTGTTAGTCCTGTGTTGACAACTCTTCGACAAGCGCTTAGAACTGTACCCACGGAATACGCGCTATATAAGCTTCATATTGATTGATTCATATTGATTGATTGATGTACATCCTTCTGCTTTATACTCGCATAAGGATTCATTCTCCTGAACTTTTCCAGCCTTTGGTATATCAATAAGACAATTTTCATCAAGTGGATTGCAAATCCTGGACAAACTTCCATCACCACAAATTGTATTTAAAAGATGACTGTACAAACAATACCAGTAAACTCTGCTGGATAAACAAGTGTATTCAAAAGTGCATGGAGGAGAAGAAGAAGAAGAAGAAGAAGAAGAAGAAGAAGAAGAAGAAGAAAAAACCCACAAAACAACAAGAACAACAACAACAACAACAACAACAACAATAACAACACCAACAACAAAACAACAGAAAAAATGTTTCAAAAACTCTGAACATGTAAACGAAGCACACAGTTAAGCACATACAAAATCCCACAGTTAAAAGAGAGCAACACCGACGCAAATAAAGTGAAATTACTTCACTCTGTCCATGCAAAAGAGTAGCAAAGTCTTGAGCCTTAATTTCATGCACTTGCAAACACTTTTTGTTTTAGAAGTCCATTTGTTCAACTTTGGTGCTCCCTCCTCCAGCATTCTCATTACCTCCATCACCAACAGGTTTTGCAAGTTGCGATCTGGTCACCGGGTGTCGTCGCTGCCTCAACCACACGAGCTGGGACGTGCATCGTGACATCGCCCATAACTTACCCCAGTCTTCTGCTTCGTGTGACTGACCCTTATGCTGAACAAAGATCACGATTTTTCTTTCCAAGCCATTGATGATGATACTGTCTGCAGCTACGACTTCGTCAGGTCCTGTCATGGTTGCTACGTCTTTGATGCCTTCGTCATCATTTGAGGCAAGCACTGTGACAGGAATTCCTTCATCCCTCAAAGCTTGAACAAGGCCACTGGTTGGTTTTGTGACGTCTTTCTTCTCGTCGTGGAAGAGCGTACCGTAGGTCACGATGAGAACGTCGCAAAACCGTGGGGGTGTGGGACAGTCTGCACCTCTGGCTGTAAGTTATAATGTGTGGACAGAATTGTAACACCCAGTCGAATTCTTGCATCACAGCTTCGAAATAAAAAAGAAAAATTACACTATGCTCCTTATCAATGGACACATTACTGGTTATTTGTTCTCTTTTTTTGTGATAATTGTAAAACGAACACAAACATGACATCGTAAGTATCAAAATTGGAATTTACTCAGATCTTTATTTTTCTTTCAACCAAAATCAACTGGCAAAACAAAACAGGAGAGAAAAACCTGCCAGGGCAGAACTGAAATCGTAGCAGAGATCCTTCGACCTTTTTCTCATCTAAAGTCCAGAACGTTTTCCAACCGATTCCCAACCACTTTGCCTATGTGCCCCTGCTCTCAACTGATCCGTATATGGTTTGCGAACGTGAAAAACCTCTTTCTATTGCATACATATTCTCATCTCCGTTTTTGAAACTTGATGTACCACTTAAGTGACACTTACCTCGTTCGCCAACGTTTAGCCTGCGCAGTAGCCTTGCAATTGCTCTTCCGCATTCTTCACAATCAGGTGTGTCAATACCGGCAGCGTGGTTGGGTTCTTCATGAAATATGTCTATGGGACGAAAACCATCAGAAGGCGCAGGGGCAGGAGCATCTGTGTAGTCGTACACGTGTCCTCCCCGAAAACCGCGGTGCTCTTGAACCAAACGAGTGATTATAGGTGGTGTTCTCAGCGCTTCGGTTAGCCTCACCTCTGTGAGACATGCGGGTCGACAATGGTTGTACAAAGAGGCTGCCCAGAGGTGTAGATTGTCCACGTAGTTACTCAGGTCGTCGCAAAAGCGATGGAAAGGGTCCGGCCTGAAAAAAAAGAAAAAAAACACGCTAGAATATTGTGGAAGTTACCCAGACAACCATTACCTCTTGACTTGACTTATTCCTGTAGACTCCCTGTGGAGCATAGGGCCGCAACCATTACCTCAGTGAAGCTCTTTTAAATCTCTTATAATGGTTATCTATATCGGGTAATATGGGATTCCAAATCTACAGCTAAAGATAGTATTACAGCTTTGGAATAGCCACATTCAAACAGGGAGTAAATTTTAACCCAAAATAATAATCGAGAGAGTATGACCTTTATTGTTTTTGTTTTTTTTAACTTACCATGTCTTGCAAATGGTCATCACAGGAAATAACAATGAGTCACTAAGGTCACACTTATCTCTTATGCGTAAAGAAAGTACAAACCCCTGACATCAGAAATATCTTCCTCCCCACGTAATGTCCCATGCAGCCTTTACACATCATGAATTATCAGATTTTTTTTCTTTTTTCTTTTTTGTTTCTTTCTGGGAATCAGCTTTTTTTAATGAGATATTAGGGCTTACAAACGGAGATGCCTTATTTTACGATCTTATAATATCAATAACAGCTCATTCATTATGTATCTATGTTATATAGAATATAAAACAGTCAATCAGTTTATTAAATAAATTTTTTTAGAATTAAAACAAAATTAATTGCCTATTTTATCCACACACACAAAATTCGTACATATTCATTTTTACCTTAGCAGCTATTTATAATGCCCTCATTAAAACAAAATTTAATTTTTTTCCCTTACATTCTTCTTTTCCATTACATTTATATAATTGTAAAACAAATGGTCACACTTTTTTTTTTTATTAAAATAAACAAAATCAAAGTAGATTAAAAAAAATATATAACAAACTGAAATTACTTCGAAATAAATATCAATTTATTTATCTTATAACTTCCAATTTCAATTTTTTATTTATTTTTTTACTTTTTTACTTTTTTAATTTTTTTTTTAATCATTTTTTAAAATTATTATTATCTATAATAATAATAATAGTATTAACAATAATAAATTATCAGATGATTGATTTGTGTGCAGAATGTACTTTTGTGAATGCATGAAGTAAATAGCTTGCTTCTGCGCCAGTCTGCGAGATTACTCCCGTTTAACATTCCTGCTCAGCAAAGTCGGAAAGCAGTAAACCTGTATATGTGTTGTGCACTCTTATCTAGTTATTCATACATACAAACAGTGAATAGATACATGGTGAATATTATGATCGTTTTCATAAAGGGAGGTACCGGTGTCCTTACTTTATATTTCATTAAGTTATTCCCTGTTCATGTACTCACGTTGAAAAGCAGTCCCAAGCTTCATCCACGATGACAAAGAGCTCTTTACAGTGTGATGTCCCCTGACGAGCTTCTTTTGTGAGACACGAAAAAGCTCGCGCACGATCAATCGGGAAGTTAAAGACGTGCAAGTGAACCAGATGACTGGATTTAGGTTCTGACTGCTTCAGTTGACTGGCAATCATGTAGGATGCCGCTCGATTTTCCTTGCGTGAACTCACGACATGGACTGGTTTGAACTGACGTAACCATTCCTGCCCTTTCAAAACAAGAACCAGCGACTTGCCCGTGCCTGGAGGACCTGTCAGAAATACCCGAGCATAAGCCTTGTTCATGTTATTTAACGTTTCCATTTGGCTCGGATGTAGAACGATCTCGACTGGTGTGAACCTGTTCCCTGTTTCTGAAACTCCTTCACCCTGTGTGCGGACATCTGAGTGATGAACTGTCGCCAGGCGGGGCGCTGACGGGCAAAATACTTTGACAGTGGTCGCAGGACCTGCGAATCTGTAACAACAAATGGAATATATGAGAAACAGAAAACAGATACATGTAATAGACTTTATCAGTGAGCCAGAAGGCAACAACACTCACAACAACAGCACCACCACCACAACCAACAAACACAACAATGGAATACACACTTCCAGTCACAATACACAGTCGGTTTTGGTTTTATCATTGAGACTATGTTTTATGTATGGTCGTCCTGTAAATATGCGCACACGCAACACAATACACAATATGCTTGTCTGTCTGTTTGTTTGTCTGTTTCTCTCCTCTCTCTAGTTCTCTCTTTCTCCATCTCTCTCTTTCTCTCGCACATGTATGCATGCCTCCCCCCCACACACACACGCGCACACACACGCTCGCACACACACACATATACACACAAATACACACTCACACACACTCACACATACACACACAAACACACACACACACACACACACACTCACACACACACACACACACACACACACACACACACACACACACACACACCGTGAGAGAAGGTCCAGGTAAGCATCGTTAGTCATAGCCGGGTCTGCGCCTGCATCCGTCATTCGACATTGCCACCAATTAGTCGGGTTGCTGGCATCATCAGACGTCAGACAGAAGGGAACGGGGTCCTCACCAGGATTTAATCCAAGACAAGTGCATAAACTCTGAAAAGGTCAAGCAAAACTGTTTTGATTATTCAAAACACTTCATAATGTGGTTATATATGGTCATGATTAGGTTTGATGACAATATGTTATGCTTGCTTGTGTTCGTTGAAGAAAAACAACAACAATTTGTTCGATATACTCTGGCTTTTACATTCGTTTTCGTGGGTGCTTGAAGCATTACTGTATCTCACACTTCTTTGAGGACATTCCCTCTCTCTCTCTCTTAAAGTAATATGCAAACTAAAATCAGAGAGGGTATTTACAAGTTGTTTGTTGCTGTAGGTTTTTTTTCTCAATAAAATATGTTATCTTCTGCTCATGTACTAATGTGCCCTCAACCCCCTCCCCCGGTGTGAGGAATAACAACAAATCAGACCTACCTCTCTTAGCAACCCGTTTTGGAGCAACACTCGCTCAAGATCAGCTCTGCCTAAGTTTGGAAGCATTACAGTTTTCAATATTCTGAATTGGCCCTGCAAATCCGAGAGTAGGTGTTTTATCATAGCATCTGCTTTCGTTAGTTGCTTGATGGAATGCTCTACTTTATCAGACAGCGTTTTGCAATGGGCCTGTGTTAGAGGCGAAGCAAATAGGTCTCCTATGGCTTTGATTTCCCCGACAAGTATCCCATGCTTCTTGTGGATGATAAGGATATCAAAGTCGCCTTGATCCATTTTATCCACCTTAAGTTGAATTGTTTTGGGCAGTGCTGCCACAGCTGCAGCGTAGGTCGGCTTATTAAGGTAGTGACCAAACTTTAGCTGAGACAAAACAAACATGCCCTCTGTGTCCCCTTTCTTCTTCTCGGACAAATGGAGGAGACAGTCTAAGACCTTCTGTTGACTCTGGTCATCACGAATGTCGCTTTCGGTCAAAACTGAGCCAGCACCTCTGGGTCTATTCTGGAGAGGTCTTCTTGTCACACTGACTTGCTGTCCAGATGACAGCTGCTCTTCCGTATGTTCCGTCCTTCGCATGAGGACTGGGGGCATGAAATAAGCCTCCGTATATAGACCTGGGAACCACTCTTGTATGCGCTCTCGCCAAAAAGTCATTGCGGAATGCACTGGATCTTCAGCCATTTCTACATCGGGTGGGGTTTCAGCCGCAGCCATGTTTAAAGGAGATACCACTTTTCAGGAGCGGGGCTTTCTGAAACAGACAAAGTATAACGATTACAGATATGGTGATTGCTTTAAAGGTTGATTCGAACTGTTGGTTACGTATAGAAAGTATGTCTATTATTAATCTTGAACGTGTGTTTTGGCAAATGTACCTTTATTCCAGAGACTGCCACGCAGCCCGATTGACAGTGATCTTCAACCCCAAACGTTGGAATGGTAGCCAAGCAAAACTAATGGCTCTTTCAGTATAGTAGGTTTCAATGCGTACATAAATTATTAAAGCCACCCTCCGCCTTCCGTAAACCATCAGTTTCTGGCCTCGGACACTGTCTGGCTTTCACACACAGTACAAACACTCTTTCGCTTTATTACTTACTGCTAGAGTAAGTAACACCCTAGGTGCCTTCCATAAAGAGCGAGCATTTTTTCAAACAGGGGAAAGACGGATTTCTACCCATAACAATCGGAAGCCTCGTGAAAAGCGGTACAATATTGTTTTGCCAAACTTAGTTATGATAACGTTTGCTTAATCGACGCCACAAAATAAATAGCAAGAAGGCAACAACACAGATTTTACTTGCTCAGAAACGAGACGGCAAATAATCAGAATTAGGTTCACAATGACCTGCTTATACCCAGCAGATAATTAGCCTGCATGTTTACCGTTACAAGTTCTCGTTAAATTAGGTTTGTTTTGTTTGGCTGAGTCGGTTGTTGTGTTACAATGTGCTCGAAACCCCAACCAGCCCAGAAGGCACAGCGCCCTGATTACAACAGCACCGACAAGTACCTCCCGATTCTGCCATTGATCAAGACCCTGACACAGACAAAACGTTTTGTGACACCAGGGTCACAGAGTCAAAGGACGACGAGTTCTTACAGTATTGGCCAGATCTCAGCAATACAGTTTCGCATTATTTGTCCTCACGCAAACCAGAGGAAGGAGATGCTATTTTAGAGTGTGCGGTTAGACCTGTTGTGAGAAAAGTTGTCCTTGATCATCGCTTTGGACACCATGCAATGTCTGTATGCATTGACTGACGGGATTGTCTTTTAGTATGGACTGAGAGAAGGTGTTGTGGAACCCCTTTCACAAAACTTCAAGCCAACGCCATTTTAAAACATCAGTAAATAATTTACAGGAAGGCAATGACATTTGTTATAGCGAGAAATATGTATGTTGCAGTTGTTGCAATTCTTTTGCCTCCTGGTATCATTTTTTTTGCACACCAGAAGTAACAAAACAGCTTAAATCTACCACCATAATAACTGTTGTTTAATAAAGTTGCATTTGCTTAACCCGCAAAGCGGTGCAGGCAGAGTATGCCAAGCAGCCGTTCAGCCAGGGTCAGATCCTGTCATATTTAATTTTGCAGTCTAGTCATACCGGTAACGTGGAAACCGGTGCACAGCCCAGCGAGGTACATCAAGTCATATTGCCTTCACGCACACAAGAGAAGAACACAGGTTTACTACATTGTCAAATCTGTTGTTTGTGTGTACATCATCGTTCAACATTCACTGTAAACACTTAGTGTTATGCTCTTTGTTTTGCATTAATGGCGCATCCAGATTTGGTTTTGGGCATCGACAGATAGAAAACAAAATGTTCAATGAGGGACTGATGAAGGATAGACTGACGTAGCTTGCAACTTACCAAGATAGCTGAGTGAGTGCAACCTGATTTAAATATCGTAGCCACGCCTCGTCCTGTCGCTCTGCATTACTGTGCCAAAAGTCAGTCTGTCGTACGGGCTTACACAGGCGAGTATTACCAGCTTCTCAAAGTCGTCAAGACAAAGAATGTTAGTTAAATGTGTGTGTGTGTGTTTGTGTGTGTGTGTGTGTGTGTGTGTGCGTGCGTGCGTGCGTGCGTGCGTGTGTGTGTGTGTGTGTGTGTGTGTGAGGAAAAATACCTGTAGTACCCAATATTGACGGACTGTGTGATGATATCTTCTGCTATGGTCTGTTGAGACAGTGATATCAAAATCGAGACCGGAGGTCGAGATTTTGATATCACTGTCGAAACAGACCAATAGCAGAAGATATCATCACACAGTCAGTCAATGTTAGATATATTGCTAAATCTTTGTACATTTTGTATTTACTGTAAAGAAATTACAAAAGTATTTGTCTCAGTTTTGGCTGTTTCATATCCCTCCCTCTGATTATTATTTCTTTTTGTTCACTCTTTTCTCGTACTTTTCAGTATTTCAAAATGTCTTTTCTTTCAAAAAGTCTTTAGTCCCTTGCTCAACTAAATTCTTGGATCATTACATTTTCATATATATTTGTTTGTTTTTAAATTTAGGTGTTTTTGTTTTTGAAGTGGGGAAGCAATAAAGAGGTCGTCGATATCAAAACTGATATCGACGGAAATGTCGTCGATATCACTTTTGCACTGAGCTCAGTTTTGCCCAATTGACCAATGGAAATCCACGTAACATATGAAATAGCAATATTGTTCTTTTGACAGCTCATGTTCTTATTGCTAAAGGAAATTGTAGAATACACCATACAAAAATAAAGAGGTTATCTACAAATGTCAGTTTAAATGGACTATGGTCATATTTTTCTTTTGCCTTTATCTAAACCACGATTTCCCTAAAAGTTGTCTCCTTTTGAATACTTTAAACGAAAGACATTGAACACATGAAGCTGCGGATGTTTAAGTTAAGGTACAAGAAGTGGTGCAATATATTATAAACTTATTTAACTTATTCAAAACACTTATTTGTTTATTTATTCATTTATTTATTTATTTAGATAAATCTAAAATATATTTCTCCATTTATTTACGAAGTTTTGTTTGCAAAGGTGTCCCATTCAGTATATATATAATGAAGCAAACGATTTGAGTTACAGCAGAATGTGGTGTTACTGTATCTTGA
>NC_090259.1:30969017-30973125 GCF_037325665.1 Littorina saxatilis | reverse complement strand
GGACATCTTTGTCATTCTTCTCTACCACGCTGAAGCCATCAAGTTGACTGTATACCTGGATACGGGATCAGGAAAACATCGGCAACTGATCAACCTTGCTCTGAGCTTGCGGAGTCCCTGGGGCATGACTACTGTGCCACTCTTCTTGGGTTCTATGTGTACAGCGGAGAGGACTGCACCAGTGCATTCAAAGGAAAGTGGAGAAAAATCCCAAGTTCCACACGGCATTCAGGCAGCTTGGTGACAACTGGGATGTCAAACTTCGGGTGGTGAAGCAGTTGGAAGAGTTTACGTGCCTGATGTACAATTACAGTCGTGAGAAATCAGTTGATGTCGTTCGTGGAAAGCTACTCCGCAAGATGGTGGGAGACAACGAGAAACTCACGTCCAAGTGTAAGGTCGATCTAGCCCGCATGCCTCCCTGCCAATCTGCTCTGATGCCGCAGATTCAGCGAGTAAACCACCGCGTTGCCCTGTACAAGCGTGCTCATAAGAGGCCCAAACCCTACGACCAGGGGCAGGGATGGACGAAAAATGCAGACGGTGTCCTGGAACCCGTGTGGTGCCTCAAGCCCATCCTACCTGTGTCGCTGATCGATCTTCTGGCAGATGGAGGTTGTGAAGAAGAGGATGACGAGGAAGACGAGGAAGAAGATGAGGAGGTTGACTTTGACGCGTTTGCTGAAAGCGATGACGAGTTTTGAGTTATCATTACAGTCTGTGTCATTTGATGTCGTCTACTGCGGACTATCGCTAAAGTGAATATAATTATTTTCTACTTTGGCACCACAATGGGACTCACCATGTACAGTGTTTTGGGGACCCAAAGAGCGCGCTGGATATATTGTCCTGGAATATCATTACATTTTGTCAGTATCAATGTGTGTAACTTGCACAAAATCAAACATTGTAACATTCAAACCAAGAGCTATCACGATTTTGATGTGTATACGGTGTAACAAGATATGCTTAACATGACAATGTGCGCCTTTTGTCTTCAAACACTAATATTCCATCCATTTTCAATCGTTTTGGCGCAGCATGAAATAATTCGGATGATTGACACGGGTTGCCGATTAATCGGTACGCTTTGTGAAATCCACAAAAACGGAAAATATTCAAGAACAATCAACAATTTTGTACAACAATGAGTGCAAATGTTGTTGCTATTATCTCGTGCAATCTTTTATATTCAATACTTGTCTTTAAATCTTTCATAGTTTAGGCTAGAAAAAAGACAATTTGTCATGATTTGGGCGATTTTGTACCCACAAATCTGAAAATAGCCCATTAATTGCATGGTCATCAATATTTCAATATCAGTGTGAGATCAAAAGTTATTAACATTAGTGTTTACCATAGTTTTTGTTCAATGATAGTCTTTCTATCTTCAAATGTTGAGGCTCTTAGCTGCAAAAATTCGGACGAGTTACCTGGACTGCCGTTTAATTGGTATGCTTTGTGAAATCCACAAAAACGAAAAAGTATTAAAAAACAATCAACAATTTTGTACCACAATGAGACCAAATGTTGTTGCCATTATCCATTGCTATCTTTTGTGTTCAGTACTTGTCTTTAAATCTTTCATAGTTTAGGCTATAAAAAAGACAATTTGTCATGTTTTTCGCGATTTGTTGTCAGAAATCTAAAAATAACCCATTTATTCCATGGTCATCAATATTTTAATATAAGTATGATAACACAAATGGTTCACATTGGTGTTGTGCGTCTTTTTTGTTCAATACCTTTCTTTCTATCTTTCACGGTTGAGGCTCTTTCCGGCTATGGGGAACACTCTCTGTTGCGACCCGATATTGCCACCCGGGGTGGTTCCAGAGCCTTAAAGGGGTACTAGGGAACCGATTTCTTGATGGTGCGATAGCTGACCGTTTTCAGCACATATTTTACTATCTAGAAACGACAATTAGAAAAATATCTGAACACTTGTTGGTCAGCGCTTCTAGCAACCGTACTAATAGGCATAGTTTTGCTTCAGGGACTCAAACTTTTATTTTCGCAATGGAGTAGGCCTACTGAACTTAAAGTTGTAAAGATCGTTTGCAAGTATAATCGATGAATACACAAACAGCATGGCATCTTAATCTGTCTTGCTCGTAGTCGTGATAAGTAATGTTAACTCCCTCACAGTAAAACCAGTAGGGGCATGTTCCCGGGTTTGACCCCGACTTTATATGGGGAAGAAAAAAAAGAAGAATAAAAAGAAGTAAAGGGCTTCCTCGTAGGACTCCAGATTTTCTGTTCTTATAAATAGCAACGGAAATTTCCAGTAGTTTTGTTTGTCTCTTTCTAGCGCTGTAATCATTCTAAATATAGAAGCAAAATAGTTCTCGTTAACAGTGATTTCTCGTAAAGAAGTAAAGAAGTGTCAGGTTGATCAATGTGTAACTGATTTCTTTGTTACTTGTTTTCATGAGTAAGTATTCTGTTGTGAGCTTTCTTCAGATGTCTGCACCGCTCCATTCTTTTCTATTATTGTGCTTGTTTGAACGGGTCGGATCACTAATATGTTTGAAGTGTGTAAATGTGTGTGTGTGTGTGTGTGTGTGTGCGTGTGTGTGTGTGTGTGTGTGTGTGTGTGTGTGTGTGTGTGTGTGTATGTGTGTATGGGTGTGTGTGTGTGTGTGTCTATGTGTGTCTGTGTGCCTGTGTGTGTCTGTGTGTTTGTTTGTCTTAACGTCTGCGTGTTAGATTCTGTGTATGTGTGTGTATGTGTGTATGGGTGTGTGTGTGTGTGTGTCTATGTGTGTCTGTGTGTGTGTGTGTGTATGTGCGTGTGTGTGTGTGTTCGGGAGTTAGAATGTCAATGGATAGCATAGCAGTTGCCGCACTATTATCATATTGTTATAAAATGTGCCACACACACAATCCTTCAAGAGTTATCCAAAAAATTGCTTATCACCCAATTTGCCCATGGCACTATTCCTGTTGTCACAAGAACAACATGCATTGACAGAAAGCTACTACATTCATCTCTACCAAAGGAAACATATAAACAAAAGGTACAATTTTTCATGGCGAAAACTTAACATTACTTTGTCACATTATACTTCAATGAAAAAGCAAAAAGGGTGTGCAATGTTTGTTAATCGTATTTGCACCATGGATAGTTTTGTTGACGCATGTTTTCATTCTGAATTAAAACCTATGTTCACGCTAGGAATTTGCGGTTCAAATCTACATTGAAGGTATTTTATACAAACTCTACCTTTGTAATGTGTAATTTTGAGTAATTCTCCTTGGTTCATACTATTGAATGAGGGTGTATGTCATCCTGAACTCAGGTCAAAATGAATTCGGCTCATTCTCTCACTGACAGGATGCCTTGTTTTTCCTTGTCTGGCGAGGAAATCGAATTTTTACATATTTAGATATTTTCGTAATGTGTTATGGATGTAAGCAGATTCGCGATCGTCGATAATGATTTTTCATGGTGTTGTGTAATTTTTAAATTACAAAGGAATTGATATGTAAGACAGTTTCAAGGGAGCTATTTTTCGCGGCTGTATTTACTGTGCAAACAACTCTAAATATGACAAAAGTGTCACGTGATAATTAACCGTTTGGTTTCGGCGCTCACTGGAGCAGACGATTTTTTCTGTAACCAGTTGACAGTGATGAAACCATATATTACGGTCTCCTTCCGGCAGCAGTCCCAAAATTTCGACTTGTTTTGACCTTAGAACGATGTCTTTATCATAACTGTGAAGAACAGAACGGAGATCACTGTCGAAGTCGGCCAATCTGCAATCATTTTC
Organism: Littorina saxatilis; assembly: GCF_037325665.1. Lineage (NCBI taxonomy): Eukaryota > Metazoa > Mollusca > Gastropoda > Littorinimorpha > Littorinidae > Littorina > Littorina saxatilis. The sequence goes on along the minus strand of NC_090259.1, from coordinate 30,969,349 downwards.
GTCTCGCGAACACTGATCTCAAATTTAGATCAGTGCTCGCGAAAAACATATAGGAGATAACTCTGTATTCTTGTTTTGATATATTCGCGTAGGACTGTAGCGTCCGGTCAGAGAGACAACTGGCAATAGCCGTAGAGCGATGCTTATCAGAATGGTTGTATGTAACATGCAGCCCGTGTGCCATTTTTAAGCATATAACCGGCATTATGAATACATAAGATTACAATGTAAAAGAGGATATCTTCACAGTACTAAATTTACTAACCTCTAGACAAAAAGGGTAAGCCCATAAAATGTATGTTACTTACTTTACAGGCAATATACTAGTTGCC
>NC_090259.1:30946517-30966517 GCF_037325665.1 Littorina saxatilis | reverse complement strand
ATGCACACTCGGATGTGCGTGCATTAATTCATAGTCAACGCTCGCGATTGAGATAACAAAAAAACGTATCGATTCATTGAGCTCCGTTCGAGGTGTTTTTAGAGCCATTGAAAGCCTTGCGATTTTTATTCGTACGTTATACTTGGCCAGGTATTCGCTGGTATTTTGCTATTACATATCACCCCCCCCCCCCTCCCCTTAAAATACTTGCTAATTTAACAAAGAAAACATTCCAGTTTTGATTTTGTGACTCTAATATTACTTAACATAAGTTCAAATGAAATTGCTTTGGCAATGTTTTGCTTTGTGCACACAAACATACATAAACACACAGACACAGACAACCACACACACACTAACGGACGCGCGCACACACACACACACACACACACACACACACACACACACACACACACACACACACACACACACACACACGCAAGAAAGAAAGACAGTCAGAAAGAAAGAACTAAAGACAGAAAGAAGGAAATAAAGACAGTCAGAAAGAAAGAAACAAACAAAAAAGAGACGGGCAAATATAATAAGAAGCAAATAGTGACCCCAAAAAATACAAACAGGGAGAGAAATAAATTGAAACAAACCGACTGTATTTCCTTTAATAGGTTTTATTTTTTTCTAACATATATATATGAAAGGCAAAATAATCATGCATTGGAGTTATATTCGACTCCTAACAATACATTGAACTGCTCGACGTGGTTGAGATTTGCTGATAAATTGAACGATTTGATGTTCCTTTAAAACCATTGCTAAGTTTCTTTTGACTTCAAATAGTGGTCTCAAATACATTTAAAGTCGACCAGCTGTCTTGAAATCTCACTTTGGGATCCAGTTTTGCAGTTGTTAGCAAAATACTAGTACTTACAGTCATGGCAAATAATTAATTCTAAAGGTGAGTGCAATTTCGTAATCAGATGTAATTTACACAACCTATCACATGAACAATTCTTTAAAACAGCTCTGAATAGTGTGTGCTTGAGACGAAGATTTGAGCAAATATGTGAATGATTTTGTGTTTGTGACAACTGCAAAACCTGGATACATCAGCGAGATTACACGGAGTTAGTCATATCTGACTTCCACTGTCCTACATAACAGTTTTACTTACAATACTTGTAGACATAGTTAATAAGATGAGGCCACATTATACTGTCCATGCGCTTCAATGATGTAATAACTCATTCAAAACCTTTCTTTGGTCCTCAGGGATTATTGATAAACAAAGATACATGTTCTGTCTATGTAAAGAAGCAACAATACAATTTTACAAAAAATCACGTTCATACACTTATTCAGAAAATAATACTTGACATTACAATACCTTTAATCTAGTTTAGAAAAAAAACTACTATCTAGTAAATAAGAATAAACATGAATTTGAGCAGATAAAACAATTGGAATGATAAGGTTGCATTTGTTTATTGCAGTTAGATTGGTTTGTAGATTCATGCCTTTTGAACTACAATAACCTGTATACCACTGAAGGTCTGTCCAGGATTTTGCATGGAACAAAAACAGCTTTCAACTTGGACACATACGAACGATCAACAGCCGAGTTGTGTGTGTGTGTGTGTGTGTGTGTGTGTGTGTGTGTGTGTGTGTGTGTGTGTGTGTGTGTGTGTGTGTGTGTGTGCCTTTTTTGCAAAATGGGAAGATTTGACTGAATGAATTTTGCAAATTGGCGTAGATTTGAAATAAGAAGATAATTCGGCAAACACGTTCAACTGATTGGCAGCAACCAGGCTAGAGATATTCTGTAAGTGTTAAAGTGGAAGGACATCTTTTTTCCGTGTGTTCACACAATAAGAACAAAATTGAAAAGTGAAGATAAATGCGGATCGCTTTTTAATAGCTCTGGTGTGCTGAATTATCGGGGATAGAGCATGCACACGTAAATCAGTTGTATGCACCTTGACTCAATTCGTGCATTAACAAAAAGTTTCCCAAAATCTTTTAGGTTTAGGCAAAAATCAAAACAAACAAAAAACCTGCAAGTTATCCAAAATTATGTCATGATGTGGGCTGATTAGCACTTGCAAAAAAACAGAAGCAGACTTAATATAGCATTATGTAAAATACTGCAAAATGCAGTTCAACTGATTTAGTGTAGTAGGTAAGTAACCAGCAGACATGTCCGGGGTTTACAAAATACTGAAACTAACTCAACTGAAGATAACTAAAAATCCAAAATATAACAAAGGGAAACAAAGCAAATCAAAACAATACAAAACAGAGTGAGAAGGATTACATTATTTAAAAGATAAAATCAAACCAAACAGATCAAAATAATGAATAATATAAAAAGCATACTTTCAACAGCAAGACAGCAAAATGCATTCAGTCTTACTGAATGCTGAAACAAAAAATAGTAGTGCATTTTTTTTTTTTTAAATTTTTTTTTATGGTCTTAACAGTTAAACATGTATTACGTTATCATTAAGATTCATGCTTTGTTAGCACTAAGCAGTTGTTTTAATCAGTCTGGTTTTCTCTTGTTTTCATCTTATGAACATTCTAAATGTTAGACTAACTTATTGTCTTGTACAGAATAACAACTGTGTGAATGGTGCTATACTGAATGAAAGAGTGTGACATGAAGTTCTTGTACATCATTGTAAAGAGTGTGAATGACGTTTTAGTTTAGATGTCAAGCGCTTAGAGCAAGCCTTTTTAACGAAAGTTTTTGATTTAGCGCTATATAAATGTTCTTATTATTATTATTATTATGTCGTCTTTACATCAGTGATGGAAACAACTCTGTCCGTAGTGTTGCTAGCTTTAAAACCAGTTATCGCTATCAGCGAGGGTTCGATCCGCATGTTCGGCATGGGATTTATTTTCAACTGTGTGCAGACTCTCATCGGTGTCCGAACACCCCTGTGTGCACGATAAAGAACTTAAGTTCACAGCGAAAGTCTCAGAGCTTGGGAACATGAATACACGCATACAGGAAAAAGGAGAAAAAAAAGGATAGCCGTACTGTATGGCAGCTCGCTTTCTCTAGTGAGAAAGCTGCCCACATTTACATGAGGGTAACCTCACATGGCTATATGAAATTCTATCTTATATTATCTTAAGTAAGCATTAAGACATGGGCGATCATGTACAAGAAAGCTTAGTATCAAATTTAACTTATTTCTAAATTCTTGGGCAATTTTGATTCTTACAATATATAATTTTGTGTCTAAAATCAAGCAATTAATGTATTTACATTTGTGCAAACATAATTATGATCAAGACAAGAAAACGTCGAATTAAAAATCCTCTATCATGTCAGTGGTTATTTCAAATGAAAATCTCTATCAATAAGTCTGATTACCACGAGTTAACAATTACTATATAAATAAGTGTATAGTGGTTACTGTTATTAATCATACAAGATGACACAATCTGAAGTGCATTCAAAGAAAACAGAAAATCGTTTGAGTATACATATATTCTATGGCTTTTAATGACCAAGGCTTTTTGATGAAGCTTTCTCACACAAATTAAACACACGTTTGAAGTATTAAACACACATTTGAAGTATTAAACACACAGATAAACACACATAACCCCCCCAAAAAAAAAAAAAAAAATGTGAGCACTAAAAGGAGTAAGTGGGACTCAAATAAGTCCAAAGGAGAGAGGGTTGAAAAACATATGTAAAAAGGGAAGGAAATAAATAGAGGAAGAAAGAGAAGGAAAGAAGAAACAGGCAAAAATAATTAAGCTCACGTTCAAATTATTGTTACATTAAAACAGCAACAAGTAAAGAAACAACAAACATGCTGACGCAATAAACACGTATATATATTAATAGCATGCCTGCAATTTTCGTAAGTCGTGAAGTGGTTACTTACTACCCTAACAATCAAAATGTCATTGGTGTAACTTAATTTTTACGGCCCACTTGCATGTCATTACACGTGGTGCTGTCAGAACGAGGAATCAAACAAACAACTTGATAATAAAAGAACAACGCACATCAAAACAACACTATCAGCAACACCAGCAACATCGATGCAACACAAATGTTAATTACATTTGCCTCATTCAAATACTCCCCCCCCCCCCCAAAAAAAAAAATCAAATAAATAAATAAAGAGGAAGAAAATGTGTGCATTTTGTTTGTTTGTTTGTTTGTTTGCTTAACGCCCAGCCGACCACGAAGGGCCATATCAGGGCGGTGCTGCTTTGACATATAACGTGTGCCACACACAAGACAGAAGTCGCAGCACAGGCTTCATGTCTCACCCAGTCACATTATTCTGACACCGGACCAACCAGTCCTAGCACTAACACCATAATGCCAGACGCCAGGCGCAGCAGCCACTAGATTGCCAATTTTAAAGTCTTAGGTATGACCCGGCCGAAGTTCGAACCCACGACCTCCCGATCACAGGGCGGGCGCCTTACCACTAGGCCAACCGTGCCGGTTTAATGTGTGCATTGACTACATAACTTAAACTATCATTCTAGAAAGTGCTCAACCCCCTATCTTGTGTTGAAATGCAACATAATTGTTGAAAACTGATTTGCATAGAGTCCATCTTTTGTCTTAGAATACCTAAACGAAGCATCAATTTAAAACAGAAAAACGTAAACATAAACAATCAATACATAGAGTAACACAGAAAAAAAAACAAGAGCAAAACTCATAATATGTGCCAAACAAAAACAAAACCAAACAAACAAACAGAGCAGCAAACACATTTTTTAGAACCACTTCACTTCACATGCCAAATTACAGTACAATAATAAGATATGACATAAAAACGTAGGTATTACCTAGGTACACAAAGCAACTTATCAAGGAATGCAAACATCAATGGACATTAATTCATGTTTCAATTGAAGCATTACTACTTATCACAATGAAACTATTTCAGTGCAGATATAAAAGACAGAATGATAGAAAACCGAACAAGGCTTGACCCCACCCACCTTACACCTACCCCCCACTCCCACCCCTCCTACACTTTTAGTATGGTTGACTATCTTGTTATCACAAACGCAAATAAGAAATGATGTTTAGTTTTTAAAACGGCAAGCGTCTACCTACGAAGAAATACAACCCCCACACACACACACACACACACACACACAAAACAATACTACGTACACAACCAGGACAAAACTACACTACAACTTGTCGGAATGGAAACATGTCTTCAATTAACACACAAACACTGTAAAACAATATTGCAATAAGAAATGTAAAGATTTTGCAAGAACAAAGCAACATCACAAACATGTGAAAAATGTTGACCAAAACATCCCATCATACTGCAAAAACGCAGTAATAACCAACGAAACAAGAGTACTGCAAACAAAGGCCAAAAAAGCAATGTCACTTTTGTGTAAGCTAAAATAATGGATATTTAGATAAAGCATTCCGATGCACACAAATCACACAGATGAACGGATTTCGAATCGAAAGGACATAACCCATAGACGATGCAATCTGAAAGTTACATAATCGAAAGTATGCACACAAACACAATACAGCACTATATTCAATATACACGTTGTAATAACCGAGACATTTAGATATGTTTTGTTTTCATTTGTCAGTATTGCCTTGCAAAGCAAGATACACAAAAACAATACCGAGGATCGTTTGTGTTTCAGTCTGCATTGCTCCACGTAAAAACATCTACCACCTTGTATAATATCAGAAAAACAGGAGCAGCAGGATGTTAAACATACCCATAAGAAAACAGAACAGTAAACATTACAAAAGAAAGAAAAAAAAAACTGGATAGGGTTTCCAATATACTAAAAACAACTGGATAGGGTTTCCAATATAGTAACTTGCTCTAAGCCATGATGGTTCACTGCTCTCCGTGTGTTACATAAGTTATGCGAGAAAACACACAGAGAATAAGAAAACCTCTCTCAGCATGTCTCTACATACACATATAATTGCATACACACGGTATTAAATAAAGTAACCAGCCCCCCAATTTCTCTGTAATAAAAAGGGATTATGTTCCACTGCTTACTTTAGAGAGACATGAACGATGCAAGCTAGAAACAGCAATAACAACTACACACAGTTGAACAAATTAAACAAATGATCATTAATGTCCAGTTCTTCAGTAAAGTGAATTCATCATTAATACAGCTACAAAATCAAATAAAAGAACAAGAGCAAGAGCTGCTTTACCACCTGATCAGGCTACCTGCTACAGTAACAACAGCAGGTATAGTAGATGAACTCCTGAGTTTTCGGGGTTCAAAATTTAAGTTTATCTTTCATTCCGACAAGCAATGTTGCCCGACAGGTAAGCCAACACAAATACGTACATAAACACTGTGAGAGACAATCATTGAAGAATTATCAACTCTAATTCACAATACGTCTAGTGGGTTTTAAGAAAATAAATATAAGCAGAACACATTTTGGGTTCATTATTTAATTCTCAGTGATCCAGCAAAGTGTGTTTGTCAGCTGAGCACAAAACAACGAAGGAAAATTGATCATTTCATTGCTCATATCTATTTATATTTCTAAGGTATTTGAACCAAACTATAAATAACAAAAATAACCTTTTTGTTGCAGGAATACTGTTTGGCTAATGTCCAGTTTAATACAATGTAACATATGGTGTTTCTCTCAAGACCAACTATCAGCTTAGACAACAGCAATGACAGTATTAGAGAATATCTGCACTGAAACGTGTCACCAAGTTCAGTACACAAAATTCCAAGACTGTAAGCCAAACCGAGGTCATTGAGTGGAAACAGACACATGTAATACAGTATATTGTGGTGGATACCTAAGAAATTAAAACGTGTAACCCTTTAAAAGTCTACTGTCTGCACGCATAATATTTTAACAGTAAGCTTTAATGGCTTAGGTTTCCTACCAAAACAATCGCATCTTTAAAGATACATGGAACTCCCTGCCGCTTGAGCTTCGCCAGAGCCCCTCTCTTGACGCGTTCAAGAGTAGGTTGAAGACTCAGTTCTTCCCGTAGCTGGCTGCGACTTTCATGTTCGACAGTGATGTGTTGTGCCCCAAAAGACATTCTTGTGCTGTGCTCTGTGAGAGGTGTTTTCTTTGTGTTTGATATTATTTTGTTTGGACCTAGCTATTGATGTGTACATTGTTGTTAAACAGTTGTTTGTTGTATGTTTATCAGGGTTTGCTAGTGTGTGATAGGGTTTGTGTCCGTCTGTAGATGTTAGTTTCTTTGTTAGTCCTGTGTTGACAACTCTTCGACAAGCGCTTAGAACTGTACCCACGGAATACGCGCTATATAAGCTTCATATTGATTGATTCATATTGATTGATTGATGTACATCCTTCTGCTTTATACTCGCATAAGGATTCATTCTCCTGAACTTTTCCAGCCTTTGGTATATCAATAAGACAATTTTCTTCAAGTGGATTGCAAATCCTGGACAAACTTCCATCACCACAAATTGTATTTAAAAGATGACTGTACAAACAATACCAGTAAACTCTGCTGGATAAACAAGTGTATTCAAAAGTGCATGGAGGAGAAGAAGAAGAAGAAGAAGAAGAAGAAGAAGAAGAAGAAGAAGAAGAAGAAGAAGAAGAAGAAGAAGAAGAAGAAGAAGAAGAAAAACCCCACAAAACAACAAGAACAACAACAACAACAACAACAACAATAACAACACCAACAACAAAACAACAGAAAAATGTTTTCAAAAACTCTGAACATGTAAACGAAGCACACAGTTAAGCACATACAAAATCCCACAGTTAAAAGAGAGCAACACCGACGCAAATAAAGTGAAATTACTTCACTCTGTCCATGCAGAAGAGTAGCAAGGTCTTGAGCCTTAATTTCATGCACTTGCAAACACTTTTTGTTTTAGAAGTCCATTTGTTCAACTTTGGTGCTCCCTCCTCCAGCATTCTCATTACCTCCATCACCAACATGTTTTGCAAGTTGCGATCTGGTCACCGGGTGTCGTCGCTGCCTCAACCACACGAGCTGAGACGTGCATCGTGACATCGCCCATAACTTACCCCAGTCTTCTGCTTCGTGTGACTGACCCTTATGCTGAACAAAAATGACGATTTTTCTTTCCAAGCCATTGATGATGATACTGTCTGCAGCTACGACTTCGTCAGGTCCTGTCATGGTTGCTACGTCTTTGATGCCTTCGTCATCATTTGAGGCAAGCACTGTGACAGGAATTCCTTCATCCCTCAAAGCTTGAACAAGGCCACTGGTTGGTTTTGTGACGTCTTTCTTCTCATCGTGGAAGAGCGTACCGTAGGTCACGATGAGAACGTCGCAAAACCGTGGGGGTGTGGGACAGTCTGCACCTCTGGCTGTAAGTTATAATGTGTGAACATAATTGTAACACTTAGTCGAATTCTTGCATCACAGCTTTGAAATAAAAAAGAAAAATTACACTATGCTCCTTATCAATAGACACATTACTGGTTGTTTGTTCTCTTTTTTTTTATAAGTGTAAAACGAACACAAACATGACATCGTAAGAATCAAAATTCGAATTTACTCAGATCTTTATTTTTCTTTCAACAAAAATCAACTGGCAAAACAAAACAGGAGAGAAAAACCTGCCAGGGCAGAACTGAAATCGTAGCAGAGATCCTTCGACCTTTTTCTCATCTAAAGTCCAGAACGTTTTCCAACTGATTCCCAACCACTTTGCCTATGTGCCCCTGCTCAACTGATCCGTATTTGTTTTCCGAACGTGAAAAACCTCTTTCTGTTGCATACATATTCTCATCTCCTTTTTTTGAAACTTGATGTACCACTTAACACTTACCTCGTTCGCCAACGTTTAGCCTGCGCAGTAGCCTTGCAATTTCTCGTCCGCATTCTTCACAATCAGGTGTGTCAATACCGGCAGCGTGGTTTGGTTCTTCATGAAATATGTCTATGGGACGAAAACCATCAGAAGGCGCAGGGGCAGGAGCATCTGTGTAGTCGTACACGTGTCCTCCCCGAAAACCGCGGTGCTCTTGAACCAAACGAGTGATTATAGGTGGTGTTCTCAGCGCTTCGGTTAGCCTCACCTCTGTGAGACATGCGGGTCGACAATGGTTGTACAAAGAGGCTGCCCAGAGGTGTAGATTGTCCACGTAGTTACTCAGGTCGTCGCAAAAGCGATGGAAAGGGTCCGGCCTGAAAAAAAAGAAAAAAAACACGCTAGAATATTGTGGAAGTTACCCAGACAACCATTACCTCTTGACTTGACTTATTCCTGTAGACTCCCTGTGGAGCATAGGGCCGCAACCATTACCTCAGTGAAGCTCTTTTAAATCTCTTATAATGGTTATCTATATCGGGTAATATTGGATTCCAAATCCACAGCTAAAGATAGTATTACAGCTTTGGAATAGCCACATTCAAACAGGGAGTAAATTTTAACCCAAAATAATAATCAAGAGATTATGACCTTTATTGTTTTTGTTTTTTTTAACTTACCATGTCTTGCAAATGGTCATCACAGGAAATAACAATGAGTCACTAAGGTCACACTTATTTCTTATGCGTAAAGAAAGTACAAACCCCTGACATCAGAAATATCTTCCTCCCCACGTAATGTCCCATGCAGCCTTTACACATCATGAATTATCAGATTTTTTTTCTTTTTTCTTTTTTGTTTCTTTCTGGGAATCAGATTTTTTTAATGAGATATTAAGGCTTACAAACGGAGATGCCTTATTTTACGATCTTATAATATCAATAACAGCTCATTCATTATGTATCTATGTTATATAAAATATAAAACAGTCAATCAGTTTATTAAAAAATTTTTTTTTAAATTAAAACAAAATTAATTGCCTATTTTATCCACACACACAAAATTCGTACATATTCATTTTTACCTTAGCAGCTATTTATAATGCCCTCATTAAAACAAAATTTAATTTTTTTCCCTTACATTCTTCTTTTCCATTACATTATATAATTGTAAAACAAATGGTCACACTTTTTTTTATTAAAATAAACAAAATCAAAGTAGATTAAAAAAAAATATATAACAAACTGAAATTACTTCAAAAGAAATATCAATTTATTTATCTTATAACTTCCAATTTCAATTTTGTAATTTTTATTTTAAGTTTTTTTAAATTTTTATTTATTTATTTAAAAAAAAATTTTTTAATCATTTTTTTAATTATTATTATCTATAATAATAATAGTATTAACAATAATACATTATCAGATGGTTGATTTGTGTGCAGAATGTACTTTTGTGAATGCATGAAGTAAATAGCTTGCTTCTGCGCCAGTCTGCGAGATTACTCCCGTTTAACATTCCTGCTCAGCAAAGAAAGCAGTAAACCTGTATATGTGTTGTGCACTCTTATCTAGTTATTCATACATACAAACAGTGAATAGATACATGGTGAATATTATGATCGTTTTCATAAAGGGAGGTACCGGTGTCCTTAATTTATATTTCATTAAGTTATTCCCTGATCATGTACTCACGTTGAAAAGCAGTCCCAAGCTTCATCCACGATGACAAAGAGCTCTTTACAGTGTGATGTCCCCTGACGAGCTTCTTTTGTGAGACACGACAAAGCTCGCGCACGATCAATCGGGAAGTTAAAGACATGCAAGTGAACCAGATGACTGGATTTAGGTTCTGACTGCTTCAGTTGACTGGCAATCATGTAGGATGCCGCTCGATTTTCCTTGCGTGAACTCACGACATGGACTGGTTTGCACTGACGTAACCATTCCTGCCCTTTCAAAACAAGAACCAGCGACTTGCCCGTGCCTGGAGGACCTGTCAGAAATACCCGAGCATAAGCCTTGTTCATGTTATTTAACGTTTCCATTTGGCTCGGATGTAGAACGATCTCGACTGGTGTGAACCTGTTCCCTGTTTCTGAAACTCCTTCACCCTGTGTGCGGACATCTGAGTGATGAACTGTCGCCAGGCGGGGCGCTGACGGGCAAAATACTTTGACAGTGGTCGCAGGACCTGCGAATCTGTAACAACAAATGGAATATGTGAGAAACAGAAAACAGATACATGTAATAGACTTTATCAGTGAGCCAGAAGGCAACAACACTCACAACAGCACCACCACCACAACCAACAAAAACAACAATGGAATACACACTTCCAGTCTCATACACAGTCGGTTTTGGTTTTATCATTGAGACTATGTTTTATGTATGGTCGTCCTGTAAATATGCGCACACGCAACACAATACACAATATGCTTGTCTGTCTGTTTGTTTGTCTGTTTCTCTCCTCTCTCTAGTTCTCTCTTTCTCCATCTCTCTCTTTCTCTCGCACATGTATGCATGCCCCCCCCCCCCCCCCCCCACACACACACGCGCACACACACGCTCGCACACACACACATATACACACAAATGCACACTCACACACACTCACACATACACACACACACACACACACACACACACACACTCACACACACACACACACACACACACACACACACACACACCGTGAGAGAAGGTCCAGGTAAGCATCGTTAGTCATAGCCGGGTCTGCGCCTGCATCCGTCATTCGACATTGCCACCAATTAGTCGGGTTGCTGGCATCATCAGACGTCAGACAGAAGGGAACGGGGTCCTCACCAGGATTTAATCCAAGACAAGTGCATAAACTCTGAAAAGGTCAAGCAAAACTGATTATTCAAAACACTTCATAATGTGGTTATATATGGTCATGATTAGGTTTGATGACAATATGTTATGCTTGCTTGTGTTCGTTGAAGAAAAACAACAACAATTTGTTCGATATACTTTGGCTTTTACATTCGTTTTCGTGGGTGCTTGAAGCATTACTGTATCTCACACTTCTTTGGGGACATTCCCTCTCTCTCTCTCTCTTAAAGTAATATGCAAACTAAAATCAGAGAGGGTATTTACAAGTTGTTTGTTGCTGTAGGTTTTTTTTCTCAATAAAATATGTTATCTTCTGTTCATGTACTAATGTGCCCTCAACCCCCTCCCCCGGTGTGAGGAATAACAACAAATCAGACCTACCTCTCTTAGCAACCCGTTTTGGAGCAACACTCGCTCAAGATCAGCTCTGCCTAAGTTTGGAAGCATTACAGTTTTCAATATTCTGAATTGGCCCTGCAAATCCGAGAGTAAGTGTTTTATCACAGCATCTGCTTTCGTTAGTTGCTTGATGGATTGCTCTACTTTATCAGACAGCGTGTTGCCATGGGCCTGTGTTAGAGGCGAAGAAAATAGGTCTCCTATGGCTTTGATTTCCCCGACAAGTATCCCATGCTTCTTGTGGATGATAAGGATATCAAAGTCGCCTTGATGCATTTTATCCACCTTAAGTTGACATGTTTTGGGCAGTGCTGCCACAGCTGCAGCGTAGGTCGGCTTATTGAGGTAGTGACCAAACTTTAGCTGAGACAAAACAAACATGCCCTCTGTGTCCCCTTTCTTCTTCTCGGACAAATGGAGGAGACAGTCTAAGACCTTCTGTTGACTCTGGTCATCACGAATGTCGCTTTCGGTCAAAACTGAGCCAGCACCTCTGGGTCTATTCTGGAGAGGTCCTCTTGTCACACTGACTTGCTGTCCAGATGACAGCTGCTCTTCCGTATGTTCCGTCCTTCGCATGAGGACTGGGGGCATGAAATAAGCCTGCGTATATAGATCTGGGAACCACTCTTGTATGCGCTCTCGCCAAAAAGTCATTTCGGAATGCACTAGATCTTCAGCCGTTTCTACATCGGGTGGGGTTTCAGCCCCAGCCATGTTTAAAGGAGATACCACTTTTCAGGAGCGGGGCTTTCTGAAACAGACAAAGTATTACGATTACAGATATGGTGATTACTTTAAAGGTTGATTCGAACTGTTGGTTACGTATAGAAAGTATGTCTATTATTAATCTTGAAACGTGTGTTTTGGCAAATGTACCTTTATTCCAGAGACTGCCACGCAGCCCTATTGACAGTGATCTTCAACCCCAAACGTTGGAATGGTAGCCAAGCAAAACTAATGTCTCTTTCAGTATAGTAGGTTTGAATGCGTACATAAATTATTAAAGCCACCCTCCGCCTTCCGTAAACCATCAGTTTCTGGTCTCGGACACTGTCTGGCTTTCACACACAGTACAAACACTCTTTCGCTTTATTACTTACTGCTAGAGTAAGTAACACCCTAGGTGCCTTCCATAAAGAGCGAGCATTTTTTCAAACAGGGGAAAGACGGATTTCTACCCATAACAATCGGAAGCCTCGTGAAAAGCGGTACAATATTGTTTTGCCAAACTTAGTTATGATAAGGTTTGCTTAATCGACGCCACAAAATAAATAGCAAGAAGGCAACAACACAGATTTTACTTGCTCAGAAACGAGACGGCAAATAATCAGAATTAGGTTCACAATGACCTGCTTATACCCAGCAGATAATTAGCCTGCATGTTTACCGTTACAAGTTCTCGTTAAATTAGGTTTGTTTTGTTTGGCTGAGTCGGTTGTTGTGTTACAATGTGCTCGAAACCCCAACCAGCCCAGAAGGCACAGCGCCCTGATAACAACAGCACCGACAAGTACCTCCCGATTCTGCCATTGATCAAGACCCTGACACAGACAAAACGTTTTGTGAGACCAGGGTCACAGAGTCAAAGAACGACGAGTTCTTACAGTATTGGCCAGATCTTAGCGATACAGTTTCGCATTATTTGTCCTCACGCAAACCAGAGGTAGGAGATGCTATTTTAGAGTGTGCGGTTAGACCTGTTGTGAGAAAAGTTGTCCTTGATCATCGCTTTGGACACCATGCAATGTCTGTATGCATTGACTGACGGGATTGTCTTTTAGTATGGACTGAGAGAAGGTGTTGTGGAACCCCTTTCACAAAACTTCAAGCCAACGCCATTTTAAAACATCAGTAAATAATTTACAGGAAGGCAATGCAAGACATTTGTTATAGCGAGAAATATGTATGTTGCAGTTGTTGCAATTCTTTTGCCTCCTGGTATCATTTTTTTGCACACCAGAAGTAACAAAACAGCTTAAATCTACCACCATAATAACTGTTGTTTAATAAAGTTGCATTTGCTTAACCCGCAAAGCGGTGCAGGCAGAGTATGCCAAGCAGCCGTTCAGCCAGGGTCAGATCCTGTCATATTTAATTTTGCAGTCTAGTCATACCGGTAACGTGGAAACCGGTGCACAGCCCAGCGAGGTACATCAAGTCGTATTGCCTTCACGCACACAAGAGAACAACACAGGTTTACTACATTGTCAAATCTGTTGTTTGTGTGTACATCATCGTTCAACATTCACTGTAAACACTTAGTGTTATGCTCTTTGTTTTGCATTAATGGCGCATCCAGATTTGGTTTTGGGCATCGACAGATAGAAAACAAAATGTTCAATGAGGGACTGATGAAGGATAGACTGACGTAGCTTGCAACTTACCAAGATAGCTGAGTGAGTGCAACCTGATTTAAATATTGTAGCCACGCCTCGTCCTGTCGCTCTGCATTACTGTGCCAAAAGTCAGTCTGTCGTACGGGCTTACACAGGCGAGTATTACCAGCTTCTCAAAGTCGTCAAGACAAAGAATGTTAGTTAAATGTGTGTGTGTGTGTGTGTGTGTGTGTGTGTGTGTGTGTGTGTGCGTGCGTGCGTGCGTGCGTGCGTGTGTATGTGTGTGTGTGTGTGTGTGTGTGAGGAAAAATACCTGTAGTACCCAATATTGACGGACTGTGTGATGATATCTTCTGCTATGGTCTGTTGAGACAGTGATATCAAAATCGAGACCGGAGGTCGAGATTTTGATATCACTGTCGAAACAGACCAATAGCAGAAGATATCATCACACAGTCAGTCAATGTTAGATATATTGCTAAATCTTTGTACATTTTGTATTTACTGTAAAGAAATTACAAAAGTATTTGTCTCAGTTTTGGCTGTTTCATATCCCTCCCTCTGATTATTATTTCTTTTTGTTCACTCTTTTCTCGTACTTTTCAGTATTTCAAAATGTCTTTTCTTTCAAAAAGTCTTTAGTCCCTTGCTCAACTAAATTCTTGGATCATTACATTTTCATATATATTTGTTTGTTTTTAAATTTAGGTGTTTTTGTTTTTGAAGTGGGGAAGCAATAAAGAGGTCGTCGATATCAAAACTGATATCGACGGAAATGTCGTCGATATCACTTTTGCACTGAGCTCAGTTTTGCCCAATTGACTAATGGAAATCCACGTAACATATGAAATAGCAATATTGTTCTCTTGACAGCTCATGTTCTTATTGCTAAAGGAAATTGTAGAATACACCATACAAAAATAAAGAGGTTATCTACAAATGTCAGTTTAAATGGACTATGGTCATATTTTTCTTTTGCCTTTATCTAAACCACGATTTCCCTAAAAGTTGTCTCCTTTTGAATACTTTAAACGAAAGACATTGAACACATGAAGCTGCGGATGTTTAAGTTAAGGTACAAGAAGTGGTGCAATATATTATAAACTTATTTAACTTATTCAAAACACTTATTTGTTTATTTATTCATTTATTTATTTATTTAGATAAATCTAAAATATATTTCTCCATTTATTTACGAAGTTTTGTTTGCAAAGGTGTCCCATTCAGTATATATAATGAAGCAAACGATTTGAGTTACAGCAGAATGTGGTGTTACTGTATCCTGCTAATAAAGATAAAGGACTCTCTTTTACCACACTTACTACAAATCAATCAATCAATGAGGCTTATATCGCGCATATTCCGTGGGTACAGTTCTAGGCGCTCAGCAGTGATGCGGTGTGAGATGAAATTTTATTCGGCCAGTAATTGCAGCCATTTCGGCGCATATTTACCTTTCACGGCCTATTATTCCAAGTCACACGGGTATAGGTAGACAATTATTAACTGTGCCAAAGCAATTTTGCCAGGAAAGACCCTTTTGTCAATCGTGGGATCTTTAACGTGCACACCCAATGTAGTGTACACGGGGGGGGAGTTCGGACACCGAAGAGAGTCTGCACACAAAGTTGACTCTGAAATAAATTTCCGCCGAACCTGGGATCGAAATCACGCTGACAGCGGCCAACTGAATACAAATCCAGCGCGCTACCAACTGAGCTATATCCCCGCCCCATCAATCAATGAATGTAACGGGTTTTGATTGTAAATAACAAACGTTCTAACAACTTGCCTTACTGGGTTTTTTTATTCTGAAAATTGGAACGTTGGCAGTCTCTTTGTTTTTGGATTTACAAATCAAATACAGTTATATAATCACATCATACCTGGCCCTTCAAATTCAGATTTGTTGTATACTTGTTTATTGCAAGTTGATAATGTTTAAAATTCCATTACCCAAAACGACCAACTGGCGTTTTGTAATTTTAGCTTAAGATGAAAGGAACTGTATAGAAAGTGTATAATCTGTCCACAGATTCTGTGTTTGTCTCTGACTTAAAACACTGTTGTAATGATAATCAGGTAAAATCAGACTTATTATGTCTCTGAATAATTGTCACCCTTGGTTAAAAAAAAAGCGTGTATTGAAACAAATGTGACCCTCCACCACGAAATGAGTCGCATGTCACCTCGCGCGGTTCTGCGCTAGGCTTGATATAAGTCCGGAGAGTGTATGGTAACAGTGTGAGGGTCACCTTAGTCACAGGCGTATAACTCAAACAGTTTCCGCTCTTTTCTAAAACGGTTTTCACCACTGGATAGAGCATAACAAACTCTTTAGGAAAATGTAAAAATATGAAAATCATGCAAAGGTGACATGCGACTCATTCCGTGGTGGAGGGTCACAAATGTGTAACCACTGACATTGTCATATGAACAAATTAAGAAAACAAAGATTAGATGAAAACGAAAGACATTAATGTGCGTTGTAAACTTCCATTTTGTACAAGTTTCATAATAACATGCGCGCATGACATGAACAGGAGGGAGGTGACTCAGATTTGTGATAAAATACATGCATGGGTGACTCGATAATATGTTGCTCTATGATTAACCAAAACATAGAGACAATTTTCAGAGAATTGAGCATTTTAAGCAAGCCTTGCAAGATGCAGGATCACTATTTCTACTAAATTAAACAATCAAAGCAGAACAAGACGAGCTATTTATCTCCTTCTTCTTCTTCTTCTTCTGCTTTTTCTGGGTTTGTGAACCTTGACTCCCATGTACTGCTTGCAGGCAGGAATGGGCTTTCACTTGTATGGCCATACGTACGTCTCTACCTTACAGTTATGCTTTATTTATTTTTGTGTGAGAGTGTGGATTTTTGATAATCAATTATTCCTTTCTGCCTTTCGTCATTCAGTTGTTGTTACTCTTCTTGTTTGTAGTTTGTTTGTTTCTTTATCTATTTGCTTATATCATTGTCACTGACTTTGTGTTTGAAAATGCCACGACCAAGAAAGCCTGCTGCAGTTGATCCAAAACAACGAACTTTGACGTTTGCGATACCTGATCCTGCTGAAAGTGCTCAAACCAGTTCAAACG
The DNA here is from genome assembly GCF_037325665.1 of Littorina saxatilis. Lineage (NCBI taxonomy): Eukaryota > Metazoa > Mollusca > Gastropoda > Littorinimorpha > Littorinidae > Littorina > Littorina saxatilis. The sequence continues at coordinate 30,949,053 of NC_090259.1, read as the reverse complement.
ATCTGACTTTTCAAGAGAAGTGGAACATTGAGTTTCCATGGCTGAGGAGAGACCCAGACACCGGGGCCATGCTGTGCAAAGTTTGCCGAGCCACCAAGGCTTCAAACATGTTTGGAAGGGACGGCTCAAGCAATTTTCAACGATCTGCTCTTGTTAGACATAAGAGAGTGACCAACATCGCATATCAACAGGGACATTCACAAACAGTGATGGCAAAAGACAAACAATACACGAAGCCTTAGTCAGTCAGACTGCCGGAAACAAAAGCCATGCAGACGACGGAAACGTGTCAGCAAGACGTGTGTTGATGGAGACCGTATACAGTTCATGATTAATGAAGAAATCCCAGATATCAAATTCCCCAAACTTGTCGAACACATGGTAACTAATTCTCTCTCTCTCTCTCTCTCTCTCTCTCTCTCTCTCTCTCTCTCTCTCTCTCTCTCTCTCTCTCTCTCTCTCTCTCTCTCTCTCTCTCTCTCTCTTCTCTCTCTCTCTCTCTCTCTCTCTCTCTCTCTCTCTCTCTCTCTCTCTCTCTCTCTCTCTCTTTACTCTCATCATGTCAGATTTTAAATCGCATGAATTACAACAATGACAACAATGCCATTCTTTCTGCGACGTCTCTGAATTTTGTTTTCTAAATATTTCTTTTTGATTGATTGATTGGAGATTTATATAGCGCACTGTATTTTTCTTCTTATCGGCCTCCTCTGATTAAATCTAATATATAGTAATAATCTTCTAAATCTATTAATTGAGCTTTTTAACTGGGGAACTGCGATGCACATGAACTCATAATTGTCAGTTGGTGGCTGGGTTCTGGGTTATTAATAAAAGTTTACTGTTCAGAATTTCAAGCCAGTTTACTTGTTCATTTTGTGAAAGCTCTCAGCCTCTGACTAGTGCTTTGATACCCCGGTAATTGCTGTAAATGTGTAAGTCTTCTTCTTCTTCGTTCGTGGGCTGAAACTCCCACGGTTTTTACGTGTATGGCCGTTTTTACCCCGCCATTTAGGCAGCCATACGCCGCTTTCGGAGGAAGCATGCTGGGTATTTTCGTGTTTCTATAACCCACCGAACTCTGACATGGATTACAGGATCTTTTCTGTGCGCACTTGGTCTTGTGCTTGCGTGTACACACGAAGGGGGATAAGCCACTAGCAGGTCTGCACATAAGTTGACCTGGGAGATCGGAAAAATCTCCACACTTAACCCACCAGGCGGCCGCGGCCGGGATTCGAACCCTCGACCTTCCGATTAAGAGGCCGACGTCTTACCACCACGCCACAGCGCCCGTCAAAATGTGTAAGTGTTATTCACTTATTGTAATGCTACAAGCAAGAATTTACACATATGACATTTCACAATGGTCATAAATTATTTCCTTTATTCAAAGCACTCTCAAATTGACAATGCAATTTGCACACATTGAAATCATGCACATGCAAGAACCTGGTAAAACAGCAAAGCAATACACCGAGTCGCCGACAACATGCCATACCCTTTGATCAATCAGGAAAGGGTATGAAAACCCTTTACTTTTTTGGTGAAAGGGTATGAATACCCTTGACCTCAGAGCCTGTGCGGAACCCTGATTATATCATAACAGTTTATAAGAACATGAATAAGGAAACACAAGTTAGTTCAAAACGTGACGAGCATTTTGCTTCATAACACAGTATGTTACAGAGTGCTCTTCGTCAAAATATATTCTTAGTTTTAGTAAATGGCTGTCGATGTGTCTTAACATGTGCATTGAATATGAATGATATAACGACATTGATTTACTTTCATTACGACATTTACATGTAAATTCAAGCACACACCATAGGTAAATATCGTATTATTTTAGATCCTTTTCATGATTACCATTTATTTGTGTCATGTATGCATGCAAGGTCGACCTGCTACTCATCCTTCTTTCAAAGATTTGTAAGATCGGACAAACAAAACAAGAACAAAACACAAAAGCAAACCATTCAAGTTATTTGTATTGTTATCGCCTTGTTCTTCTCCTTCTTGTTATGCTTTCTGTCGTTCCCTTTTCTGCTTCTACTTCTTGCACTCAAGCTGGCGACTAAGATTGTTTGTACAAGTTCCATTGCTAAGGGTGCTATGATACATACCACTGCTTAAGCCACGCCCACTAGTTCATGTACGCTTGAAGCCAACGCCATTTTGAAAGCACAACAAATAAACTAGGGGGTCAATTGTACTTCACTGCTGTTTTCCTTCAAAAATGTGTGTACAAATTAGTAATAAAATGGCTAACATCTATGATTATTATAAAATAAAATGCATTTGTTTACCTTACAGCTCCCTGCTGGCAGTGTACAATAGAGCAGTGCCGTCAAGGTCTGATCATGTCATAGTTAAACTTGCAGTCTATTCATACCGGTTACTTGGAAACCGCTGCACAGCACAGTAAAGTACAGCTAGTCCCGCTGTCTTCATACACACAAGAGAACAACTGGAGCTTATTGCACTGTAACATTATTTTTCTGAAACTACTATTCAGAAGTGATTTTACACAATC
>NC_090259.1:30876517-30944017 GCF_037325665.1 Littorina saxatilis | reverse complement strand
CATATAACGTGCGCCACACACAAGACAGAAGTCGCAGCACAGGCTTCATGTCTCACCCAGTCACATTATTCTGACACCGGACCAACCAGTCCTAGCACTAAAACCATAATGCCAGACGCCAGGCGGAGCAGCCACTAGATTGCCAATTTTAAAGTCTTAGGTATGACCCGGCCGGGGTTCGAACCCACGACCTCCCGATCACGGGGCGGACGCCTTACCACTAGGCCAACCGTGCCGGTTTAGAAAATAATGCTTGACACCAAAATACCTATTATGTGGTTAAACAAAGCTACCAAAAAGAAAGAAGAATATATTTACTGAGACTGTACATGCATTTGAGTAGTAAGATCGCTTTAAGTTATTGCAGTAACATTGGTTTATAGATTCATGCCTTTTGGACTAATGGAACCTGTACACCACTGAAGGTCTGTACAGGCTTTTGCATGAATCAAAAGCATCTTTTGATTTGGACACATACCTAAACTCAACACTCTGGTTTTGAGTTTATGATATTTTTGCAAAATTGGAAGATTTGACAACATGAATTTTGCAAATTGGCGTAGATTAAAACTACGAAACTAATTCGGAAAACAAATTCAACTTATATGCAGCAGCCAGGTTATGAATACTCTGTGCGTGTTAAAGTTAAAGGACATCAGTTTTTCGTGTGTTTACGCCTTAAATCTGTAGGGTTCAGGCAAAACATAATAAAAAAAACCTCAAATGTATCCCAAATCATTTCATGATGTAGAGTGATTAGCAGTTACAAAGAACAAAAAAAACCTAAATATAGCAACATGTAAAGCAATGCAAACTGCAGTTAAAATGTTTTTTTGTTGTGAGTCTGTAAAGCAGCTGCAGGCATTTAAGTGAGTTAGAAATACTGAAAGTTACTAATTTTTTTTTAAAAAGGAAATAAAACAGAGTGAAACAGATGACATTATTCAAAAGATAAAATAAAACACAAAATATTAGACAAGTAAATACTTTTAGATAAACGAGAAAATGTGCAATTTCAAAAGCAAAAAAAGCGAAATGCATTCAATCTTAGTGAATGCTGTAACAAAGCATAATAGTGCATGTCGCCTTCACATCACGGATGGTAAATATGCATTAAGAAACTGCACAAGGAAGCTTGGTATCAAATTTAACTTATTTATAAATTCGTGGGCAATTTCGATTGTTACAATTTGTACTTTTGTGTGTGGAAAACTAAGAAATATATTTATTATGCACATGCATACTTATGATCAAGACAAAACAAAACTAAAGTCGATTTTAAAATCCTCCCTCAGGTCAATAGTAATTTGTTACATCAAAAAAGCCACAAGTAAAAAAACAATAAACTTGCAGATGCAATTAACACGTAGAGCGAGCATGTAATTTTTGACAAGTCGTGAAGTAGCTACTAATATTACCTTTACAATCAAAAGGTCATTGCAGTAACCTAATTCTTATGTACCACTTGCATGTCAATACACTTGATGCTCTCAGACCGAGGAATCAAACAAACACCTTGATAATAAAAGAACAATGCACATCAAAACAACAACAGCAATAACAACATCAGCAATAGCGAAGCAACACAATTATTAATCACATTAGACACCCCCCTCCCCCCCAAAAAAAAAGGAAGAACATGTGTACATTGACTACCTAAATTAAACTATTATTCTAGTAAATAAAATCAAACCCCTACGTTGTTTACAAATCCAAAATAATTGTCGAAAACTGATTTTCATAGAGTACACCTTTTATCTTAAAATACCAGATGTCTACATAAAATGTCAAAGCCAAAGCAAGTTAAAAAAAAAGCCTCAATTGTTACAGGAAATACATAAACATAACCAATCAACACACAGAGTAACACATGTACACACACACAAACAAGAACAAACACACTCTTTAGACCCATAATACTTGTGAAGCAAACAAACAGAAAAGCAAATTTTGTTTATCTCTAGAACCATTTCACCTCACATGACAAATTGCAGAACAACAACAATATAACATCAACACAAAGGTATTACCTAGATACACATAGCAACTCATCAAGGAATGCAAACATCATTGGACCTTACATCGATCATTTTTCAATTGAAGCATTAATACTGAGCACACTGAAAATGTTTCAGTGCAGATTTATATAAAAGACGAAATGAAAGAAAACCGATTAAGGCTTGACCCCATCCACCCTCCTATCCCATCTGCCCACCCTCTCCTACACATACACAGTTTAAGTAAGTTTGAATGTCATGTTATGACAAACGCAAATAAGAAATGATGCTTATTTAAAAAAAAGTTAATTTAATTTCTGCAAGCTTCCACCAATACAAAAACAAAAAAGTACTACATACACGAACATAAAAGGAAGTTAAACATAAACGCCTTAACAGGCTTAAAGGACAAAACAACACTACATTTTGTCCGCATAAAAAACGTCTCTTGTAATCACTGAATAAATGACAGGCAGCTCCATGTATTTTGGTACAAAATACTTTAATCAACATACAAACACTGTTAAACAATATTGCAATAAGAAATGTACAGATTTTGCAAGAACAAAGCAACATCAAAAACATGTGAATAATTTTGAGAGAAAAAATCCCGTCATACTGCAAAGACCCAGTAATATACCAACATAGCAAGAATACTTCAAACAAAAGCCAAAAAAGCAATGTCACTCTTGTGTAAGCTTAATTAATTTTGAGATAAAGCATTCCGATGCACACAAATCAAGGATGAAAGGATTTCGAATCCCAAAGGACATAATCAATGGGAAAAGGATATAACATACAATGACAAAGTTACATACTTGAAAATATGCAACAAAATTAATAATAATAATAATAATAATACGAATATTTATAACGCGCACATATCTCACCAACAGGCGACTCAAGGCGCATATACACTCATTCACACACACGGAGACTTAAAGTCACTAACACACACACACCATCAACCATTAAAATATGTACAGTTATTCAGGGTGGGATGGTGTGGGCAGTGTTGAATGCATGGATTATTTGGAAAAAAGGAATGTCTTGAGTGCAGATTTGAATGATTCGAGGGACTGTTGTTGACGGAGGGGGAGAGGTAGTGTGTTCCATTGGCTAGGTGCTTGGAAAGAAAATGAGCGTTGACCTGCTGTTTTGAGTTTGGTGTGGGGGATGTTGAGCTTGAGGGAGTCGGCAGATGATCTGAGTGCTCGTGAAGGGACATAGAGAGAGAGAGAGAGTCGAAGAGATAGGCAGGGGCGAGACCATGGAGGCATTTGTAGGTGAGAGTGTTGATTTTGTATGTGATACGGGCAGGAACCGGCAACCAGTGGAGCTGATTTAGGAGGGGGGTGATATGATCTCTCTTTTTCTTTCATAAGACAAGACGGGCAGAGCTATTTTGAATGCGTTGGAGACGAGAGATAGAAGAAGAGGGAAGACCCGCCAAGAGAGAGTTACAATAGTCAAGACGTGAGAGAATGGTGGAAGTGACCAGTTTGGCGGTAGCATCTGTGGTGAGGTACTTGCGGATAGTGGCGATGCGGCGGAGTTGGAAGTAGCAGGTGCGAGAGACAGAAGAGATGTGTTGTTTCATGGAAAGGGTGTTGTCTAGAGTGACTCCGAGGTTTTTGACAGCAGAAGACAGAGGGACAGAAGAGTCAGAGAGTTGAAGAGAGTCGGAGGTGGCTTTGGAGAGTTTGGATGTAGTGCCTATTAGGATAGCTTCAGTTTTGTTGCTATTGAGCTGAAGTTTGTTTTCTGTCATCCAATTCTGCACGTCAGTGATAGTGTCAGAGATAGAGGAAAGAAGAGATTCAGACTGGTCAGGGGAAGAGCTGTTGTGAAGTTGAGAGTCGTCGGCAAAAGAGTGGTGGAGAACGTTGTGTCGGTCAAGGATGTGGTCAAGAGGTTGAGTCAGAGACTAAATAGTACAGGCCCAAGGACTGAGCCCTGAGGGACTCCGCACTCAAGCCTGATGGGGTCAGAGTTCAATTTGTCAATCGAAACAGTCTGGTAGCGGTCGGTGAGATAAGAAGAGAACCAAGAAAGAGCTGTGCTATGGATACCAAAGTATCCTTGGCATTCGATGTCATGTGTCTCATGATGAAAGCATAACCTGTGCCCCACATAATTTTTAAGTTTGAAACAGTTATCTTCCATAGTTCAGGGTCAAGGTCACTTCAAAATATGTATACAATCCAACTTTGAAGAGCTCCTGTGACCTTGACCTTGAAGCAAGGTAAACCAAACTGGTATCAAAAGATGGGGCTTACTTTGCCCTATATATCATATATAGGTGAGGTATTGAATCTCAAAAACTTCAGAGAAAATGGGAAAAATGTGAAAAATAGCTGTTTTTTAGGCAACATTTATGGCCCCTGCGACCGTGACCTTGAAGCAAGGTCAAGATGCTATGTATGTTTTTTGGGGCCTTGTCATCATACACCATCTTGCCAAATTTGGTACTGATAGACTGAATAGTGTCCAAGAAATATCCAACGTTAAAGTTTTCCGGACGTCCGGACGGACGACATAGACTCACTTTTTCTTCGCATGTGACTGTGAGTCAAAAAGGGAAACTGGATCACACGGGTTCACGATGGCTCAGGGGTAAGATAAACCACGCAAAAATAAATTCTTTGAAAATTGTTCGCTCTTTACGGAGGGCACCTAGGATGTTCTCAATCGGTGAGTGTTTAAATGAAAGGGTGTGTGTACTGTGTGTAAAAGCCTGACCGTATCTGTGATGGTTTACGGGAGGCTTACTGTGCCTTTAACAGTAGCAGTCCTGCATACATATGTAATGTGTAAATGTTTCAGGTCACCATCTGTCCTGGCTTGAACATGCAATAAGAACACCTCCACACAAACACATGTACAGTCAACCGGCTAGCTGCTTCCCTGTTAGGCATATTTTTCTATGAATTAATCGATTTTCTGCAGACAGCAGCCAGGTAGTGGATCTTTAGTATATGTCCAAGCAGACGGTTGATCTTAGTACAACACATCAAGGAAATATTTTTTAAAAACAGATCCAACATCTAACCTTCCAAAGTTCATAATCAATAAAGAAGAATGGTATGTTACTGGAACCCTTTATTTATGACTTAAGGCAATGTGCGGCAGTACAATTACCAAATTTGAAGAATACAGTCAAGGAATAACTTGGTTTTCTGGGTAGTTATTGAAGTGACTTATTAAAATGAATGAAAACATTGTGGATGGATATTGACTGCTGTTGCGATGAAAACTGGCATTTACAGCGTCATATGGGATTTCTAGAAAACGGCTTTACAGCAACATCATACATCAGAAATTCATAATATTTGGCACAAGGATACACATGTATTATCTACAATCATATAGAATGTGTTTGTTTGTTTTTTAAACAACTACAGTTGAATTTAAATTAATTATTGTAATGAATATGCAGTGAGAAATTCGTTCATTCTTATAACAAAAGATATTAAAATTCAACTGTAGTCTGTTGTAAAAAAATCGTTCTATATGATTGTAGATATGATACATGTGCATCTTTGTGCCAAATATTAGGAAGTTCTGATGTATGATGTCGCTGTTAAACTGTTTCCTAGAAATCCAATGTAACGACTGTTTCCATAGCAACGGCACTCTATGTCAATCAGTATACACAATCCTTCGAAAGCGGTGTATGGCTGCCTAAATGGCGGGGTAAAAACGGTCATACACGTAGAAATTTTGTTTGTTTATTTGTTGCTTAACGTCCAGCCGACTACGCAGAGCCATATCAGGACGAGGAAGGGGGGGATGAAGGGGGCCACTTGTCAAGCGATTCCTGTTTACAAATGCACTAACCCATTACTTGTGTCCCAGCAGGCTTTAGTAAAACTAAATTAATACCTACTGGAAGATTACCAGTTTCCAGTATGTTAAAATAGGCTTAACCTATCTACTGCTGGACTTACATCAGAACACTAACAGATTAAACTATACATGAATTGCGAGACAAGCGGCAAGAGAAGAGATTTTTGGAAAAAAATACAGGTGAATGAGCAAGAAGGCAGAAAAAAGAAAAGAATTCATGAAGAAAAAGAGAGCATGACAGGAAAGAGGAACCAAAAATCTACCTAACAGCAAACTAGAAAGCTCCTGCGGTTCCAAAAACAGGAGGGGCCTTTAATTTCATAACCGCAGTGCCCCACTGCGGGAACACGTAAAAATCTACTTGTGCAAAAACATGAGTGTACGTGGGAGTTTCAGCCCACCAACACAGAAGAAGAAGAAGTATTCACAATTGTTCTATTTATTTTTATGTCACTTCCCAGAAAACCAGGTTATTCCATGTATTCTCCAAATTCAATTTTACTGCCGCACATTTCCTTAACAAAATGTAAGATTTACTGTACTTTGACCTAGCAGTTTTTGTAAGTGGACAGGCCTTAGTTTTATTTCGGTGGCATAATTCAATGCGCTTCGTCAAAATGTCTCGAACTTAAACCAAAAGCAGACGCAAGACTTATGGTCAGTTGGAGTTGTCTCCCGTACTCCTAACTTTAATGTGCAGCAGACAGATGTACCCAAACAGCCCATATCACATAGGGTTTGGAATTCTCGAAAACACAAGATCCGCACTGCACAACTTCAGTGCACATGTACGCGAGAGTGCTCGGTCGCTTTTTGAAAATGTGTATCTTGAGAGAAAAATATAGAATAGTGCGCTGTCCGAAGGAATGGAGTCAAGTTCTTATCGGACAATGACAGCGCTCAGTTCAAAACAATAGGACATCTGACCGCCATGCGGCTATGTGAATCAGACATTTGAGCCTTTCAATCTGTCTATGTCGGACGTCTGACGACATCCCCGAGGCTTTTACATGAAATAAGACCATACGGGCACATACCAAAAATGAACTGCCTCAAGGCTCTCCATGCAGAGTGGTATCCTTTTAAAGAATAAATTCAGGTACAGCTTCTTTTAAAGAAAAAAAATTCACCGAAACCACCAAAACATCTACCTCACTACAGAAAGCAGTCAAAGTGTTGATTTTTGGTCTGTGACCAAGTGGAAGGATGGTCTTATCCCATGTTAAAGGTGAGGACAACTTTTTAAATGAGGCGTAGTGGGCCTTTAAAACATTGACACAAATTTACAATAGCAACAAGTTGTAATGCTCAGTACAACCAATACTGAGCAGGGGCGGATCAGTTGCTTTGTAAGGGGGGGGGGAGTGAATGTGATGGGCGCGAAGCGCCAGAATTTGCTAGGGGGTCCGGGGGCATGCCCCCCGGAAAATTATTTGGCCCAAAGAAGCAAAATGGTGCCATCTGGTGCCATTTGAACTTAGAAATGGTCATAGAATCAGCTTTCCAATTTTTTTTAATTTTTTTTTCGGGGGGGGGGGGGGGGGGGCACGAGCCCCCTGTGCCCCCCCCCCCCTCTTCCGCCCCTGCTGAGTGGACATTTACTGCCGCTGTAGCTGTAGTTTCCCCATCGATCACAGCTGGACTTGGATAGCACTGCTTTTCATCCACATTCACTGGCCAGGTCTTCACATCTTCTGTCCCTACTGACAAATGAATGACAAAGGAACTGATCTTAAATCCAAACACAATGACAAGAACAAGTTTTAAGTATGAGTAAGGAGTAAATTGTGTTTGTAACTGACACACACACACACACACACTAAACCCACATCAATGCCAAGAGCGAAAACATTCTAATTCCCTGGTAGACAAGTTCTAATGCCTACTTTTTAACATATATCACACCGTATAGAGTAGGCTAGGGCAAAATCGGTCAAGATTCACTTCCGGGAGCACGCACGGGCAGACGCTTGGTAAGTTTTTTCCTGTTTTCTCAAAGTAAACCCCGTTTTACACCCTGTGCTGCACCCGAGCGTTTGTAGACAGATGTCAGGTAACGTCTGCTATAATTTTATGATGGCTGATGCTGTATTTGTGGCAAAAACTTGCAATGAAACCGTCAGTCGGGAGCTAAAGTCCGGATGCGGACCAGATTTGGATGGCTACGGTCAAGATTGTTTACTTTTTAGGACCATTTTCGTCTGTTTTCTCGTTATATTTTGCACTCTGGCATATTCACGCATTAAACCCAACACTCTTCTCGCTTTTTGCATCAATAGAAAATCTATGTCTGCTTTAGATCTCCGTACTTGGGCATCAGCATTCACTTTATTCATTGCACTATGTATTGAAGGCTAAAGTCCATCTCATTTCAGCCCAGAACAGCTAAAGGGCTAAAGTCCAGAACAAAAAGAGAAAGACGTCTTTGTGTTTGATTTATGCATGCTATAAGCCCAGTTTGATTGATGTGCAATGTATGACATACTCTTGAGAAAACACAGCAATGTCTTTGCATTGTAGTAATACTACTACTACTACTACTACTACTACTACTACTACTACTACTACTAATATAATCATAATAATAATAATAAAAAGAAGAAGAAGAAGAAAAAGAAGAAGCATTAATAGCATTTATAAAGCGCATTTCTGTATACCTCAATGTGCTGATGGGGGTCTTCAGTTTGAATTTCACCCTTTGAACTCTTGGCTTGATGTTGAAATGCCAAAACATTGCTTTCACTATAGCATGGGTATAACTATTTTAAGAATGTGTTGTTCCTTGTTCCAGCTGATGGACATCAGATGCTACTACTGCGAGGGCAAATTTGACTCAATCAGAGTCGTCAAAGAACACCTGGAGTCAAATCATTCAGATAAACAGCCCAAATTTCGTCAATTGACCATTGATGAAAAAACAGGGAAACATTTGCTAATTAGCAAAAGTTTCAAATATGAAGCATGCGCAGCGAGTCCCGAAGGCCCCCCCCCCCCCCCCCCAAAAAAAAAAAGAAGAAGGCCCCCCCCAAAAGAAGAGGACGACTTTGTACCGTTGTGGCTAAAAGCTGCAGCTCGCTTGAAAGACCAGGGTCTTCTGTCGGCTTGGATATCCCTACATGAAATAATTGCTGACGGCACACTACCACTTGACAACATTGCACTCCTTCTCTTTCTAGACGTTGCCACTTTCTATTCTACAAAGAAAACATGTGGAATGAGATTCGCAAGTCAGACCAAAACGTTTTGGCAAACAGCTTACAAGCTATTTGGTGGGAAGCTACTTCGATTCATGGGTGGCCCGATCGAAAGGACTAGGTCAAGTTGTTGAAGGTTCGGCTGACTCTGGGAGATGCCTGTCATCAGAATCAAAGGTAAATTTCATTGTACCGTCAGTCAACTGCTTGGAAACACAGAATGTCGGAGAGGCAAAGCCTGGGATTATGCAGCAGTGTATAGAAACCCTCTCACAAACAACCAGCACTGTGAAGATTTCATTTGATTCCAAGAAGATCAATTCGTGTTTGAGCGACAGTCATGGAGACGAGGATCTCTTCGACAACAAGCGGACCAGACCCATGTGCCATCTTGGCGTGTTTGTGGAGGTTGCTGGCAGTTTTGTACTGACGCCCACAGCCCCCACACAAATGCGCCTTGTGTGGGGTGGATGTATGTTTCGGTTCTCCCGGCTCCTGGTCAGTCTGGTCAGTCTCCGCCGGCACACTGACAGCTTCCTCGACCGTTCCTGGCACAACTTCCTCGGAACAGTCGAGGAAGCTGTCTAAAGTAAGTACTGATAAATCAGCCATCTGCAAAAAGCAAAACCTCGCACAATGTTAAACATTTGAACTATCCAGACAAATGAAAGGGCTGAATCCCATCCCCTACAATGCAAAAACATTGCTGTGTTTTCTCAAGAGTATGTCATACATTGCACACCAATCAAACTGGGCTTATAGCACGCATAAATCAAACACAAAGAATTCTTTATCTTTTTGTTCTGGACTTTAGCCCTTTAGCTGTTCTGGGCTGAAATGAGATGGACTTTAGCCTTCAATGAATAAAGTGAATGCTGATGCCCAAGTACGGAGATCTAAAGCGGACATAGATTTTCTATTGATGCAAAAAGTGAGAAGAGCGTTGGGTTTAATGCGTGAATATGCCAGAGTGCAAAATATAACGAGAAAACAGACGAAAATGGTCCTAAAAAGTAAACAATCTTGACCGTAGCCATCCAAATCTGGTCCGCATCCGGACTTTAGCTCCCGACTGACGATTTTATTGCAAGTTTTTGCCACAAATACAGCATCAGCCATCATAAAATTATAGCAGACGTTACCTGACATCTGTCTACAAACGCTCGGGTGCAGCACAGGGTGTAAAACGGGGTTTACTTTGAGAAAACAGGAAAAAACTTACCAAGCGTCTGCCCGTGCGTGCTCCCGGAAGTGAATCTTGACTGATTTTGCCCTAGCCTACTCTATACGGTGTGTATATATGAAATATAGAAGACACATTCCCTGTCAGCGCTTGCTATCAAATTCAAAAAGCAAAGCAAAGGTGTGTAACATCAATCTGCAGGGCTAGAAAAATCTGCAGGTATTATACCATTAATGTCTGGCAGCTCTCCTGACTGGCCAGGGAAAATCAAACACACACACACACACACACACACACACACACACACACACACGCACACACACACACACACTTCAGTTCTCACACACAAACACACACCAACAGTCAGAATGTAACCAGAATTTGAGACTGAGAGGGAGGATAAAACACAATATGATCATGATTGTAGCAAAACTCTTACCTGAATTGCCATTAGCATGAAATATTTCCCATTTGAGTCTTGACAGCCTCCGGATCATGAAGGAATCAATCTGCTTCTTCCACTGTGCAGGATCGATGCCAACCTGTAATATATAATATTGGCTGAAGTAACATTCCTCTGAGCACCAATTTTAAAACAGTTAGTTGACAGGACAAGTTGTACTAGGAGCTACATGCAGTATGATATTTACCTATGTGGAGGAACAACAAACACACTGTCCACAGAACCAGATGAATTTACACACTGCACCCTCCCCCATTAAACAACAACAACAAAAAACGACAACAAACGACCAAACCAACATTAACGCTTGATTCTTATGATACTGTGGGACAGTGGCATTGATATCTTTCTAGAATATAAAATGTTATAAGTCCTTTTACATTTAGTGAAGGTTTGACTGAATCAGTGAACTGAATGTGTTCACATAGACTGATATAGTGACAGACATACAATGTAGACAAGTTGATGTGTGCATATATACATACTAGAATGAATACCCGCTTCGCCGGGTAGCCGGCTTCGCCGGGAAGAAGTACTTAGAGCCGTACGCCGGCTTCGCCGGGTCCGAACAATGGACCCGCCAAGCTTAGGTCCCTCCCAGATTCGTGGAATGGGAACAGCACGAAAATGATTCAGTGGCCATAATGCCATTCCTGACCATATCGAGTCCCATCCTTGTCGACGAATGTAACCGTGTTAATCACCTTTGGAGGCGAACTCCACTCAAACAGGATTGAGCAATTTAGAGCTTATCTCTAAGCCCTTTTGAACTGTTATGGCTTCTGAAAGGAAGGCCAGTACATAAAATTACACAAAAGCCGCCAGACCACATCACAAACAGAACTGAACAATGCACAGGTGTTGCTCACATAAAAACACACACACACACACACACACACACACACAAACACAGAGAAGCCATATCTATAGAGAGATAGATGACAGTGTATTTTTCGCGTGGCTATAAATTGATTCGACCTTTGCACTTTTACAGTGAGGATAATTTACGGGTCCAATTTACGTTCTGGACACTGCGGTGACCTTCTAAAAATAGTAACAGAACGGGAATATCCGAAGATGCCTCCCTCAAACTATAGTGCACCATACGAAGGAAGGGAGGTAAACGCTGAAAACCTGGAGAAGATGAGAAGATAAGGAAGAGTTACTTATAATGGTGAAATGAACACAAAAACCAAAATCAGTTCAGCGCTGCGCGCTGAGAGCACGTGTTGAAATATCTCATCGATGATATTGTGTCCGGGGTGTAGCTGAATACGGTGTCCAAATTTGAAAAAGATCCACCGAGACCTTTGGCGTTGTGATGTGGTGTAGCGGCTATGGTGTGTCGGTATGGGGGCCCGGGTAGCTGAGGTGGAACCAAAATAGCTGAGGTGGAACCAAAATCGGTTCAGCGCTGCGCGCTGAGAGCACGTGTTGAAATATCTCATCGATGAGGTTGTGTCCGGGGTCTCTCTGAATAAGCCCACCAAATTTGAAGCAGATCCATCGAGAACTTTGGCCGTGCATGGCGAATACACAAATACACAGATACACAGACACACAGACAGACACAAGTCGTATATATATATATACATATGTATATTACATAACATGTTTATATGGTATGTATAGCATGTATGCATGTGTGTAGAGCACAAAGGAAAAAAATAATAGAACTTGACACACAGTTTCACTGAGAATGAGATATCCTGACAGTGAGTGAGTGAGTGACTGTTTACAGCAATACATTGTACTTTATTAAACTTAAAGGTACACACTGAAAGTCATGCGCTTCTAGTATTAGTAATGATTCTAATACTGGAGGAACTGCATGATCATCATACTGGTGAAATAAAGCTAAGAGCTTCGAGCAGTTCTGTGGTTTGGACTCTAATTAGTCAGTAGGTGTTCATTATTTTATTATTATCCCTGAACATGTCATGAATTATACAAATAAAATGAAAACACTCTCTCAGTCTTGCTCACAGTCACACACACCTCCATATGAGTTATTCTGACCAGAACTTGAGAATCTGAGGGAGGGGAAGGAAACAAAACACTGTATCATAACACTGACAGTTGTACATAATAAAACCTCTTCGCCTTACTCTTACCTGATTTGCGGCAGTGGTATCAAATATTTTACTTCTGTCAGTGACAGCCTCAAGATCATGCAGCAATCGGTTGGCTTTTTCGGCTGCGAGGAGACCTTGAAGTTGAACATACTAGCTCTAGCTCTCTTCTGATTGATGCCAACCTGCAATAAAATAATTGGGAACCGATCAGGTTACCTGCATGGTTCAGTGAACGATACCTTGCGCCTGTGGACTGACACACACACACAGTGACTCGAGTGAGTCGAAATGACACATGTTGCAACACATTCTACCATACACCCACTCTCAGTTATAAAACGAAACATGGAAACTTACCTCTGGTTAATATGCAAAGGTTCGCCCGTCCCAATTCTCTCGCATTAGCAAACATCATTGCCATTGGAGATTCTGTCCAAACAGATCGCCTTCGACCGCCATTACTGAACTAAAATCCGAAACGCAGTAGGTCTGAAAACCACGCTCAACGTCCAAAATAAGGAGGACAAAAAAGAGCCCAAAACATTTTTTTTGGCAAAAACACTGTTTAAGCCCCACAAATATTTGTCCTTATTTTTTATGGAGCTCAATTTGTGCCCCTTATTTTACGCTCCACAAATACAGTTTGTGGCCCACAAAACCAAAATGTGCCCCACAAAAATAAGCCCAAAAATGTGTGGGGCACATTTCGCGTTTGTGGCCCACAAAAATAAGCCCAAAACGTGTGGGATTACTGACATCGAATGCCAAGGATACCAAAGGTGTGCTGAAGGCGTTGAAGGAGGATGTTGTGGTCGACTGTGTCAAAGGCCGCTGATCAGTAGATCAAGTAGAGCGACGGCAGAGATTCCAGCTTGGTCAGTGGCAAGGAGGAGATCATTAGTGATTTTGAGAAGGGCAGTTTCGGTGGAGTGGTGAGGACGATAGGCAGATTGAAGCGGAGAGAGAAGATTGTTGCAAAGAAGGTGAGAGTTGAGTTGTTTCAGGACGACTCTTTCAAGGAGTTTGGAGATGAAGGAAAGGTTTGAGACAGGGCGGTAGTTGCTGAGAGTGTTTGGGTCAAGCGATGGTTTCTTCAGTAGAGGTTTGACAATAGCAGTCTTAAAGGAGTTGGGGACAGTGCCTGTTTGCAGAGAAGTGTTGATGATTTTGAGAATAGAAGGGAGGAGTTCAGGAAGACAGTCAGAGTAGAGTTGTGTGGGAAGAGGGTCAAGGTCACAGGTTTTCAAGGTCATTTCTTTGAGGACTTTCTCCAGGTCAGTGAGAGTGAGAGGCTGAAAGTGTGTGAAGGGAGTGCCTGTAAATGCAGGAGGAGTTTCAGAGTTTTGGTGTGGGATTTTGTCTAGTTTGTCACGGATGGTTTGGATCTTGTTATGGAAGTAATCAGAGAAAGCTTGCGACAGTTTGGAGGGGTCGATGTTGTTGGGCAAGGGAGAAGCAGAAGAGCAGCCAAGAAGGTCATTCATTGTGCAGAAGAGGGTTTTGGCAGAGGTTGTTTCACAGATTTTGGTGCTGTAGTGCGATTGTTTGGCGTCTGCGATGAGTGTCTGAACATGTTCCTTTTGCTTGTTGTAAATCTGTCTGTCAACTACCAGCTTTGAGGTTCGCGACTTCCTCTCTGCTCGGCGACGCAACTGTTTTGCATACTTAACTTCAGCTGTGATCCAGGGTGCAGAAGGCCTATCTACGATGAGTTTGGTTTTTGCGGGTGCATGTTCGTCAAGAAGTGTGCTGAGAGTGGAGTCGTAATGACGTACAGGGTCTGAGGATACCGGAGGATCAAGCAGTCGGCGGGCTGCTTCTGCGCGGAATGTGTCAGTGTTAACTTCTTTGATAAGCAATTATTAATAAGCAACTATATTCAATGTACAAGTTCAAATAACCGAGACCTTTAGGAATTGTTTTGTTTTCATTTTTCAGTATTGCCTTGCAAAGGAAGATACAAAAAAAAACAATACTGGGGAACTTTTGTGTTTAAGTCTGCAATGCTCTACGGAAACAAACATCTACCACCTTGTTTAAAATCAGAAAAACAGGAGCAGCAGGATGTTAAACATGCCTCTAGGTCCACAAACAAAAACAATCATAAGAAAACAGAATAGTGAACACTACAAAGGAAAAAACAACTGGATAGGGTTTCCGGTATACTAACCTGTTTTAATCCATGATGGTTCACTGCTCTCCGTTTGTTAGGTAGAAAACACAGAGCATAACTAAACCTCTCTCAGCATGTCACCACATACAAATACAATTGCATAAAAATGGCATTAAACGAAGTAACCAGCACGCAATGTCGCTGTTATGAAAAGGGAGCATGTTCCACTGCTTACATTAGAGAGATATGAACGATGCAAGCTAGAAACGGCAATAACAACTACACAGAGTTAAACATAATAAAACAATTAAACAAGTCAAAGTTAACTTCCAGTACTTCCGTAAAGTGAATTCATATATGTTAATGATTACAAATGCAAAATCAAATAAAAGAGCAAAAGCATGAGCCGGTTAACAATGTGATCAGGTATACATTAACAAAAACAGGTATAGATGAACTCCTGAGTTTCAGAAATTCAAAATTAAAGTTTATCTTTCATTCCGACAAGCAATGTTGCCAGAATGTCAGGTAAACCAACACGCATACGTACATAAACACTGTGAGAGACAATCATTGAAGCATTTTCAACTGTACCTCTCTTTCTGAGCGTGTTAGTTATTCAAACATATATCTATATGTTTTTGGAATCAGGAACCGACAAGGAATAAGATGGAATTGTTTTTAAATCGATTTCGGAAATTGTATTTTTATCATAGTTTTTATATTTTTAATTTTCAGAGCTTGTTTTTAATCCGAATATAACATATGTATATGTTTTCGGAATCAGAACATGCTGAAGAATAAGATGAAGTTATTTTTGGATCCTTTTATAAAAAAAATATTTTGATTACAGTTTTTAGGTTTTTAATGACCGAACTTATTAATTAATTTTTAAGCCTCCAAGCTGAAATGCAATGCCAAAGTCCGGACTTTGTCGAAGATTACTTGACCAAAATTTCAATCAATGTGATTGAAAAATGAGGATGTGACAGTGCGGCTTCAACTTTCACAAAAAGCCGGATATGATGTCATCAAATACATTTATCAAAAACAAATCAAACAAGTCTGGGGATATCATTCTCATGTAAAATTTCATAAAGATCGGTCCAGTAGTTTGGTCTGAATCGCTCTACACACACACTTGCACAGACAGACAGACAGACAGACAGACAGACAGACAGACAGACAGACAGACAGACACACATACACACACACACATACACCACGACCCTCGTCTCGATTCCCCCGTCTATGTTAAAACATTTAGTCAAAACTTGACTAAATGTAAAAACCAAGAAAGGTATGTTATTTGAACGTTAAACTAAGACCAAAAAAAAACGTGGACAGACAGACAAACACATATAATACAGAAAATAAACTTATTTGACAAATTGTGCAGAAGCTTGCTCAGAAGACAAGCGACATAATCTTGTTTGTCTGTCTGTCTGTCCACCCAAAAGACCGCTGGGTCGAAGATCAGTGAACGGTTTTTTTTCATAACAAAACTTTCCAGCAACATACCTCTCTTGTTTTTTGATTGGCTATTGCAAAGTGTTATGAAAGGGAGTAACAGTACCTGATTTGCTCGAGTATCTGACTTTTTTTTTTAAGAGGACCTATATGACGTCATCAAAGACATATGTCCAAACATGGAGCAAAGAAACAGTTTGCAGGGATACTAACTGGGAAAACAGTAATTTGTACAGTTTCCTGAACATCTATCCAGTACTTATGGGGGAAACACACACACACACACACACACACACACACACACACACACACACACTCTCTCTCTCCCTCGCCTTCCCCAATCAGTCCTAAGTCTCTAGCAATGCATTTATCACAATACCAACAAAATGTAAACATCAGGAAAAGGAAGATAATGTATACCTAAAATATTAACTGGGGGTGAATCTTGCAATACTTTCTCCTTCCGAGGTATTGATCAGTTAAAAATGTTAAATATTTGTCTACTAAATGAGACTTCCTATATATGCAATACCAAACAAAAAATCTTAGACATTGTAATCAGTGCTGTTTAAAACACTTGTTGTTGTTCACAGCAAGGTTACTGGGATGTAAGGAAAAAGTACATGTATTCCTGATAACTGTACAATCAAACGAATCTGTAGATTTATATAAAGATGATAAAAAATGTTCAAACATTCAAAAAACATTTGCAGACTTTAAAAAGGTTATTTTCATAGTGTGTTAATTGTGTACACACATAATACAATGCAAGGTAAACTGACAGTTCAAAGCTATAGTCACAGACCGTTTTTGCACCGTCTGAATGTACGTTTGCACCGTCTGCAGCCTTCTCTCTCAGCAAGACTTGCTGAAGCGATGACAAGGTGCTGAAGGGCTGTGGCAGACTGATCCATTGTGAGAAATATCGGCTACTGTCTAGGTTTTTTGACAGGTGGCTCCTCTGTTGTATTCGAATCTGTCAGAGTTTTTCCTGGCCCTGTTTCTTGTGGTGACCTCATCTGAAAAAGCAAAGCAAATGATTTGGGGTGGAAGTTTTCTAGCTACATAAAGCAAGGTACCAACGGTGACACTTACACATAAGTAAAGAACAAGGATAAACGCTTAACCGCTCGACTTTCTCGCAAAAAGTATACACCATTCAACCATTATAAAGTAGAGGGATGGGAACAAAACTATGGGATAGACAGTTCATTGAATCTATTAATCAGGTTTCGTATCGGTTAATACCTGTTGTAGTGTAAACTAATTATGTCATTTGTATGAAGAAAAACACTGCAACAACACATACAGCCTAAATACATACAATCATGTTTGCCAAATAAGTTTTAAACAGAAAACAGACAATTGTTGAATATCCTCACTAAGCAGGTAGCTAGAATCGGGGTAAAGGGGGGAGGGGTGAGGCAGAGATAAAATTCGAGAGCGACGAAGGGAAGAGACACACACGAAGACAGGCAGTAGGTTTGCAGATAGCAATAATACATTTGAATTAGTGAGAAAACGCAGAAGGGGATTAGGAGAGTTGCTCTTCACCAATCTAAATTCCCCTGTCTTGATAACGCTTCATAATACATGTAGTGTAACGGGATGAGATTCTGTGTCTGTCTGTCTGTCAGTCTGTTTGTCTGTCTGTCCGTATGTCTGTCTGTCTGTCTGTCTCTCTCTCTGTCTCTCTCTCTCTCTCTCTCTGTCTGTTTCATCATTATCATCATCATCGTCATCATCATCGTCATCATCATCATTATCATCGTCATCATTATTATCACGTGCTGAAGTTTTCCGACCTCATTTTGTTGGTTAACTTTTTAACTTTTTAATTTTTATTTTTTTAAATTATATATTTGTGTGTCTATGCGTCACAAGGGCAGATTGTAAGAAAAGACGTAGCCTTAAATCTTAATCCTTGTTAAATAAAGTTCAATTCAATTCAGTTCAATTCAATTCAATTTGTCTCTAGTTCTTGGACTGGACACTGTTGTTTTAAGGTCGGTCTAAGCGTAGTGCCATTCCTTGCAAGAGACTTTCATGGTTTCGCACCCTTTTTCTCACGTACGGTCCTTATCGCTGCCAACGCTAGTTATGTTTCTCGCACGTGAGATATCGCAGGTGCCTGGGCGTTTCCGTGGCAGAGGTCGTTGGTCGCCCTGTGCTTTCTCTGGCACCATTTTAAGAGACTTGTAGGATCAGCAAAAAGGACTAATGCTCATGAATATGCATGGCGTATTGATAATGATTATTGTATTGTTTAAATTCACATTGTTCATAAGGGTTGAAGAGAATAATAGTCTGTATAAGTTATGTAACGTTTTGATACATATATTTTTATAGTTTGTTTTTGACGAGAAATTGGGAATTCTCTGTGGAATGAAGGGACTATGTTTTGGGCGTATTAAATTGATAAGTAATTTGTTCCTGATATCCTCGTTTGTGGCGCGAATATCTTTCTTTGTTTTCCTGACTCCGAAACCATAAAGACGTTTTTGCTAATTCTGTTCCCAGAGGTGAATTTGTAACTTGTGTCCTGCACAAGAACTTAGAAGGTACGTTTACATTTTGTTTGTGATTTTATAGATGTTTTGTTGTTAGTTTATAAGTATCTATTTTGTATGCATTCTTACTTTTATAATTGCGAAATATTGAATTTTGTATTGAAAGAATTATTGATTCTCTTTGTTAAACGTAATCAGGATTTAAGAAATGTATGTTTGATAGTTGTTCACGGATATTTTGCATTTTTCTAGTTTGATTGTGTAAAGATGTTGTTTAGAATTGTTTTATTATAAAAAGTGGTCTGATAGATTACCAATAGTTATTGCCACGTGTGATTGTTAGATAAAAACGTGTGTCGAATTATATGATAGAGAGCTGAATGAATTGTATCACGCTCAATTAGGAGGCGGAACCGATTAAAATGTTTAGGTATACACACAGGCGATGATGATAATAAATACCCTTTTCCCCTCTGATTAGACATTGTGCTTGTGTTTGTGGAATGAGTCACTGAGTAGACAAGGTATTTGTTTACAGTCAAAACATGGTGTAGCCTGAGCGAGCTGTTCACACAGGAGATGTCGACCGTGACCGAGAAGAAATTGTCCTGAGGTGTGTGGGATAATCTTGCTTTTGATTTCAAGAAGATAACTGCAAAGTTGTTTTCTTGGTGTTTGTTGACATGTTTGCATTGTGTGTGTGTAACCCATGCGGTTACCTATTTTTAGTTTGTTGTTCACGTAGTCAAGGTTTACTTGTTGATTTACCATGATTCCTTGATCTTTTGTACTTTTTTGGTTGATTGTATTCTCTTTTTAGGGAGAAAACTTGAAACTGCTTTTGGTAATGTTGGTAGTACTTTGTATGCTCAAATATATCATTGTAGTTCGTAGTACTTATTATCCTATTATAATCTTTACAGGTTGGTCCGGTATATGTAGAACGAATAAACAAGAGTTTAACAGAAGAGACTCCGTTTTGATGTTGGTCGAATCCCTCCTACAATAGGATGAGAAAACGAAAGGGAGCTACACTTTGCCTTCTTTTACATAAGTGCTCCCATCTTCAATCTAAAGGCACACTCCTGTCCTGGCTGCTTCATAGAAATATCACACACGTGAATAACTTTCTATTAAAAACTATTTATTGTGTCTGTGATGTTAAACTTAATGACCTAACTATGATAACTTCCTATGTTTTGACATCTTAAAGTTAGTCAATCCAACCAAGAATATGTTAATGGTAGGTGTTGAGTAGCCCGGTTGACGTCATTCCCACATATTGCTCAAATCAAATCAACCTTTTTGAGCAGAGGAAAAGTAGGTCTTTTTATGCACATATTTCTGATAAAAATGCCGCTGCCTTACAATTGGTCCCTATCCCTGAAAGCAAATGGTTTTGACCAGTGTTCAACGACGTATCTGAACATTCTCGAAGTTGTTTGCCTGATTATAGACAGAACCAAATGCACATGCATTCTTCCCTGAGATATATCAATCAATCAATCAATATGAGGCTTATATCGCGCGTATTCCGTGGGTACAGTTCTAAGCGCAGGGATTTTTTTTTTTAATGTTTATTTCATGCAATTTATATTGCGCACATATTCAAGGCGCAGGGATTTATTTATGCCGTGTGAGATGGATTTTTTTTACACAATACATCACGCATTCACATCGGCCAGCAGATCGCAGCCATTTCGGCGCATATCCTACTTTTCACGGCCTATTATTCCAAGTCACACGGGTATTTTGGTGGACATTTTTATCTATGCCTATACAATTTTGCCAGGAAAGACCCTTTTGTCAATCGTGGGATCTTTAACGTGCACACCCCAATGTAGTGTACACGAAGGGACCTCGGTTTTTCGTCTTATCCGAAAGACTAGCACTTGAACCCACCACCTAGGTTAGGAAAGGGGGGAGAAAATTGCTAACGCCCTGACCCAGGGTCGAACTCGCAACCTCTCGCTTCCGAGCGCAAGTACGTTACCACTCGGCCACCCAGTCCTTATAATAATAATAATAATAATAATAATGCATAATATGTATATAGCGGATGTATCCAGGGTTTAAGGATGTGTTAGCTCCCACTGGACCCATGTACTGTAACCGAGTGCACAAAGCACAACAATCACCTTTGTAGTCAAACAGGGTTGTGGATTTTAGAGCTTACTTAATAGCCCTTCAAAAACTGCCATGGGTACGCAAAGGTTTTCACGAGCTTACAAGGAGACAGCAGCAACCCTATCACACACATAACTTTACAGGTCACAGGTGTCAGCAACGTAGCTGGCTGGCTAATTTAAGTTTAACTTCCTCACAAAAACAAGAGCCCATTAGGGACAGGAGGTGTTTATATACTAAAAAGCAACGCAGAATAAACGTCGAGCTATATATTGCTCGCGCTCTTCAATGGCAGACAACTCTGCAGAGCCTGCTGTGAAGGATAGTCTCTCTGTCACACCTACCTTCGATTTTTTCCTGTTTACAATCTCATGTACGTCCTTACTGATGTCAAATCTGTCTATGGTGTCCAGAGCTTTTGTCAACGTGTCCACGTCGATTTTTTGGCTGGCCTGGCCGAGCATAATAAAACACTCTGTGTTCACATGTTCAAAGGCGGTGCCATGCTTATGTTTGGCTGCTTCGTATTGTTGGCTGGACAGTCCGAGGTCCAAGAAGAAGAGCATGGCCTTATCAACTGGAAGCAGCTTGGCGACCCGCACAATGATGTCTTTGTCGATATCTGAACACACATACCAACGTATTAACATACAACGTATTAACATACATAGACAAAACAAAACTACACCAATTAACTAATACATTTAATTTCACACAACAACATGCAACAACAGCAACACAACAACAACACAACCACAACAACGACGACTAAAAACTAGGGAAGGCTGAAAGTGCTCTGCAGATTTATGATTTAATGGGTATTATAATGTTAGTGGTTTGATTTGGTAGGTGTCTGTTTTAGCTTTGTGCCAGCCTCGTGTTTGTTAATATTCGTGTTGTTGTTGTATTCATGTTTTGAAGAATTGTTGCGTTTACACAAGCTATCTGAGCAGGTCATATGCACATATGTGATGAATTATGAGTGAATTACAGAAATAGCTGTTTCTTTGTACAATTACACACATGTTACCCTCTCCCCTCCCTCTCAGTTTCTCGCTCAGAAACACGATCGTGTGTCTATCATATAGTTACTTTATATCGACCAAACTAACACCTTCGTTTCTTGCTTGCTGAGCTGACATTATTTTAGCACCGAGTATTTCACACAACGGCGTTGCTGACTAGCATGGTGACTTGAACACACTTACGATCAAATATGGCGTCTTCCTTAGCATCCTGGGAGCCCGTCAGAGTAAGCTGGGAATCTTGAGGACAATTCAAACCGTTTACCTGTGATAATGGTATACCACTGAAGCTACGTGCACAAGACTGTACCGTGTAACCAGAATAGTTTCCATCTTGGTCCGCTGTAATGTGAGACTCTCGCACGGCCTTTTCTATTATTCCATTGCCACTGCTTTTGTTTCCATTTATGTTGATATTGCTTGGCAGCAGAGGTAAAGTATGGTTTATGTCCTGCCAAAGGATAAGCTCTTCGCCAGGGACTGACGTTGAACCCTTTTTTGCATTCCCGCTTTCCGAAGTCATATTATGTTTGTCGTGATTAGAACAGTTCCAATCTGAACCATCGGAAACACCCGTGCTTGCCATTTGTGACTCAAATGAGCCATTTGGCAAAGACATCCCAGCTAAAGGACTGATTTCTCTGTTTTGCGGACCACCATTTGCAGGCGTTGTGGCAGGAGAACAGTTCCCCAGAGGCGGCTGTAGGTTCAATGATGCAGGTCCATGGCCAGGAGCGCAAGGAAACAGAGATGCAATGACCT
The DNA here is from genome assembly GCF_037325665.1 of Littorina saxatilis. Taxonomy (NCBI): domain Eukaryota; kingdom Metazoa; phylum Mollusca; class Gastropoda; order Littorinimorpha; family Littorinidae; genus Littorina; species Littorina saxatilis. The sequence continues at coordinate 30,921,249 of NC_090259.1, read as the reverse complement.
TCCCCACGGTGGTCGAATCTTGATGGCAACACAGCTCCATCAGCTGCTTCTTGTAGTCTTCTTTACGCTTAAATCTGTAACAAACAAGAGCAAGAAGGTTCTCTTCTATGTGAACGTCATAAGAATCTAAACACATTTTTATTTATTAAAGTTAACCTCATATTATGCAAAAATAACAGTTGTTATCTTTGGTGATTTTTGTTGGTGACATGAATAGTTATTTAAATGTTGGTCCCGATTTTCGAAAGAAAACGGAATCATATCGAGCGAAAATGTATAACATATTAATCAGAGTAAGTTATTCGCTGCGATCGTGGTTCTGACTGGTCAACCACGTGTTTCCTTTTTGTTACCCTAAAGCGGAGCACATCTCTTTCACAGCGCTAGCAAATCATGATCTATTATAACATGACTCTATTTCCTAATATGACTCTATCCTTGTATGTATAAGTTGCCAAGCAGTGCCTATCCGGAATTTGTGTCGATGTTGAAATTGGTACATTATTCTTTCGTCAGGTCACTTTTTAGGGTGCCTTTTTGTTAGTGGTGAACACGTGAACCCGAATATAGAAATAGGCCCTACGTGCTCCAAAAAGTGTGCACGATAGCCAAGTCAAGTGCCTTCAATGGGATAGAAAGTTTGATTAAAATGACAAGGGAAAGAACTGTAAAGTGTGTGTCCAAACTAACGTCTAATGAGTTTATATGCAAGTTGTTTTGCAATTTATTTTACAAATTAATTCTGGCGTGCCGCATTTAAAATTTTAATGTCACAAAAGTCTAAGGAATGTATTAGCGCAACGCTAATGAAAGGGGATTCATGAACACACCCGATTGTTTGGGGTAGAACATTGATTTCTTCTTTTAACTTGCATGCTAAAGTTATAGAGTTTTAGTGTTCTGATCTGTTGTAAGCTTTGCTTTTGTGAATTTGTTTTCTAGGGGTATCTGTGTTTTCTGTTCAAGTTTATCTTCTTCTTCTTCTTCTTCTTCTTCTTCTTCTTCTTCTTCTTCTTCTTCTTCTTCTTCTAGAACTTCTTCTTCGTTCATGGGCTTAGACTCCCACGTTCACTCATGTTTTTAGCACGAGTGGATTTTTACGTGTATGACCGTTTTTACCCCCACCATTCAGATAAACGGTTTCATCACACAGATCCACAATTAACTGCATCAGCTTCATGTTCATGATGGGTAGCACATTTGTGAGTTGTGACCCTTAATAGTTTACAATGAACAATGTCCTGGAAAAATCAAATAGCAATTCTCTTTTTAAATTCCATTCATACAGACATTGCTCATTTTAAGAGAGGCATGCAGGATTACTTCAGCAAGACATAATCTAAAATCCTCGTTCAACCTTCAAATTATAGAATAAACATTTAGATTAACTACGGGAGTTTTTAGTATCTGCAGAAGTTTCTTATTTAAAAGTGATCAACGACCTCACCTGCAGTCGACGCGGAGAGATACAAGCGCCTATTGTGCTTTTCCCTGAAGCCGGTATTACGTTAAATTAGGGGGGTACTACTCTGGAAATTCATCACTGGATGCAGTGCAACCCTTTCATTAATTCAATCTTCCATTCACCCTTGAAATGCTTCGAAATGAAGAAAAAGAAATAACAGACAATACGTTAAGAGTTTATATAAAAGAAAGCAAGAGTTGAAAGGTGGGGTTTTTAAGTTGAAAACAAGTTTTTTAGCTTGCAGGGAGATTCGAAGCCGTGACCCGGCGCAACGAATTGGTGGTCATGCACTTTCCTAACTAGTCAATATAAATTTGATTTCGAGTGTTGAATATGAGTTCACCAGCATGGGGATCAGTTATTGATTCGTTGGATTTCGAGCTGCTCCGTTCGTGTGTGTGTGTGCTGTATGTTCTGTTACCTTCCTATTCGAGGTAAGTTAATAGCTTGATAACTGCCCCAATTCTCTCGTTCACTTTGTATCAGTTTTGAAAGCAAAATAAAGCAGCGATAGCTGCAAGTGTGACCGCCAAAAGATTTCCCTACCCAATATTATCTCCGGTATGGAGATTTTGAAGATGCCCCTATGCTCGGTTTACTATATCAAGGGAAGCAAGCGGTGAAACACGTCAACAGAGACAATGAACGGCGATACTAGATATATGTACCTATTGCATATGCCAACATGATTACTTAACAGTCGTTTACCTTTGTGTTGTCTGCTGTAGCCGTTGACAGGAGGCAAAGTCAATCCTCTCCAGAACCATCTGCAGCTGATCAGTACTGAAGGCTGCCAACGAAAGCTGCAGGTTGTGTCCCTCAGGTTCGTTAACATCCTCATTGCCCCTTGATTCTGGCATATGTATCTGTTGCACGAAGTAAAAAGATCAGCTGTATGCAAAGAAATCAATAATCTGGAATTGTATTCACAGAAAGTGTAGGCCTCTGGCAAGAACACTTCGAGATTATGTAGGTCAGGTTTAGACACTCGTGGTCTGAAAACCTCCAATTCAATTTATCACAGACATGAGATGGTGGCAGGTTTCAGAAAAAAACAAGACAGCACTTACATCCAATCAAATCAAATTAACTGTATTATCTCACATGGAGAAATCGCAGTGGTGGTACATTTCACATGACAAACATGACAAACGAAACACAACATTTATATTATATTCAAATATATGTACTAATTGATAATAATAAAGCATTGTTCTCAACTAAACACCTCTCTGCATACACATTTCTCACTGTTAAGACAGATATGTAAAAGAGCCATACACAAAAAATACCATTCAATTCCGTTTAAAAATAGCACACACATACCACACACATCTCAGCTGAGTGGTCTAGGAAGTGTATAAGTTCATATGTCTTGGTGCCATGGTCTCGAGCAAGCCGAGTTGGAATGCAACTATTCAGCTCATTGGCAATGAAGCGTATCTGTACCTTCTGAGATAACTAACAAGGTTTTGAGTGCGTAACATGAAACTAAACTTGACACCCTGTGCCACTGAAGTTGTACGTGTCTCAACCAAACGTCCTTCATGTCTGTCTGTCCATAGTTCCCATTTTGTGAGACTGTTGTCAGTCAGATTTTGTTGGGGCTACATTCATTTTTGAGTGATAAGTTAAAATGATGATGATGATAATGATGATGACGATGACGATGATGGTTGTGATGATGGTGGTGATGATGAAGATGATGATTATGGCTTCAGAGAATAAGTATTTTTAGATTAAAGACAACGTATCGACAAATATATAACCATGGCAGGAAACAAATATTCTCAACCTGCAGAGATGTGATTCTCTCAGCATTGTTGCGGTTTGTCCATGCAGGCACTGCGTCATCCATGACGTGGGCAAGGTCAAGGACAGCAAAAAGTGAAGTGCCAGTTACCAGGTCTACGGGTGCCACGAGGCGCCACTGAACCAGAGAAGGTGGTGCACTCTTCTTCCGTGTGCAGCCGTAGGCATCACAGCTGACAATCATCTTCACATCGCGATTCTGCAGCAGATAGCAATAACACAGTATTTAAAACTCTCTCTCTCTCTCTCTCTCTCTCTCTCTCTCTCTCTCTCTCTCTCTCTTTCTCCCTCTCCCTCTCTCACTGCCCCTTCCTCTCTCTCTCTTTCCCCCTATCTCTCTCTCTCTTCCTCTCTCTCTCCCTCTCTCTCTAGCTCTTCCTCTTTCTCTCCCTCGGGGCGGGGACGTAGCTCAGTTGGTAGCGCGCTGGCTTTGTAGCCAGTTGGTCGCTATCAGCGTGGGTTCGATCCCCACGTTCGGCGAGAGATTTATTTCTCGGAGTCAACTTTGTGCAGACTCTCCTCGGTGTCCGAACACCCCCGTGTGCACACATGCGCACGAAAAAGATCCCACGTTCACAGCGAAAGTCTCAGGGCTTGGAAAACACGAAGACACGCATGCATCATCTCTCGTCTCTGATTATCATGATCGTATCTCGATACTTTGACGAGACAAACCCAATGCTGGTGTGTCGAAGAAGACAGCCACAGCGGGCTTGTTCGAATCAAAGTATCACACCATATCTTCAGCGTATTACCAATACCTGTCCCAATATAGACCAGTTGGTCTAAGAGGACGTTAAACCCTAATAGTCAGTCAGTCTCTCTCTCTCTCCCCCCCCCTCTCTCTCTCTCCCTCTCTCGCTCTCCCCCTCTCTCCCTTACAATGTATATGTCTCTGCATTCAGTCAGGGTCGACAAGAAGCAGTTAACCGTTACGTGCTTCCTGGGTCGTGGACGACCCAGAGCCTTACAACAGTGTCTGTAAACTATTGAGAGTTTGTGATTAAGACTGCATGTAAATCTCAAACACCATAATTATAACATTCTTATCGACCAATTTTTCAAGGATTACCTTTTACCAAATGGAATTAAAGTAGGCGGCATTTTACGGGGTTTATCCCTATTCATGGGCCGTGTACGACCCAAACTCTGGAGAGAGGCGGTAAATAGTGTATCCCCATTGGGACGGCGTGGGTCGTGTACGACCCATACTTTTTTACGTTTAATCTTTCTTTAGAAAGTATGGATCGTACCAGACCCACATCTTCTTGACTGTGTAGTCCAAAGCGTGAGTGAAGATTAACAGAATGACTGCTATCCTCTCGGAACTGCTCGGTGCTGTCTTTTTCTTGTGTTTTTTCTTCGCTAAAACTGCACACTGGTCTTCATTACAGTTTTAAATGTCACTTCCTGAATAGCGTGTGTTTCATATTCTGTACAGTCTGTCGCGTGGGTACTGGAAAAAGGAAACCGGCACGGTTGGCCTAGTGGTAAGGCGTCCGCCCCGTGATCGGGAGGTCGTGGGTTCGAACCCCGGCCAGGTCATACCTAAGACTTTAAAATTGGCAATCTAGTGGCTGCTCCGCCTGGCGTCTGGCATTATGGGGTTAGTGCTAGGACTGGTTGGTCCGGTGTCAGAATAATGTGACTGGGTGAGACATGAAGCCTGTGCTGCGACTTCTGTCTTGTGTGTGGCGCACCTTATATGTCAAAGCAGCACCGCCCTGATATGGCCCTTCGTGGTCGACTGGGCGTTAAACAAACAAACAAACAAACTGGAAAAAGGTGAAGGTGGCATACACACCTGCACGTGTGGGTTTCCAGGCCGACCGTCAGGCCGCTGAAGGTGCGTCCAGTTGGAGGAAGCTGGTCCCAGCGTTTCGATCTGAGCGTGTAGCTGTGTGTCCTTCACTTCATCCAACAAAGACACAGCCGTCCGCCCAACCTTGCTACCGGTCAGTCCAATGTCATATTCCTATTTTAAAGAAAAACACATTCTCAAAATCGTAAGAGACATCAACAACAACAACAACAACAACAACAACAACAACAACAACAACAACAACAACAACAACAACAACAACGGTTACTATAACAACAACGACAACAACAAAACCGATCAGTACGAATATTCACATTCTTGGATCGAACAAATATAACTTCAGATGTGTTGTAATGTCAAAGCTTTTAAATATCACTTCGTTCTTATTGTTCTTCACCTGAACACAATAAAACAGACGTACTTACACGACCTAGGAAACACAGTGAAGGTTAAAATAGTAACATCCACGACCCACAACATACGGATGGTGTAGTTCAAATGACAGCATTGTTTATTAGATTGTTTACAAAGATACGCCTTTGACGATTGGCCGATAGGAAGGTTCTATTTGGTTTGAGGATTACATGAAGTTGCAATCCAAAACTACCAATAGTTTTAAAGAAACAGACACTTTTGTGAGGCTCTGGGTCGTCCACGACCCAGGAAGTACAGCGAAGGTTAACGTTTTGTACCTTGATCTTTTTATATTTAGTCTTTGTTGCAACCCCGCCTGTCTATTGTGTTTACACAGCTTTGTTAAGTTCTTCATGAATAGTTTTGTATTTGCAAATACTGTTGTAAACTAAAGTCTTACCTGACGAAAGTCTCCAATGTCGACTCGTTTGTCCCAGATGTAGAGATCGACGCTGGCCAGGCGTTGTAGAGAAGACATTTTTTCGTGCCTTCCGTACACCATGGCCACCAGCTCCGGAGGACCTTGACTTCGACCACAGTATACACACACGTAGCCACAGAAATGATCCGTTGTCACTAACACCTGGCCCTCTGAAGACACCTCATAATGTCCACTTTCTTCCCATGCGTAGCCGACATGCTGTCGCTGACCTTCTGAGTGCTGATATTTGTTGTCCAGTGGAATGCTTCCCCGATGAGAACAATCTGAGTCAGTATCAGCTTCTTCTGTTTTTTCCCTATCTTTGCAAAGTACATAAGATTCACCGGCCACAGAATGCGCGTTGCCGATTTCCTGCTGACCAGATGGGCAATCACTTAAATTGTTTTCTTGGAGTTTAATACTTGTTAAGGTCACGTGGCCATCCTGGCGGCGACTCACACGGTACACACGCAGCAGACTGAGATCCGGGTCTGGCGGAAGACACAGTGGCAGCGTGATGCAGACAGGACGCTGAAAACTGAAGTCAAGACCGGCCCAGTACTCGGCCAGGGGACTCACAATCTGTTCTTCGTGTGCCAACTCCAGCACAGTATGTACGTGGTCGATATCAGCACACACTGCAGTATGGATAACAACGGGGTTGTCCGGGCCTAGAGCCTGAGTAGGCACGTGCAGTATGACGTCAGAACCTGGTTTACGTAGCACCCCTCCAGTGTGTCCGAAAGTGCCCTTATGTTGCCAACTCATGCTCATAATCGGTGGGGGATTATCATTACTTCCGTCAATCCTACATGCCCCCTGATTTGTAAGATCTTTTTCTTCCTTTGAAGACATATCATTTGGCGTGTCGACTTTGCCAGCGTCACTTGGAGACTCGGCAACCCGCTCACGGTCAGAATATTTGAGTGGTGCGCACGATGGAACGTGAATTTTCTGGGGTCTCAACCATACCAGTTGAGCAGTGCATCGTGATATCGCCCAGAGTTTACCCCAGTCTTCTGCATCGTATTCAAGACCGCCATGCTGAACGAAGATTATGATTTTCCTTTCCAATCCATTTACAACAATGCTGTCTGCGGCTATCACGCAGTCTGGCCCTGTCATGGTCGCGACTTCTCTGATGCCTTTGGTGTCATTTAAGTCCAGCACCTTGACGGGAAATCCGCCATCAATCACGCCTTGTACGAGACCCCTAGCTGGACTCGTTACATTGCCAGATGTATCCTTTCGACAGTCGTGAAAGTGCGAACCACAGGTCAAAATGAAGACATCACGGTTGCGAGGGGGCTGGGGGCTATTTTCGTCTTTGGCTGTTGATGTAAATCAAAATATAAGTGTAACCATGTGCATCGAAACTTTCCCTAAAATACCCTTTCTTTCCAAGTTAACTCAATTTGTTTTTTCACAGAAAAAGCAAGCAACTCGTACATGCTATAGTTCAGACAACAGGCACAAGCCCAAAAAACACACATACAAACAAAATAAACAACCTTTAGAATCAAAATTAGAGTTCACGCCGAAATAATATGCACATAACTTCATGTTCGAAATATCATGTGTTTTGCAAGTTTGTTTTTTAACTTGGTTCATTTCACCCAAAATCATGTTTTTGGTTTACATTAAACACTAATATGCAAACGTGTTAGATGATAATTATGCTGACGCTGCTGCCTCTACTGCTAATGATTAACAATATAAAGAGTAAGGTTTTTTTCAAATTTAAGCCAGGCGTGATAGAGCATAAATGATCAGGAGCTTAGCATAATCCCCCTGTGAATAAAACCAACACTAAACTAATAAATAGCATTACACTTGATACACAAAACTATTCATAACTTCGGCTTTTATCCAAGGAAGTCAGATATACAAATGTTCCAATATTTTTTTGTTTTCACTAAAAGTGTTTGAAAGATGATGACATGCAGTAAATTCCGAATTAATGCTTACGAAAAAGCAGCACGAAGAGAGAGACAAATAGAGAGATCGAAAGATAGGAAAGAAAGGCGTGTGCACGTGTCTTTTTATATTTAGTCAAGTTTTGACTAAATATTTTAACATCGAGGGGGAATCGAAACGAGGGTCGTGGTGTATGTGCGTGTGTGTGTCTGTCTGTCTGTGTGTGTGTGTGTGTGTGTGTGTGTGTGTGTGTGTGTGTGTGTGTGTGTGTGTGTGTGTGTAGAGCGATTCAGACTAAACTACTGGACCGATCTTTATGAAATTTGACATGAGAGTTCCTGGGTATGAAATCCCCATATGTTTTTTTCATTTTTTTGATAAATGTCTTTGATGACGTCATATCCGGCTTTTCGTGAAAGTTGAGGCGGCACTGTCACGCCCTCATTTTTCAACCAAATTGGTTGAAATTTTGGTCAAGTAATCTTCGACGAAGCCCGGACTTCGGTATTGCATTTCAGCTTGGTGGCTTAAAAATTAATTAATGACTTTGGTCATTAAAAATCTGAAAATTGTAAAAAAACATAAAAATTTATAAAACGATCCAAATTTACGTTTATCTTATTCTCCATCATTTGCTGATTCCAAAAACATATAAATATGTTATATTCGGATTAAAAACAAGCTCTGAAAATTAAATATATAAAAATGATTATCAAAATTAAATTGTCGAAATCAATTTAAAAACACTTTCATCTTATTCCTTGTCGGTTCCTGATTCCAAAAACATATAGATATGATATGTTTGGATTAAAAACACGCTCAGAAAGTTAAAACAAAGAGAGGTACAGAAAAGCGTGCTATCCTTCTTAGCGCAACTACTACCCCGCTCTTCTTGTCAATTTCACTGCCTTTGCCATGAGCGGTGGACTGACGATGCTACGAGTATACGGTCTTGCTGAAAAATGGCATTGCGTTCAGTTTCATTCTGTGAGTTCGACAGCTACTTGACTAAATGTTGTATTTTCGCCTTACGCGACTTGTTTCTTTATCTGAATACACTGAATTTGTCCTGTTTCTAGTGCAAGCAAAACATTATAGTAAAATCTTAGAGTATGAATGTGTCCCCTAATATGGACCACACTCAACAAACAGGCGAAAAGAAAATATACAGATTGGTTTCAGTCATGCATTGATAATCTTGCGGGAAATAACCTCCAATTTACCATCAAGCTTTCACAAATATGAATATCAAAAGGTCTTCTTTAGGCGCACGTTGACAATTTCATGTATTTTCTTTCTGCTTTTGATACGTTTCTTTAGGTTCATTGTGTGCTTCAAATGATGTTCTCCTCGAACATAAAGAAATAAATAAAGTTTCTTGCACACTTACGTATACTTGTATTGCTTTATTTTTTAAGTATTGTGGACTTTTTATGATTCATGCTGGCCTCTTGACTGGTCCTTATTAGGCGCCCAGGCTCCTATTAGGGACCAGTTGTGAATATGTTTCTGTGATTTATTTTTGCAAAATGTCTATCACTGTATCAGAGCTGTTTCTCTCTAATGACACGTAGCGCGCGCTAGCGATACGCACCCCTATTTAAGCCTAAGGATTAAAACTAAAGAAAGAACAGTTAACTACCAAGCACAACATGAAACATCTTTGCAAGACAACAAGCTGTTTACCAGCATAACATTAAAGTGGTACATATTAGGGGCCCTTACACCTAATTATGTGACTAGTGTCTATGTGCATTATACTTAATTGATCTCCTACCTGGTTTACCAACTTGCAGTTCTTTCAATATCTCTGCAATCTCTCTCCCACATTCTCGGCAATCAGGCGTGTCCGTCCCTGTGGTGTGTTGAGGCTCTTTGTGAAATACGTCTCTGGGAGGGGGGCCATCGCAAGGTACAGGCGAGGTGGGTACGTTGCTGTAGCAGTACACATGCTGTCCAATGAAGCCACGATGCTGTGCAACGACTTGTGTGACGCAAGGCGGTGTTCTTAGCGGTGCGGTCAGAACGACTTCATTCAAGAGCTGTGGCCGGGTTTTGGGGTGCAAAGAAGCTGTCCAGAGGTGGAGGTTGACCACACGCTTATTCAGGCCTACACACAAATGTCGCAGAGGAGCGGCGCTAAAACAAATAACAATAAAGTATTAAACGTTTTAACACGCATTTCGGACATGGTGTGTATTTCATTGTCGGCATAAACTGTGATATATGTGTGTGTGAAAAAAAAGCGTTGCAAAAGTAAACAGTTTTATTCGTTTTGACAAATAATTAGTTTTGCTGCTTTTTTGCTGAAAATGTACCGTTAGATTTGCTAATGCTCGTTTGATTATTCATGTGCACTACATCAATGGGTGACAGGAAACATAAGTGACAACTGGCACATGATTGGTTCAAATTCGCTAAAACTGCCATTCTCTGCGGCGATCAAAGCCAAAGAGAAGTTGCAAGAAATGACACATATTTGTTGCTTAGTTTAAACATTTCCATGAAGGCAAGCATTATACTTCATTCATGCAAGTAAGCATGTCTAAGACACACAGACCCGAAATAATTATAGTGAAAGACAGATACAAATGCAGGAGATATGTGTTGAAATAAGAAACATTAGATTTGCCAGAAAATTGCATTAATCCACAAACAAAAACACGACCAATCTTTTAACTGCACAAACACAAATGAGAATATCTATGCGGGTTGTCAGGAAACATTAACACAGGGTCCCCACTGGTTTTTAGAAAAAAAATTCCATGACTTTTCCATGACTTTCCATGAGCCTCAATAACATTTTCCATGACTAGATCCACAGGTCGCTATTTCCGAACACGCAAACTTTTTTCGTCTTGTCACTGCCAGTTTTGACACTGGCTTGCTTTGCACTGAATTTGAGTCAGTTTCTACGCAGTGTCTCTTCGACAAGCAAGTCAAGCATTTGCTACGCAGTCAGATTATCGGTAATGTTTGCTGGTCCTGTCATTTCACTAAACTGGACCAGCCACTGTTTGTATCCATCTGCACTTTCGTAAATTCCGTTTCGTAATCGTCACTGCGACTTGACAAACTTAACTGTCATTTTTTTCACCGCGATACACAGTTCATTGCGAAGATCTTCCTCGGTAATTCGTTCCAATTCCGCATACTTTTTGTTGTCAAGAAACAACTTGAAAGAAAGTTTCAAACTCATCATCCTCCATCTTGCTTGTCGAAGCGCTAAAGTACTTTATCGATGCAAAAGCAAAAGCAGAAAACTTTGACGAAACCGACTCAAATGCAGCACAGACGACACGAGGAGATAACGGAAGGAAGTAAGCCTCGCTTTAGCTCAAGTGCCGTTAAAAATACCGTTATTCTCGTATGCAAATACAAACGACAAGTTGGTCATACGAACAAGCCTTGTGCTGGCGACGCAAATCGCCGCTGGCTGGCAAAGGGGGGCGGGGAATGGCTGGGCGAGGAAAATCGCTGCTGGCGTGCTAAAGGTTAAAAAAAAATTCTTTCTTATTTTTGTTAAATTCCATGACTTTCCAAGGCTTGAATTGAAATTCCATGACTTTCCAGGCCTGGAAAATTAAAAATCAAATTCCATGACTTTCCAGGTTTTCCATGACCTGTACGAACCCTGTTAACAAACATTAAAGAATGATCTCAACATGGATCTAGATGTAAAGAATTTCTCAAAGAAAAACTACTGAAACACTCACTCTGAATAACAATTCCAAGCTTCCTCAAAAATGACAAAGAGTTCAGCCATCTTTTGCTTTTGGTCCACACCTGTGAGTTGTAGCAGGGCACGTGAGGCATCACCTGGCAGGTTGAAGGTGTGCAAACGAACTAGATGGCTAGAGTTTGGTTCCATCTGTTTCAGCTGACTCTCAAGCGCGAAAGATGCTGCCAAACTTTCTTTACGAAAGCTCACGATGTCAACGAATTTACCCTTTCGTAGCCAATCCGCCGCTTTCAAAAGAAGAACCAGGGATTTTCCAGTGCCAGGGGGTCCCGTCAAATATACTAGCTTCATGTCCGGGTTGTCTAGTATTTGGACTTGTCCTGGATGAAGAACAATGTCTACCGGAGTAAACCTGTTCCCTGTTTCTGTGACTCCTTCACCCTTTGTTCGGACATCTGAGCGATGAGCCTTTGCAAGGCGGGGCGCTGAGGAGCAAAATACTTTCACCGTGGTCGCTGGGCCTCCAAATCTGTAACATTAATTGTAATATTTCTTTCAAAGCACCAGTATTAAAGACAAAATGACATGACACATGTATAATTGTTTCACACAAAACGTTGGCGTAAATGTTGTAAATAATAGTCATGCGCGCTAAAAAATGTAAACATTGATTTTTAATCACAACAATTAGAATAACTGACCAAAGTTCATAATTATTTGTCTTCTGCAGTACTGTCTAAGATTGTTAACATATGAATGCATAAGCTTTTAAATACATTCACGCACGCTCAAACACAAACGCTCTCTCTCTCTCTCTCTCTCTCTCTCTCTCTCTCTCTCTCTCTCTCTCTCTCTCTCTCCCTCTCTCTCTCTCTCTCTCTCTCTCTCTCTCTCTCTCTCTCTCTCTCTCTCTCTCTCTCTCTCTCTCTCTCCCTCTCTCTTTCTCACCGTGATATGAGTTCGAGGTAAGCATCATCAGTCATCGCGGGGTCTTTTCCCGAGTTGGTCATTCGACACTGCCACCAAGGACCCGGGTTGCTCACATCATCAGATGTCAAACAGAGAGGTGCTGGGTCGTCATTAGTGTTTAAATCCAGACAAATGCACAATTCCTGAAAATAGGAAGCAAATGAGTGCGAGAACTCTCCATGATTTGTAAAAGCCATAATTGTTTTGTTGCAGGCATTTGGTCGCACATACATTTTTCCTTAATACCACAACATTTTTTTTCTTTCTTCTTCTTCTTCTGGCACTTTGCTCGTAATTCCCTAAATCACTCATTCTAGATATAATGCCTATTTCATATCTCCTCGTGGCAATACATTATTTTCATGAAAACAATGTGCAGTTTTCTTTAACTTATTATCTTCAAAAAAGTATACTTTGTTTTGTTTGTTTGTTTGTTTGCTTGAATTTTGTTTTTAAGGTTTGTTTGAAAAGAAAAGAGTGTGAACACACTCTGCTTCTATTGTTTCTCCCATGTGTAATTTATGTTGGTACGTATTTGTTTAGACACACATACCAATCCACCTTACCTTCATAAGCGTCGGTTTTTTTTTCAGCACTCGCTGAAGATCAGCTCTCTTGATGTTTGGCAGCATTACAGTCTTCAGTAATTTGCTTGGAGCCTTAATATCCTTGGTCACGTGCTTCATCACTTCATCTGCTTTCTGTAGTTGGCTTATGGCCTGCTCAATTTTCTTGGATAGTATTCCGTCTTGCGCCGCCTGAGATTGAAAAGACTGCATGTCTCCTACTGCTTTGATTTCACCCACAAGGACCCCATGTTGCCTGTGGATGACAAGCATGTCAAAATCACCTTGATGAATGTTCTTAATCTTGAGTTCAGTGGGTCTGGGCAGTGATTCTGCCGCTGGCATGTAGGCCGGCTTATTGAGGTAGTGACCAAACTTCAATTGTGACAGGACAAACATGCCCACGTTCTCCTCTTTCTTCTCTTGCGACAAACGCCGGAGACAATCCAAGACAGTCTGTTGACACTGGTCGTCACGAACGTCACTTTCGACTAAAACTGGCCCAAGTCCTTTGGGTCTGTCAGTAAGAGCTTCTTTTGTCACAAGGACTTTCATTCCCGATTGCAGCTTCTTTTCTTCATGTTCTGTTTTTCGCATATGGACTGGAGGCAGAAAATAGGTTTGGTGAAGATAGTCTGGGAACCACTCACTGATACGATCTCGCCACAGTGTCATGTCAGGGGGTGCTGGAGCGTCCACCATTTCTACGTCGGGTCTCTTGGAAGCGTCCACCATTTCTACGTCAGGTGGGCTTCCACCTTCCGCCATTTTGAAAGGCAGTGAAATTGTTCAAAGATGGGGCTTTCTGAAAAATAAGGACAATATTTGTGTTACACACGACATAATTATTAGAAAAAAATGCTCTGCATTTGATTAATTTAGTCGATTAGTTTAGTACATACATGTTACATTTTCTCGATTTTTGATTTTAAATTTTAGGATTTGGTTGTGTTAAGTTTGTAATTAAGGTAATTTGAGAAACTGTCATATCTATCTTTGTGACCATTCATTCCGAAAAGGGCAATGCATACCCGACAGCTATGCATTTTCGGCAGACTTTGGGTATAATTCCATGTGCTTGAATTGACTATCAGTAAACGACAAATACAATCCGAATATAATTTGCTAAGGTCTGTTGTAAAAAGGTTTGTTTGTTGCATCGAAATAAGTAGAACAAAGGCAACAACAAACATAAAATAGATTTTAGTTTTACAATGACCTGTATAATTATTATACATAGATCATCAAGTTGTACAGGTTTCTGTTGAATACTCTTATGGTACTGTAAATTGTTTTGTTTTGTTTCAAACAGTGTCTTTAATCAATGTAGTACTTGTGGTCACGCACAAGTCTTTTGAGGGAACAATCACGAGTTATAAATTCTTATTTGGACGCGTACACATATGCCCTTACAGTGCAGTGCCAGCTAAAAGCATGTGTCCTTGAAATAAAGTCGCAACTGTAACTGTATTAACTTATATACATGCCCCGATGGTTTTGTTACGTTTTAAAGATTTTTGCTAACACTGAGAATAATACTAAAATATTATAAAGACAACCACAACATATTATCAGGAAGATATTAATATGACTATAGACACATTTAAAATTTCCTCTGAGGAGTCAGTTTGGTTATATGGTTGTTGTTTTTCAATTTCTCTTCACCCTATATACCTATTCGGGAATGATTAGTTGTGTTTCCTTTCTCAATTTATATAGTTTTCTCTTTGTTTAAAACTATTTAATGTAGTTCACAAGGTACTATACCCTAGACAGTTTTTGACCCACAGTAGGGGGTGGGCGTTTGTTCGAAAATGGGTACTTACAAGGTAACTTACGGTACGTAAGTTAATCACAGTAAAGTGAAGAAGGTTCTAAAAGCTCATATAAGTTTATGGTTGGTACTTCATATATTGTAAAAATCCTGATCTATTTAAAGAGTTCTAAGTAGTGTGGTGGGAGGGAGGGTTGGTTTTTGGAGTTTAATGTCCCTTCAGCAGATGCTAGCTGCTATTCAAGACCGGTTGGTGGGAGGGAGGGAGGTCTGACACGGGTGACACTGGCCTTATTTATAATACATGGAAGCAGGAGCCCAGCCGAAGAAACTAAACTGATTACTAAGAATTAAATTGATGATTCTTTTCACTGAATACACAAATGTCTTCCTTCTTTATAATCTTAAGAGAAAAATGATAAGCAGACAAAACGAAATGAGTGGATGTGGCTTTCTGTCGTGGTTTTTTGTTTTGTACGTCTTTTGGGTTTTGCCCACACATTGAAACTTGCCTCCAACGAAAATTACATATTACTCTCCAAATTCTACTGTCTTTGTTCAGTATTCTGGTTTTTGATAAAAATTATGGTTTTACCTTGGCAATCATGTTGCTTTAACATATTACATGTCTTTGGATCCATGTGCTCCATCGCGTGACTGTAGAGTATGACATGTTTATACAGAGGCTGCGTTTCTTACTTCAGCAAGTCTAAACCAAGTGGTCAGTTCTCTTTCTCAGACACATCTATTTCTCTATATTTATACGGAACGTGTAATGCGGGTAATTATAATATACGGCAAATACTTATACAATCAAAGTAGTTGCTTGTTTTATGTAGTTGTTGTTGCATTACTGCAGTCATCTTTCCATAGCATCCTCTTTCCGCTTGAGAGCGAAACATCTCGTCCTATTTAACCTCCTTTTCAAAGTTTGGAAATCATATTCTAAAGTCTTTTTTGTGTGCCTGCAGTTCAATATGCGTAGTAAACAAAATGTCACAGGTTCCTTCCTATAAGCACATTACGCCTTATTCCTGACCGCAACCAATTTTGTAATGATATGTCATGGATGCAAAATCCAGAGTAATTGATGTTTATTTTAAGATCAGTACAAGGGTTTTTTCATTGTAGACTGCTGGTGATTTGATGTTAATCTGTTCAAGGAAATGACACCATTTTGTGCATGTGCATTTTTTAACATGTTTTCCTAAGCTTGACGCCATTTTGAAAGTGAAGTGGGCAGAATGTCCCAAGTAAGCTTTAAACCAAGGTCTGATCAATCAGAGTTAAACTAGTAGTCTAGGCACACAGCATAACTTAAAAGCATTTGCACAATCAAGCAAAGTACAGCTAGTACCATTTAGGATTATCTTCACATACACAGGAGAAAAACCCAATTTTGCTCAAACTTTTTATTTTACATCCCCGTTCAGAAGTCACTTGTGCACATTTGTCATAAACTTTCCTGGTGGGATTTTCCCCCTGCACGGCACCTTAAAATGTTGTAACGCGCATGAACAGAACACAACATTTTTGACAAGGAACTGTTTTGTCCTCGAGTTATTTTACAGCTCCTGACCCAGATAGCTTAGTATGTGTAAGCTGATATCTTATAACCACGCCTCCTGCCGCTGTGCGTATGCTTATAATTACGCAGAGCAAGTCTGCTGTGCTGGCTTCTATAGGTACAAACGACACTCGCCTACAACTTGGCGTCGTCAAGATAATCTGTATTTGTGCAAGTAGTTCAGAGAAGTTTGCCCGCATATGTGTGTGTGGGTGTGTGTGGGTGTGTGTGTGTGTGTGTGTGTGTGTGTGAGTGTGTATGTGTTTGTGTGTGTGAGTGTGTATGTGTGTGGGTGTGTGTGTGTGCAAAAATATATGTATTTATGCGTGTGATTTTACACACGGGTTAACCCTGTATTTATGCTAAACCAGTCACTCTAATGTTGTGAAACTTTATTGTTTTAACGAAATTATCATAAATGACATTGAAAAGCGCAGATGAAGATCTAGAAATCCTACCGGTGTATTTTAAACAATATGTAACTGTGAAGCTTGCTGTTGAGGTTTAAAGTCTTATCAACCAAGGGTTAATGATTCTACAGAAACATTATACGTTCTGTAGTCGTTAGTTAAACTGAAAACAATGTTTCTCCTTTGTGTAGAAAACATCAAGAGAATCTATCCTTTCAGAAGTTATTTACAGGCAAAATAACTTTGGAATTAGACTCATAATGACCTCAATTAGTTGTCATTGTTAATGGAATTGATAAGCACCTTTACAATTTAAAGGGTATTTCTAGAAACGTCAGATTAGGTCGCCTAATTCCACTTGCATTTGTATCTTAAACTTAAACAAGGTTGCCTTAAGATGATTACATGTTATGTTCTTTTGAATACATTTACCCTATACACCGAAGAAAAGGTGTGCATGTTTTAGCAACAGTATGGACCACCAAACAAAGAAAGTTTACTTTTCAACAGTGCCCCACACTTAGTATGTTCAATGAAGCATCATATGTGAGTAACTTCAAAGTTTTGTATCACTGCATTCAGAGAATAAAAATACAGTTTCTCTTTTATCACATTATCTTTAGTTTCAAATACAGTTATGTGTGACACTTTTTTTTGTTTAAACAGTATTTTATTCGTAAACAGACACATGATAATATAACAACATCATTAAGAAGGAGCACAACAAGTTTAAAACTTATGATAAGTGCTCACATAAACATGCCTGAAATTTCATGGCGGAATATGATCAATGCGACACATTTTTTGAAAAAAGAGAAGAAATAAAAAGGAAAAATAAAAGGAGAAAAACAACAAGGAAAACTTAGTTTGAATTATCGAACACAATCTGTGTCAATACCGAAAACGAAAACAAATACAAAACGAGAACGAAAAACACAACAAAATATCAAAAAGTAGATGGGCTCCAAGTAATATATTTAAAATAAACACCAACAACATCGAACTAAGGTGTCCCAAAGCGGTTTGATTTCTCAATATAGCTTTGGACAACAACAAAAATAGCACTATTTTCAAATATGAAAATGTTTGAATCACCTGTCAGGAGTGTGTTAATATTAACAAATTCTGGAGCTAATGTACCGATTGTTGCGGTTCTTGCATCATTAAACAAGGGACATGATAACAAATAGTGAAGAACAGTTTCAGCAAAATAACCACAAGAACATTCCGGGTTGTTTACTAGGTGGCGATTAAACATATCATATTGTAAATCACTCATTCCAAGTCTTAACCTGCAATGCAAAACTTCAGTTTTGCGATTTGGGGAATAGTAATATGGTGGAATTGAAATATCAAAAGCTGTGAAATGTCGCTTGAACATACCAACATAATCACATTGTTGTATATTTTCAGGCAACTTATTCCAGAGACTAGTTGCAGAAGGAATAAAAGATGACTTGTACAAATCTGATTTACACTGGGGAGTCTTACGCTCTAGTGGGCGTCTGTGGTGGTAGGGATTTAGGTCAGAAACAAGAGGTGGCAATAAAACGTTGAGGTAATTTGGTACATTGCCGTGGACCATTTTATAATATAACATTAATTTGTGACGACGTCTTCGCTCTGTAAGTGGTATAAAGCCAGATTCTGTATACAATTTTTCGTGTGAAGTGCCTTTAACAGCACCAACAATAATTTTAATGGATTCGAGTTGCAGCTTCTCCAGCTCATCCGAAAGCTTCTTTGAACAATTACCCCACACAACATCGCAATAATCAAAACAAGTCGCGTAAGGCGAAAATACAACATTTAGTCAAGTAAATGTCGAACTCACAGAATGAAACTGAACGCAATGCAACGCAGCAATCGTCAGTCACCCGCTCACGGCAAAGACAGTGAAATTGACAAGAAGAGCGGGGTAGCAGTTGCGCTCAGAAGGATAGCACGCTTTTCTGTACCTCTCTTTGTTTTAACTTTCTGAGCGTGTTTTTAATCCAAACATATCATATCTATATGTTTTTGGAATCAGGAACCGACAAGGAATAAGATGAAAGTGTTTTTAAATTGATTTCGAAAATTTAATTTTGATAATAATTTTTATATATTTAATTTTCAGAGCTTGTTTTTAATCCAAATATAACATATTTATATGTTTTTGGAATCAGCAAATGATGGAAAATAAGGTGAACGTAAATTTGGATCGTTTTAGAAAAAAATAAAAAAAATTACAATTTTCAGATTTTTAATGACCAAAGTCATTAATGAATTTTTAAGCCACCAAGCTGAAATGCAATACCGAAGTCCGGCCTTTGTCGAAGATTGCTTGGCCAAAATTTCAATCAATTTGATTGAAAAATGAGGGCGTGACAGTGCCGCCTCAACTTTTACAAAAAGCCGAATATGACGTCATCAAAGGTATTTATCAAAAAAAGGAAAAAAAAAACGTTCGGGGATATCATTCCCTGGAACTCTCATGTCACATTTCACAAAGATCGGTCCAGTAGTTTGGTCTGAATCGCTCTACACACACGCACACACACACACACATACACCACGACCCTCGTCTCGATTTCCCCCTCGATGTTAAAACATTTAGTCATAACTTGACTAAATGTAATGAGGTAAAATAAAGGATTTATACATTGCTTCTAGGGATCTTCGACTGAGCCTATATTTATAAGATTTTAAACAAGCCACACGTACTCGACAAGTTGCACAATAGACTGTATCTTGAAAAATAACACCGAAATGTTTATGACTTTCTTTTTCTATGAGGGCTACATCGCCAAAAACAAGGGGAAATTTCTGTACATCGTTGACCGGAAAAGGATATTAACTCTGTTTTCGACTGATTAAATTTCACTTTCCATTTAATGGCCCAATTTGCAATCTTACCTAAATCATAATTAAGTATTTTAGTTCTACGGAAAGGGTCATCGAAGCTTAAATACATGCTGGTATCGTCTGCAAATAGGTTAATCACTGATTCAATATTGTCAACAATGTCGTTTATATAAACCAACAAGTCGCGTAAGGCGAAAATACAATATTTAGTCAAGTAGCTGTCGAACTCACAGAATGAAACTGAACGCAATGCCATTTTTCAGCAAGACCGTAGCATCGTCAGTCCACCGCTCATGGCGAAGGCAGTGAAATTGACAAGAAGAGCGGGGTAGTAGTTGCGCTGAGAAGGATAGCACGCTTTTCTGTACCTCTCTTCGTTTTAACTTTCTGAGCGTGTTTTGAATCCAAACATATCATATCTATATGTTTTTGGAATCAGGAACCGACAAGGAATAAGATGAAAGTGTTTTTAAATTGATTTCGGAAAAAAAATTTTGATAATAATTTTTATAGATTTCATTTTCAGAGCTTGTTTTTAATCCAAATATAACATATCTATATGTTTTAGGAATCAGCAAATGATGGAAAATAAGATGAACGTAAATTTGGATCGTTTTATAAAAAAAACTATTTTGTATTTTACAATTTTCAGATTTTTAATGACCAAAGTCATTAATTAATTTTTAAGCCACCAAGCTGAAATGCAATACCGAAGTCCGGGCTTTGTCGAACATTACTTGACCAAAATTTCAACCAATTTGGTTAAAAAATGAGGGCGTGACAGTGCCGCCTCAACTTTCACGAAAAGCCGGATATGACGTCATCAAAGACATTTATCAAAAAAATGAAAAAAACGTATGGGGATATCATACCCAGGAACTCTCATGTCAAATTTCATAAAGATCGGTCCAGTAGTTTGGTCTGAATCGCTCTACACGCACGCACACACACACACACATACACCACGACCCTCGTCTCGATTCCCCCCTCGATGTTAAAACATTTAGTCATAACTTGACTAAATGTAAAAAAGAGGAGAGGTACTCATCCTACTTGCAAAAATTTGTCAAATCGGAAAAATCCGAAATGACAAATTTTGACCTAGGCCGATAGAAATGTGTAGATCCGACCAGCCATCTTTGAAATAAGGCAAATTATGTCAAAATTATCGTCCAGAGTTAAAACAGAGAGTGTTTGCATGGAATTGAACATTAACTAAACAAATCATACATAAAGAAACAGACAAGCCAATTAAAAAAGAAAGAAAGAAAGAATAAAAGAGCGAAGACAGAAAACTAAAAAAAAAACCCACTCCAGCAGCAACAAAAAGAAGCTAACGAAATGTTCTTTTACCTTCTTCTTCTACTTCTTCTTGTTCTACTTGTTCTTCTTCTTCTTCATTTTCTTCGTCCACTGTTTGCACTCAACCTGACGACTAAGATTATTTCTACTCTACACGCGCCATTGCTCATGGTGCTATGATACAGACCACGTTAAGCCACGCCCACTATTTCATTTAAGCTTGGCGTGAAGGCCAATTTGAAAGCACAACAAATTATCTAGCGACTCAAGCACACTTTATCTTAATTGTTTCGAAATAAAACTTGTCTGCCGTTAATCTTTCGTCTTATGGTTGTACAAACCAGTAGCATAACTGCTAACGTCCAGATCATCATTATAGTTTAAAATGTATTTACTTACCATACAGCGCCCTGCCGGCAGTGTACGTGGGGCAGTTCAGTCAAGGTCTGTCATAGAGCGAGTTTTAGCGTCAACTAAGGTGACTCGAGTCGAACCGGAGGTCGCAAAAACTCGGTCCGGTACGACTGGAGTGACGTCACCGGTTAACCAACTTTCAACCTTGCTTCCTGCGTAGGGTCTCTCCAGTTCCAAGATGGCTGCCAAGGCGAGGTGAGAAACTTCTGCAAATATTTTTTGACAAAGTTACGGATTGTGAGAAGACATTTGTTGTAAATCACTTAGCCTTTCAAAAATTAAGGATACTGGGTTGGATACTGTCTTGGTTTTAATGCATTTTATTTTAGCAGTGATGTTTATTTTGGGAAGAAATGAGGTCAACAGGAGTTTGGGTGCGATTTCGGCTCAAATGTACTTTAGCGCCCTGAACTTTTACCCGGCTGTTTTGCGCTCGATTTTCACGCTCACTTCTTCATTGACGTTCGAATCGATAGTTCGATGTTTTGGCATTACATTCACATCAACAATAAAACAGTACTGCTTGTTCATCATCGTCGTCCATCAACTCTCCACAACAGTAAATCCGTAACGCGCTTGTCGCCATCTTGTTGCAAGGGACGCGACTGGACACAACCCAACAGCGTTTCCGCGAAGAAAAAAACCAGACATGCGCAGTGACCCTACCATAGCTCAACCCTGTTCCTCGCGAAAACTCGCTCATAGTTAAACTTTCTATCTAGTCATACCGGTAACTTAGGAACCGCCGCACAGCCAAGCCGTCACACACACAAGAGAAAACCTGGGGCTTATTGCACTGTCCAATCCTGTTTCTGACACCACCTTGCAGAAGTCATTTTACGCATTTTGCACAATCTTTCTTTTTGATTAGCCTACTTGTTTTGGTTTTCATTTTGGTTCTTGCTGTGTTTTGTGTGTGATTGTGGGCTATATTTAGAATTTACCCATCATCCTCTGTTTTACCCCACCCTGTGTCATACGGCTTGCTCCAAAACAAAATCGTCTGCTTCAGGAGCAGACGACAGAGAAATAGTATACATCACGTACGGTCACAATCTGTTGCATAAATTCCCTTTTTGTGTGCGGCACCTTAATTTAGGTCATGCACATCGTCAGAAAGAAGTCTAACTTTTAGACCAGGAACTGATTCAAGATTGAAGGTTGCCGACCTGGATATACAAGTGGGTGCAAGCTGACCTAAATCTCAAAGTCACGCCTCCTGTCACCCTGCATACAATTAAGCAAGTGTTGTCTAGTTTGCACAGTTGAATGGATCCACCCAACCGAAACTTGCCTGCTGCTGTTCACCGTAAAGATATACAATGTTTCACCTATGTGTGTGTGTGTGTGTCATGTGTGTGTGTGTGTGTGTGTGTGTGCATGTGTGTGCGTGCGTGCGTGTGTGTGTGTGTAGTGTGTGTGTGTGCGTGCGTGCGTGTGTGTGTATGTAAGTGTGTGTGTGTTGGGGGGGGGGTCGTTGGGGTATGTATGTGCATACTATGTGTGTGTGTGTGCCGGTGTGTGTGTGTTAGTGCGTGAATGTGTGTGTGTGTTTGTGTGGTCCTGTGCGTATAAATGCGTTAGTGTGAGTGTGAGTGTGTGATCAGCTGGTTTGTATGCAACAGCTAGTATGAATGCAATATAAATGATCACGTTACACTTGCGTGTTGATAGGTAGTGTCATGAAAAGCAAGATTATATACATTGACTACTATGAAGGATTTGCTCTCTGGGGCTCTATGCTTTTGAAATCAAAGCGGATCTAGCTGTGGGTCGTACTTAGAATCACAATTGCCAACCATAATTATGATTCATACACATTTGAACGGAATTGAGATAGTGTTATCGCCGTATGTCTGATTAATTTCCTGAGTAATATAAAAAGTAAGAGCGTTTGTGATTAATCATATGACCGGGGCTATCAAATGAAAGGATAGCATGCAACACTTGGAAAAAAGAGTTGAAGTAGTTTGCTTTGCAAATATAAATGTAAGTTCACGCGCATGTGTGTGTACACGTGCGTGCGTCTGAGTCCGTACGTAGATTCCTTCGTGCGTGCGTGTGTATGTGTGAGTGTGTGAGTGTGTGTGTGTGTGTGTGTGTGTGTGTGTGTGTGTGTGTGTGTGTGTGAGAGAGAGAAGAGAGAGAGAGGGAGAAAGAGAGAAAAGAGAGAGAGAGAGAGAAAGAGAGAGAGAGAGAAAGAGTCAGAGAGAGAGGGAGAGAGAGAGAGAGAGAAAGAGAGAGACAGTGAGAGTGAGAGAGATAGACTGGGAGAGACAGAGAGACAGAGGCACAGACAGAGAGAGAGAGAGAGAGAGAGAGAGAGAGAGAGAGAGAGAGAGAGAGAGAGAGAGAGAGAGAAAAACAAGTCGCGTAAGGCGAAAATACAATATTTAGTCAAGTAGCTGTCGAACTCACAGAATGAAACTGAACGCAGCAAGACCGTATACTCGTAGCATCGTCACTCCACCGCCCGTGGCAAAGGCAGTGCCCGTGGAATTGACAAGAAGAGCGGGGTATTCGTTGCGCTAAGAAGGATAGCACGCTTTTCTGTACCTCTCTTCGTTTTAACTTTCTGAGCGTGTTTTGAATCCAAACATATCATATCTATATATTTTTGGAATCAGGAACCGACAAGGAATAAGATGAAAGTGTTTTTAAATTGATTTCGAAAAAAAAAATTTTGATAATAATTTTTATATATTTAATTTTCAGAGCTTGTTTTTAATCCGAATATAACATATTTATATGTTTTTGGAATCAGCAAATGATGGAGAATAAGATAAACGTAAATTTGGATCGTTTTATAAATTTTTATTTTTTTTTACAATTTTCAGATTTTTAATGACCAAAGTCATTAATTAATTTTTAAGCCACCAAGCTGAAATGCAATACCGAACCCCGGGCTTCGTCGAAGAGTACTTGACCAAAATTTCAACCAATTTGGTTGAAAAATGAGGGCGTGACAGTGCCGCCTCAACTTTCACGAAAAGCCGGATGTGACGTCATCAAAGACATTTATCAAAAAAATGAAAAAAACGTTCGGGGATTTCATACCCAGGAACTCTCATGTCAAATTTCATAAAGATCGGTCCAGTAGTTTAGTCTGAATCGCTCTACACACACACACACACAGACACACACACACGCACACACGCACATACACCACGACCCTCGTTTCGATTCCCCCTCGATGTTAAAATATTTAGTCAAAACTTGACTAAATATAAAAAGAGAGAGAATTAAAGAGAGAGAGAGAGAGAAATCCGAGAGATAGAGAGAGAGAGAGAGGGGAGAGAGAGAGAGAGAAAGAGAGAGACAGCGAGAGTGAGAGAGAGAGTTAGAGACATAGAGAGAGAGAGAGAGAGAGAGAGAGAGAGAGAGAGAGAGAGAGAGAGAGAGAGAGAGAGAGAGAGAGAGAGAGAGAGAGAGATCCAAAAATTATCTCTCTTGTTATGCAGTTTTTGTCTATCCTCTAGGAAAACCGAAGAGACAGGCAAACAAAGCAAAACATGGATGTCAGCCTATGCTCAAATGTTGATGTGTTTTTGTTTGTTTTATTCGCCTTCCAGGTGCAAAGTCTACTGTTTCTGCTTAGCCGGTCAATACGAGTTATATGCAGGCTAAGTTCTGAAAGATCGAGCCCCGTTTTATGTTTGCACAGGCTAGCTTTAAATTGTAAGACTTCGGGGAGGGGGGTAGTCACGGATACACAGAAAAACCACTTAGCTTAAACACCTTCTAGCGCGGCAAACGGAATATAACTGCCTCACTGGCCACTTAAATACACTCAACACCTATAATTCAGGTCATATGCACATTCGGATGTGCGTGCATGGATTCATAGCCAACACGCGCGGTTGAGGTACAAAATAAAATTCATTGGGCTCCGTCCGAGTTTTTTTAGAGCCATACATCTTTGGTGAAACACCCATTGAAAACCTTGCAATGTTTACTTGTACTTTACATTTGGCC
Organism: Littorina saxatilis; assembly: GCF_037325665.1. Lineage (NCBI taxonomy): Eukaryota > Metazoa > Mollusca > Gastropoda > Littorinimorpha > Littorinidae > Littorina > Littorina saxatilis. The sequence continues at coordinate 30,895,895 of NC_090259.1, read as the reverse complement.
AGGTCTGCGTACATATCCACTAAAATGAAATACGTGCGAATACTTGATAGGAATTTAACTAAGAAAACAAATTTTAGTTTTGATTTTGTGACTCTAATATTACTTAACATAAGTTCAAATGAAATTGCTTTGGCAATGTTTTGCTTTGTGTGCACACACACACACACACACACACACGCACACATACACAGACTGACACACACACACACACACTCACACACACACGCACACACACACACACACACACACACACACACACACACACACACACACACACACACGCAAGACAGAAGAAAACTAATACAGAACTAAACAAAGAAAGAAAGAAAGAAAGCAGGATTGCAAGAAACAAACAAAAGACAAACAGTGCCAAAAAGAGAGGCACAGAGGGAGAGAAATAAATTGAAACAAACCGACTGTATTTCCTTTAATAGGTTTTATTTTGTTCTGTTATATATATGACTAAGTGCCAAAAGGTGCATACGAAAAGCGGACAAAGGGGCTAAAAAATAAAAGTTGACAAACACGACTGATATTGTGATTTTTGTTAAGACAACAGATGCTGGAACCCAATTACGAAAAGAAAAGATAAATTTACCCAAATGATTTTACAAATAACGATAATTTTGTTCGTTATATCATTCAAAACGGCACTGAGTCATAGCATTAAGGTTATCTCGCACGTTTTTAAAGCTAGGGCTTTGAAACTTGGCACACAACCAAAGTATAATGACCTCCAGGTATGGTGCACATCACATTAAACAACATTGAATTTCAAGGTCACAGCGAGGTTAAATTTCCTTTGCAAACTGGAAAATTGTCGTTGTCACGTCTTACATGTTTTAATACTAGATCAGTTAGACTTTACATACTTCACATACTTTCAGCATTTTATAAAACCTCATTAAAAGTGACCTGCTGGTTAATCTTTGTCAAAGTTCAAGGTCACAGCGGGGTCACATCTGGTCCAAATGTGGAATATTTTCAATTTATTCAGCGCGTTTGTAGCACGAGCTTTGAAAATACACACAGTTCTAGTGTATAATGTTCACACACGATTAAAGTCTGGTTGAAAAAGTCAAGGTCACAGCAGGGTCGCGTTGAGGTCAAACATATACATTTTTCAATGAGGTTTTCTCATATGTTTTTGAAGCTAGGGCCTTGAAACTTGGCACACTACGCAAGTTAAATTAAACCTCATCAAATTCCAAGGTCACAGTAAGGTTAAAGATCCTTTAAGGATATTTTCTAAAAAAGGTGACCGTCTGGTTAATGTTTGTCAAATTTCAAGGTCACAGCAGTGCCATCTGGCTTAAACTTTGAAAAATTGTCAATTTCTTCAACTAGTTTTATAGTGTTTGAAGTCATTCACACATGATGAAAGTCTGGTTGATAAAATCAAACGTCAAGGTCGCAGCGGGGTCGCATTGAAGTCAGACACATACAATTGTCATTTTCACGAACGCCTTTTAAGCAACACCTTTGAAACTTCACACATTCCAAAGTTTTGATGTTGTTTGGTTATAATCAAAGTGTGGTCAATTTCCATGATTGAGAGCATTCAGAGGGGTCAAGTTGAGGTCACACAAAAAGTGATAATCTTTATAAGACTCACGTTTGCTGCTATTGCTCACTTGACATTGGTGAAAGTGCTTATTTTATAATTGTTGATCTTGATGTTTTGACCAATTATATTACCAGGATCAACCATACCAGATTTCAAAGTCCAGAAGTTGTCAAACCTCAAACCTGTTGGAAGTTTCAAAGATTTAAGCATCAACAAATTTCTATTTGATTTGACCTTAAATAACAGATTTGACCTTAAATCTTAAAACAGATCAACCAGACTTTGGTTTTATATAAATTGAAGTTCAATACAATTTCCTTTTTTTTTTACCCAAACCATAACGCCACTTTGACCTTGACATGTGACAAGGATCTACCTTAACTTCTTTAAGTCGGAGAATCATTGAGAGTTGTGTGATGTTTGAAGGCTCTCCCTTTAAAAACAACTGAGATAATGATGCATTTTCGTGTTTTTGATTTGCCCATATGTGACCTTGAGATTCGACAAAGGTCAACAAGACTTTAACCGTGTATGGAGGCTATTAAGCCCAAAAATGTGAACTTTCAAGGTTCTTGCTTTGAAAAACTCTGAGAAAAAGGTTATGGGGTTTTTTTTACCCACACGAGACCCTGCTATGACCTTCACATTTCTCAAGGATCAACCTTGAATTCTCCATGTTGAACAATCATTAAGCAAAAGCGTTGTTTGAAGTTTGAAGGTTCTAGCTTCAAAAATCTCTGAAAAAATATGTTTCATCCGTTTTCTGAACCACATGTGACCCAGCCGTGACCTTGAAATCTGACAAGGGTCAACAAGACTTTTACCATGCATGGGGGCGATTAAACCCCAAATGTGTGTGAAGTTTCAAGGTTTCAACTTAAAAAACGTCTGAGAAAAATATACATTTTCCTTTTTGGACAATGTGTTGCACGCAAGACAACACGACAAACGCTCGTGTTATCATTCTTTTACTTTAAGGTCGACTTGCGTGCCCGCTCTTTCGCTAATCTCAATTAAACTTCATCTTGGAAGTTCGGTTTTATTACGCTTTTAATTAAGAAGATTAAACTAAGACAACAAATAGTTAGTTTTACCCATTAAACTCGATAAGGTAGTGACATTTTATGTTGAACGCAAGATGGTGTCGCACGCAAGATCTGAAAAGATGTTGACGACATAATTTCAACACTTGATAGCGCATTCGTGGTTCGTGATTTCTTCACAAATTTTGAACACAGAATGTGTCACGTGGTTCCGTAGATGAAGTAGATCTTTGTACATGTAAATTTTGTTTTTAAAAGAAAATAACCGTTAATTACCAAACATTTTGTCGCACGCAAGATATGACGAAATTTTCAAATCGTTTTCAAAAATGCTGTTCAAAAGTTCTGCAGTTTTTGCTGGATTACTTGAAAGACAGCAGTTTGATACACCGTTATCGCTTGACGTGTCGACATCAATTCCAGAGTTTTTGAAAAAGAAATTTAGTAAATATCTGCGATTGAAAAATGTATGCCGTGATGACGACACATCTTGCGTGCGACACCTTAAAATTCGGTTATCGAAAAAAAAAAAAATTCTCTCGAGATTTAGATTTGACGTTTGTTCTCGTCTGTAAAGCGATGTTTCAGGCATTCAATCAAACTAAATGCAATTCATTTGTGCTTCTTGTTATTTTTCTGTGGCATATTCAAAACACGAGGTATCACGATGTCCGTTTTCAGATGGCCGGTTTTGGCGTTATTTTTGACTTTAAACAAAGATAACTTCAAAACCGTTCAAGTCAGACACACGAAATTATGTCCACTATCTCTTCGCACATTCATCCACACACACACCAATTTTCAGCAGACACACGTTTTTAGAAACATTTTTATTGTAAAACAAAGTCGTCTTCTGTTCTGTGAGCACCTTTTGGCACTTAGTCATATCAAAGGCAAACATTATAATCATGCATTGTAATTGTATTCGACTGCTTACAAGACATTGAACTGCTCGACGAGGCTGAGATTTGCTGATAAATGGAACGCTTTTGATATTCCTTTAAAACAATCGCTAGGTTTCTGTTGACTTCCAATACTGGTCTTACATTCATTGAAATCTCATGTTTGGATCCAGTTTTTGCAGTTGTTATAGTCATGTAAAATCATAATTTTAAACCTGACATTTAAGGTGAGTGCAATTTCGTAATCAGATGTAATTTACACAACCTATCACATGAACAATTCTTTAAAACAGCTCTGAATAGTGTGTGCTTGAGACGAAGATTTGAGCAAATATGTGAATGATTTTTTTGTTTTTGCCTGGATGCATCAGGGAGATTATACGGAGTAAGTTATATCTGACATCCACTGTCCTACATTTATTGTAGAAACCAGTTATTAAGATGAGGCTACATTTTTACTTTGCATGCGCTTCAAGTACCTAACAACTGCTTCAAAAGATGTTGTTCGTCCTCAAGAACTATTGATAAACAAAGGTACATATGTTCTGTTTATGTAAAGAAGCAACAATAAAAACAATCACGTGCTCATACATATTTAGAAAATAATGCTTGACATTAAAATACATATAATTTGGTTAAAAAAAACTACCAAGGAGAAATAAGAATATATTTGGTAAGAATGAACATGAATTTGAGTAGTAAGATCGCTTTGGGTTATTGCAGTAACATTGGTTTATAGATTCATGCCTTTTGGACTAATGGAACCTGTACACCACTGAAGGTCTATCCAGGCTTTTGCATGAATCAAAAGCATCTTTTGACACATACCTAAACTCAACACTCTGGTTTTGTGTTTATGATATTTTTGCAAAATTGGAAGATTTGACAAAATGAATTTTGCAAATTTGCAAAGATTAAAACAACGAAACTAATTCGGAAAACAAATTTAACTTATAGGCAGCAGCCAGGTTATGAAAACACTGTGGGTGTTAAAGTTGAAGGACATCAGTTTTTCGTGTGTTTACGCCTTACATCTTTAGGGTTCAGGCAAAAGCAAAAAACAAAACTCAAAAGTATCCCAAATCATTTCATGATGTAGGGTGATTAGCAGTTGCAAATAACAAAAACCCATAAATATAGCAACATGTAAAGCAATGCAAACTGCAGTTAAAATGTTTTTTTGTTGTGAGTCTGTAAAGCAGCTGCAGGCATTTAAGTGAGTTAGAAATACTGAAAGTTACTCTTTTTTTTTAAAAGGATATAAACCAGAGTGAAACAGATGACATTATTCAAAAGATAAAATAAAACACAAAATATTAGACAAGTAAATAATGTTAGAAAAACGAGAAAATGTGCAATTTCAAAAGCAAGAAAAGCAAAATGCATTCAATCCTACTGAATGCTGTAACAAAACATACTAGTGCATGTCACTTTCACATCACGGTTGGTAAATATGCATTAAGAAACTGCACAAGGAAGCTTGGTATCAAATTTAACTTATTTCTAAATTCGTGGGCAATTTCGATTGTCACAATTAGTACATTTGTGTGTGGAAAACTAAGAAATATATTTATCAAGACAACAAAAACTAAAATCGAATTTAAAATTCTCCATCAGGTCAATAGTAATTTGTTACATCAAAAAAGCCACAAGAAAATAAACAATAAACTTGCAGATGCAATAAACATGTAGAGCGAGCATGTAATTTTTGACAAGTTGTGAAGTAGCTACTAATATTACCTTTACAATCAAAAGGTCATTGCAGTAACCTAATTCTTATGTACCACCTGCATGCCATTACACTTGATGCTCTCAGACCGAGGAATCAAACAAACACCTTGATAATAAAAGAACAATGTACATCAAAACAACAACAGCAATACCAACATCAGCAATAGCGAAGCAACACAATTGTTAATCACATTAGACACCCCCCCCCCCCAAAAAAAAAAAAAAAAAAAAGGAAGAACATGTGTACATTGACTACCAAAATTAAACTATTATTCTAATAAATAAAATCAAACCCCTACGTTGTTTAAAAATCCAAAATAATTGTCGAAAACTGATTTTCATAGAGTACACCTTGTATCTTAAAATACCTGATGTCTACATAACATGTTAAAGCCAAAGCAAGTTAAAAAAGCCTCAATGTTTAAAGTAAATACATAAACATAACCTATCAACACACAGAGTAACACACACACACACACACACACAAACAAGAACAAACACACTCTTTAGACCCATAATACTTGTGAAGCAAACGAACAGAAAAGCAAATTTTGTTTATCTCTAGAACCACTTCACCTCAAATGACAAACTGCAGAACAACAACAATATAACATCAACACAAAGCTATTACCTAGATACACAGCAACTCATCAAGGAATGCAAATGTTCTGCGCGAACTTAGAATCCGGTTTCATTCTAGAATGGACCGGGTCCAGGTTGGAATTCTAACCCTGCGCAAGTACAGGGGTGCCATTCTAGAATGAAACCCTTGAATAAAGGGGGCCGTAATGTTTGTAGGTAAGACAGAGTTGTCTTCCCTTGAATTATCTCCACCTGCACCTTCCCTTTGATAAAATGGGGCTGATTTGTCTACCCCTGAAAAAAATCCTTTGGCGATCTTGCGATGTCATGTCAAGAAAGTTGACACTCCTGAGTACGCAATAAACAAAGGCAGACCATAGCAAGGGGGACTACCAGGGCGGTATTGTTTGCAGGGCAGTTGTTTTTGTGATGAGAGCCGGTTGCGGCCGCTTGCAATGTCAGCGCTGTCTCCCTCTCGGAAATGTCCGGTTTTTTGACAATTTTTTGGACAGACAGACGGTCAGACCGACTAACCGACAGACAGACCAACAGAAGGACAGAGTGAGTTATAGAGCTGTTGTCACAGGTTTAAAAAAAGTTGACATTATATCTTCACAATTCAGAAGACCAACTTCATGTATATGAATAAGATTAAAAGTTACAAGCGAGATCAGCAAAACACTGTCAGTCCGGAAATTTCCGTTCGTAGCGATCAGTGCTGAGTGTCTCTCAAAATCGTAATCACTTTCAGAACATCACAATCCCAATTCACGATGTCTTTGAGTAAAGTGTAAAAAACCCGAGAAAAAAAAAACAACCAAACACACAAAAAACAAAAACAAACAGAAAATCCACATTTGTGGCTTTGGCTGTGTGATAGTCTAACTGAAATGACTATTCCAACTTGGACCCAAATTCCAACCTTGCGCACGGCCGATTCTAGAATGGACCAGCAACAAGGGTTTCATTCTAGAATGGCACCCCTGTACTTGCGCAGGGTTAGAATTCCAACCTGGACCCGGTCCATTCTAGAATGAAACCGGATTCTAAGTTCGCGCAGAACACAAACATCATTGGACCTTACATCGATCATTTTTCAATTGAAGCATTAATACTGAGCACACTGAAAATGTTTCAGTGCAGATTTATATAAAAGACGAAATGAAAGAAAACCGATTAAGGCTTGACCCCATCCAACCAACACCTACCCCTCCTATCCCATCTGCCCACCCTCTCCTACACATACACAGTTTAAGTAAGTTTGAATGTCATGTTATGACAAACGCAAATAAGAAATGATGCTTATTTAAAAAAAAGTTAATTTAATTTCTGCAAGCTTCCACCAATACAAAAACAAAAAAGTACTACATACACGAACATAAAAGAAAGTTAAACATAAACGCCTTAACAGGCTTAAAGGACAAAACAACACTACATTTTGTCCGCATAAAAAACGTCTCTTGTAATCACTGAATAAATGACAGGCAGCTCCATGTATTTTGGTACAAAATACTTTAATCAACATACAAACACTGTTAAACAATATTGCAATAAGAAATGTACAGATTTTGCAAGAACAAAGCAACATCAAAATCGTGTAAATAATGTTGAGGAAAAAAACCCATCATACTGCAAAAAAAGCAATGTCACTCTTGTGTAAGCTTAACGGATTTTGAGATAAAGCGTTCCAATGCACACAAATCAACGATGAAAGGATTTCGAATCCCAAAGGACATCATTAATGGGAAAAGGATATAACATACAATGACAAAGTTACATACATAGAGAATACTACATGGCTTGCTGTGTCGTACCAGATTTACACGAGTTGTTTTTTTAAATATTGAACTGCGAGCGAAAGCGAGCTGTTCACTATTTGAAAAAGCAACGAGTGTAAATCTGGTACGACACAGCAAGCCATGTAGTATTCTGTTTATCCTACATACTGTACTTACGTGTATTTTACTGAAAATGTCCTGCAGTCGAAACAGCTAACTTGAAGACGCTTGTTTTGGAACCTCGATCTCTTCTAAAGCCTCGTGCAATCTATTACGTCAAAGCAAAGAAACGTCACTCTGAAAGTGTGGCGTGACGTGTTGGTTCTCAAAATTCATCGAGGGTAATTAGCGAGCGCAATTTTTTTGGTCTATTATGACGTTTGTCTCGGTGACTTTGGCATCATGAGCAGTGGAAAAACAGGTCCCTGTCAGACTTGCTTGACATGACCTCATTTACATGATACACACACGTGTGATTTGAACGATTATTATCTCACGGGTGTCTCTCTCACGTATGTAGGATAATTGAAAATATGCAACCACACAACAACTTTATTTCATGTACAAGTTCTGATAACCGAGACATTTTGGGAATGTTTTTATTTTATTTTGCAATATTGCTTTGCAAAGCAAGATTCACAAAAGACAATACTGAGGACCTTTTGTGTTTCAGTTTATAATGCTCCACAGAGAAACACCTACCACCTTGTATAATATCAGAAAAATGGGAGCAACAGAATGATAACCATGCCTCTAGGACCACACACAAAAAGAATCGTACTAAAACAGAACAGGTAACTTTACAAAAGAAAAAATCAACGTCTTAATCCATGATGGTTCACTGCTCTCGGTGTGTAACGTAAGTTGTACAAGAAAAGACACAGAGCATAACTAAACCTCTCTCAGCATGTCTCTACATACAAATACAATTGCACAAAAATGACATTCAATGAAGTAAACAGCCCCCCATCCCATTTCTCTGTAATAAACAAAGGATCACATTAGAGAAATATACATATACACGATGCAAGCTAGAAAGCGCAATTGTTGATTTTTTTTAAATAGTCATTAACTTCCAGTACTTCCGTAAAGTGAATTCATATATGTTAATGATTACAAATGCAAAATCAAATAAAAGAGCAAAAGCATGAGCCACTTTCCCACGTGATCAGGTCCACGTCCATACATATACAAAAACAGGATTAGATGAACTCTTTAGTTTCAGAGTTCACACGTTAAGTTTATCTTTCATTTCCACAAGCAATGTTAAGGCAAGCCAACACAAATATGTACATAAACAGAGAGAGAGAGAGAGAGAGAGAGAGAGATAGAGAGAGAGAGAGAGAGAGAGAGAGAGAGAGAGAGAGAGAGAGAGAGAGAGAGAGAGAGAGAGAGAGAGAGAGAGAGAGAGACAAGCATTGCAGAATTCTCAATTCTAATTCACAATATATGTCTAATGAGTTTTAGGAAAAGAAATAAAAGCAGAAAACATCTTGGGTTCGTTATTTAATTCACAGGGATCCGCCAATGTGTGTTTGTCAGCTGTGCATTTAACAGCGAAGTGAATGTGTTTATTTCATTGTACATAATTATGTATTTATATTTCCAAGGAAATTGAACCAAATTAGAAGTAAAAAATAACCTTATTTTCAGGAATACGTTGATCAAAGTTCTGTTTAAGACAAAAACGGTTGTTCCATTGTAACCTATGGTGTTTCCCAAGACCATTTATCAGTTTAGACAACAGCAATGACAGTCTTACAGAATATTAGCACTGAAGCGTGTCACCAAGTCCAGTACACAATATTCCAAAACTGTCGTCGAAACTGAGGTAATGTATGGGAAAGTGACACATGTAATATATTGTGTAAAAAAGCTACTGCCGGTAATTTTGAGTGCCAAATCTTCACCCGTTATATTTCTGGGGTGAGTTTTATTGGATCAAGTTTTCAATTAGCCCTGCTGAACCATCTGAACAGATCACAGCGTTCATCTACATACTGATGCTGCTCATGTTCACATGGGGCTTTATCTTCCAGAAGCACAATGCAAGAAGAAGAAAAAAAGGACAACAACAACAACAACAACAACAACACAAAACAACAACACAATAACAACACAATAACAACAAGAACAACAGCAACAACATGAGACAATACGAACCCATTTTAAAGTGAAGCACAAACGTTAGCATACAATAAAGCACCACAAAAAAAAACAGCATGATTTACACCAGGGGAGATAACATACAACACCTGACATCGTAGAGAGTAAAGCAACAGCTTGGTCGTCTGCTGCACTTGCAAGGTGACAACAGTTTTTTTTCAGTGTTCCATTTTGTCAATACCAGTCCGTCCTCTTTGGCTTCCACTCTGGGGTCGTGATCGTTTGAGCCACATCAGTAGACTGGTGCATCGTGACATCGCCCAGAGTTTGCCCCAGTCTGCTGAGTCGTATTCAGGACCGTCATGCTGAACGAAGATGACGATTTTCCTTTCCAAGCCGTTGACAGTGATGCAGTTGGCAGCTACCACCTTGTCAAGTTCTCTCATGGATGCTACCTTTTCTAGACCTTTCTCATCATCTGCCTCGAGGACTGTGACAGGAAATCCGCCATCCCTCAAACCTCGTATGAGGCCACTGTCGTCTCTGAACTGGGAGCCATAGGTCAAAAGGAACACGTCGGACGGCTTAGGGGGCGTGGGACTGTAATCATCTTTGGCTGTGAGAAATAATGCAGTGTGAGAACAGATTGTAATATACATTGTTAAAATTCTTGCATTGTTACTAGATATAATACACTTATTGTTTCTCGTTTTGTCATTTTTTTAATTAATGAAAATAATAAGTTATCAAGTGTATCTAAAAACAAAACTGGCATGGGAAACATCGTACGGCCATTTCTCCTCTGGAGTCCAACATGTTTCCAAACCCAAACGTCTTCCAAAGCTGTAGTAATATTGATCTACCTATACTTCTAATTGCATCAACCTTTTGAACGACACACGTTTTTCAAATAAAAAATTCACAAGAATTCATATATATTTTCCACCCTGGAGAACGCCTTTGGTATCAATTAACATATTTCCCAAAATCGTTCAACTTGTGGGAACCCTTGATTTCCCTAATAGTGATATTTTATCATTTACCTGCTTCGCCAACGTGCAGATGACGAAGTTGCCTTGCAATCTCTTTTCCGCATTCTTCACACTCAGGCGTGTCCTTCTCTTGAGCGTGTCCCTCCCCTTCATGAATCAGTTCCTGGGGAGGATGACCATCAGCGGGCGCAGGGGTGGGGAGATCTGTGTAGTTGTACACGTGTTGTCCCAAGAAACCGCGGTGCTCTTGAACTAGACGAGTAATCATGGGTGGTGTCCTCAGTGCTTCAGTCAGCCTGACCTCCGTGAGACATGACGGGCGCGAATTGTTGAACAAAGAGGCTGCCCATAGGTGTAGAGTTCCCACTTCGCGAAAGAGCACATCGCAAAGGCGATGGAAAGGCTCAGTGCTGAAAGAATATGCACACATCCGGTTAAAAAAGTTGGTTGCTGTCAAAACATTGTACTAGGAAGCTATATACAAAGATTGTATATATACAAAGATTGTCGTCGTTATCTGTGTTAAGTATCATGCGTTACTGAATCTACAGCTTTTCATATTTTCACAGCTTTGAAATAAAACAAATCCAAATGGTTATGTGTTTTTGACAAGCACTTTAAACAACGACTGAGGTATTCATACTCTGAGTGTTGTTGTTGCTCTGCAGTCTGGCTGCCTTATGTGTGTTACGGGAACCCTTTGCTAAATTGTTTTAAGTTACTGAGACACCTTTTACTTACTTACTACTTAGTCAGCATGACATGCTGCCTGGCCTACTTTCAAGTGAAAGCATCCTCTCATCTTATTTACAAGTGTGGATATATTTATGGCGGCTAACATAGTCGTGTACACGAAGGAAGGTGTAGGTATATTTGATGAATTCTATTCAATATTATTATCTAACGCACTCACTGGCCATGACAATCGGAAGCTTCGTCCATGATGACGAAGAGCTCATTTTGTGATCCCTGCTCCTTAGCGGCTTTTATGAGTCGCGATGTGGCATGCATGCGATCAAACGGCATGTTGAAGATGTGCACGTGAACGAGATGCGTGGACTGTGGTTCCGATTTCTTCAGTTGACTGGCAATCATGTACGACGCCGCTCGACTTTCCTTGCGTGAACTCACGACATTGACTGGTTTGCCCTGACGTAACCTCTCCTGCCCTTTCAATAGAAGCATCAAAGACTTGCCCGTTCCAGGGGGACCTGTCAGGAATGCTCGCGACAAAGCCCTGTTGTTTAAGATTTCCACCTGGCTTGGATGAAGAACGATGTTGACTGGAGCGAATCTGTCTCCCGCCTCAGCGACTCCTTCCCCTGGAGTGCGAACATCTTTGTGCTGAGTTTGGGCCAGGCGGGGTACCGTGGAACAGGGAACCGAAACTGTTGTTGCAGGGCCTGCAAATCTGAGAAGACGAACTGAACATATTAGAAACAGACACACTATGGATTGGATTTGGATAAGATTTACAGTCCAGTGAGGTTACCCTCATGGAAATTCGGGCTGCTTTCTCCCTGGGGAAAGCGAGCTGCCATACATACGGCGCTACCCATATTTTTTATTTTTTTCCTGCATGCGTGTATTCATGTTTCCTGAGACTATATGATATAACTGAAATCTTGCTATTACCACAAGCTAACAAACTGTTTCATTTTGATATTATGTTTTAACAAACATGCGCTTACACACAGAAACACCATTCTCCTATTTTATTCCCCTACCTCTCTCTTTCCCTCTCTCTTTCTCTCTCTCTTTCCCTCTCTCTTTCTCTCTCTCTTTCTCTCTCTCTCTTTCTCTCTCTCTCTTTCTCTCTTTCTCTCTCTCTCTCTCTCGCTCTCTCTCTCTCTCTCTCTCTCTCTCTCTCTCTCTCTCTCTCTCTCTCTCTCTCTCTCTCTCTCTCTCTCTCTCTCACACACACTGACCTTGACACAAGATCAAGATAGACATCGTCTGTCATGACAGAGTCATCCCCGGCACGTTTCATTCTTTGCTGCCACCACTGACTTGGACTGCTGATGTCATTAGATGTCAGACAAAGAGTGGTGGGGTCTGTATTTACGTCTATGTTCAAGCAATTACACAAGTCCTGGAAAATAAAGAGAAAATGACATAAATTGAATGTTTTAAATCTTAAACAGATAGTATTTAGTATGGTCATAGATTCTCAAACCAAAAGGACTTTGTTGACTAAAATAAACTCATACACATGTATTTACTGTATTCAAACAATTAAAGTTCATGTCCATAAGCATCTGCCCATATACATCGAAGGGTCATTATTTTCCTTATGAGTTTCAAACTGCATGTTGCTCTAATTACTGCTTTTGTTCTGCCCGCGGCTCTCTGTGTGGAGACCGGCACGGTTGGCCTAGTGGTAAGGCGTCCGCCCAGTGATCGGGAGGTCGTGGGTTCGAACCCCGGCCGGGTCATACCTCAGACTTTAAAATTGGCAATCTAGTGGCTGCTCCGCCTGGCGTCTGGCATTATGGGGTTAGTGCTAGGACTGGTTGGTCCGGTGTCAGAATAATGTGACTGGGTGAGACATGAAGCCTGTGCTGCGACTTCTGTCTTGTGTGTGGCGCACGTTATATGTCAAAGCAGCACCGCCCTGATATGGCCCTTCGTGGTCGGCTGGGCGTTAAGCAAACAAACAAACAAATCTCTGTGTGGAACTGGGTTAACAGCAGTAACTGCGTCCACAATTACAGTTTCATCTTTTTTATGTGGACGTTTATTCCTTAAGTATTAAGTACCTCATCAATGCACACTTATAACTCACTCCCTCATCTCCAATAACTAAATGAAACAGCGCGGATATATTTGAAGAACAAACAGTAAATTTTGAAATAAAAATGTTATTACGTATACTGCTTACCTGCGCAAGCTGAGGGTCATTTCTCAAAAGATGTTGGAGGTCAGCTCTGCTAACGTTTGGTAGCATTACTGTTTTCAATATTTGCGGAGTTGTTGGTTGCAAATCCGACAGTATGTGTTCCAGCACGTCTGTTGCCTTCTTCAACTGAGCAATTGCCTTCTCCACCCTGTCCTTAATAACTTTGGCCTTATTTTGCTGATCTCCACATTGCAGATCCCCTACCGCTTTCATTTCACCTACTAGAATGCCATGCTGCCTGTGAATAATCAGGATATCAAAGTCACCCTGATGTTTATTCTGCGACTTCAGATCCTTAGGGCTGGGCAGCCCTACGTCCCTAGCCTCACTGAGATAGTCTTGATACCGGAGTTGTGACACAACAAACATGACTTCGTTCTTGGAGACTTTACGAAGGCATTCTAGTATGCGTTGCACAGCCTTGTCGTCACGCACATCGTTTTCCGACAGGACCCAGCCCTGGGGACCTCTAGGTCTGTCTTGCAGAGGGCGCTCAGTAACAAGGACATCCAGTCCAGATGCTAACTGGTCTTCCCTGTGACGGGTCTTGTTCATGTATACAGGTGTCAAAAAGTATGTTTGCTCATTAAGATGACGATACCAATCCTTGGTACGTGCTCGCCATAACTTCTTAGCTGTATCGGTTTTGTTTGAAGCATCTTCCATTTCAATGTCACTGCCTTGATCAGTCCCTGCCATATTTATATATAAATATGGTTTCTGTTATTTATGTGTCGACGTTGCGTTAGATCTGTAGCGCAGTTCTGTCCTGTCTAAGTAAACGTCCACTGTGCATATTTCAAAATGATGCTTTTCTCTGAAAAAAATAATACAATGACAATCACTGTTTGTAAAATAAAATAAGTAATCGTACTCCATGAGCGTTTATTGTCATGTAAATGAACATGCCAGGAACCGTATATCTGTGCAAGCATCCTTCAATTTTTACAGCATGAAAGCTTCTTGTGCACAGTGAATCTTTTTTGGGACAAACATATTTCCCTGACTAATTCAGTAACGTAAGTAATTCAAAACAAGAACGACGAGGCATGATTATAACAATTCAGTCAAGCTATTGTACTGAAATAAGACCGTTTCCCTCTCACTGTTTTTGTCAAAAGAGAGAGAGAGAGAGAGAGAGAGAGAGAGAGAGAGAGAGAGAGAGAGAGAGAGAGAGAGAGAGAGAGAGAGAGAGTAGGTGTTCAGCCAGGGTCAGATCCTGTCATATTCTTATCTTGCAGTCTAGTGATACCAGTAACTTGAGAACCACTGCACAGCCCAGCGAGATGAAATTGGTTGTATTGCCTTCACACACACATGAGAAAAAACAAAGAAAGAATAAAAGTATACTATATGTTCAAATGTTTTTAACATCACCGTTCATAATTCGTTCTATTCAATCTATCCTGTATTTTTCTCTCTCCATGGGAGGTTCCTAACGTTTTGTTCTGTACATTGAAAGATAGAAGACTACATTTCAACAAGGCACTAGTGTAGAGTAAACGTACGGAGCTTATAACTACTGACCCAGACAGCTGAGTGGGTGAAACCTCATCGACATATCGTAGCCCCGCCTCCTGACGTGCCGCTCTGCATGATTGTGCTAACGCAAAGACCGTCGGCCCCAAGGTGTGTGTGTGTTTGTGTGCGAATGAGTGTGCTTACGTGCCTGCATGCGCAAATGAGTGTGTGCATGTGTACGCACGAGCATGATAATTATAAATATGGTTAATACCGAGAATTCGTTCATGCATTTCGCACTGTGTCACTCCAGTTTTTAAGGTACATATTGTTAAGAATATTAACTTGTTTTGCTTTGGAAAACGCAGACCAAGGTGTAACAATCTAGCAAGTAAATTCAAATAGTATCTGGTTTCGTATCTTGCCAAGTTTTAAAATGTTAACTTCCAAGGGCAAATGTTTTCTCAGACACACAACCGTCACGTACTGCAGAATGAAACATTTAATCACTGTTTGTGTACAGAATACCAAGAGAATGTATTGGCTCAAAAGCCATTTTCTGAAATACATACCTGTCGTATTTTTATGACAGCTAATTGTCTGTTTGCTGAAGGAAATTGAAGTAAACACCATGATACATATAGAACATATTTGAGAACGTCCGTTGAAATGACATATGATCACGTTTACTTGTTCACAAGTTGTCTCCTTTCGAAAACTTTGAACAAAAGAGATTGAAATGAGAGGAAGGTGTGTATTTTTGTATTTAAAGCACCAAGAAGTGGTGCAATGTATTCCTATATTCATTTATACATTCATTCATTCATTCATTTGCTTATGTAATGATTAATTTATTGAAATATACATGTATTTATCTATTCATGTATTTGTTTATGTGTTTATTTATTCATTAATTTGCCAAGTTTTGAATGAAAAGGTAACCCATATGAGCTAAAGAAAAAAAAATACAATAAGGTTTAATCTGTCCACACATTCTCTGGATCGTTTGCCTGTGACTTAAAGCACAGTTTTATACATTGACACCAAGCAAAGTCACAGCATTATTATTATGTATGGGAACAATTGTTATTTAAATATGTTCTTAATACATCTTAATACAAAAAAGTCTCAAACCTTAACTCACTAGGCGCAGGAGGGATTCGAAATCCAAGCGTTCCATGCGTAAGGACGATATCCTAACTAGAGGGCCCGTTTCAGCTAATTTTTTCAAATTCATTGAATGAGATTGTGAAAGCTTTAAGATCAGCTACTGTGCAAACATATGCTTTAAGAGGAATGGTCCCAATGCGATTTTCTTACTGTTAGCAGCATGATCACGAAACATAATGCCAAACCTGTCGTTCAGTGTGTGTGTGACCAACTTCGATACATCATTCTCATGGAAGGGTATCACCAGTAAGAAGCAAATCGCATCAGCGTCCCGGGCAAAATATGAATCTAAAATGTTTATTTGTAGATCCTGACACACCTGTCTTTCTTAAAGTATGAGCCCGTGTAAATGATAACGATAACGTTTTAGGACATTTCTCTGAAATTACAATCCAAATAACAGAGGTTTTCATGGTTTTGTTTTTTTAGTTTTTTTTACCAAATCAAACCTACATTCACAAATTGTTGGTTAGTAAACTGTCACGGGAATGAAACACAATATCATGACTGATCGAAAAATAAACTGCGAAACAGTCTTTAGTTTGTTTGGTGTGAAACTAAATGTCACACAACGTTCTGGAGACTCGATGTTTAACAACGTCAATGTCAAACTAAGAATTGAAAAAAAGAATGTAAATACACTATTTGTATGCGCAATATAGACAATAGCAGTATCATTTCATTATATAGACATCTATATATATATGCAATGAATATACGTGTCTACTTTCACGAACCGAGAACGCATTTCTGGATAATTTCTTAAATATGTATTTTTTTTAGTTGATTGCCTGTACTGAAAATAAATGCCAATGTTTAAAAGTGGTACTGTTTGTGCTTACATACTTAGTTCATGTTATATTACAATTCATTTGCTGACAGTCCCACTTTAAGCCGCGATTACATAATATGAGGCATTTAAATACTGTAGCAATGTGTATAAAACCACAAACATTATTTTACTTGAAAGACGCTATACAACATTGAGAACAACACTTTCATAAACGTATTGCCAGCAGAGGTCGGGTAGAAAACCTCAAAGCATTTCAACATCAAACAACGATAACAGCTGTTGTGCGCTGACACTACGCGACGAAACAAACAACATCCATGCACGCAATGACAACGCCTTCTGGCCCTGGCGTTGGAAAGTTTCGCATGATTTTGGTTCAGGTCATATTTTGTTGCAAAATAAATATGTCTACTTGGAATCCAAGGAATGAATGTCAGCAAGCGAATGTGAAGAAACATGACATTCTGCATTAATCCCAAGACAAATAGACTGCTAACGGCCACACATTCATAATCAAAACAACTAAAATGAAACCGATTATTGTACAGAATTTTGCCCACAGAAAGGTTTCTATTTTTGCGAAAAATTGTGGATACGTCATTGTGTACATTTTGTGGTAGAAATGAAGAAACCCTTTTACATATGTTTTGGGAGTGTGATAAAGTGCAGACTTTTTGGATAGAATTTGTAAATTGGCTAAAGGCGAACTGCACCCATTGCGACAATTTAAAACTGCATTTTCTAAAGAACTGGTTCTTCTTGGAGTGGCGAACAATGTAGTCACCGATAAAGCTTTTGATGTGTTATTAATCTGTGCCAAACACCATGTATATATTTCCAAAATGAACAAAAAGACCCCTCATTTTCAGACATTTAGTAGAAACTTTAAGCAAAGATTTATTTGTGAAAAGTATAACGCAGTTGTGAATAATACAGTAGATAAATTCTACAAGGATTGGCGCCTGTATATGCACGTTTTGATGTAACCCTTAGGTTTTTTCGTTCTTAAAACCTTTTGATAATGCGACCACCAAACCACTGAACATCCCCCCTCCCCATTCCATCTTCCCACCCCATGTATGTTGTAATTGTCCAAGTGTGCTTTTCTGTTATATGATTCTGTCCTTTCGGTTAGGTGATGTCCTGTAATGTACAGCATATTCATGTAAAAAAAAAAAAACTGTACAAAAAGAGAAAAAAAAAAAAAATGAAACGTTTCAATTTTTGACAAAACAAAAGAGTCCCAAAAATATCCACCTGATGGTCTTATGCAGTGGACAGCCACAATAGAAGAATTAATATTCGACGAATTAAACTTACTTTATAATGTGTATCGTCCGATCCCCAGCAAGGCATGGGATATTGCCTTGCTGGAGATCGGACGATACACCGTAAAGTAATGACACCGTGATGACACATTCACATTTCTGAGAATTCCAGTATGCAGGCTATATTGGAATATTCAGAAATTTGAATGTGTCATCATTTACAGCGGCCTGAGGACTTTTTCGCATTAAAATAGCAAAACATGTTTTACTTATTTATTCATATATTTACTATTTTTTAATTTTTTTAAATTTTTGTATGTATGTATTTATCTATGTATGTATGTATGTATGTATGTATGTATGTATGTATGCATTTGTTTATGTATTCCTTTATTATTTATGTATTTATTTATTTATTTGTTTTGCTGTTGTAATTGTTGTTTGTGTGTTTATTCATTTATTTATTTATGTTTTCTTATTAATAATTATTTCTTCTTTTCTTCATTTAGGTATTGCTACTCTCCATGTTTGTAGTTCGTTTCTTTTTTCTTTTATTGCTTATTAAATGTGTGTGAATATGTATTATATTATTATATCATACAAATAAATAAATGACAAGTATTGTGCTTAATGAAATAGTGTGTTACATTGGATTCATCATTAACATACATTCTTAGTTTTAGTAAATGGCTGTAGATGTAGCTGTGACTGTTCATCAACTATGAATGATATAACAAAATTATTGTTTGGACATTTACATGTACATCCAAACACACACCCGGATGTAAAGATATATGCAAATCCTAGTGTACACATTCTTTTCTAAGTACCACTTCTTTGTATCCTGTATGCATTTAAGTACAGCAATTTGTTACTCATCCAACTTGCAAAGATTTGTCAGATCGGAAAAATCCGAAATGACAAATGTTGACCTAGGCCGATAGAAATGTGTAGATCCGACCAGCCATCTTTAAAAGAAGACAATGTCAAAATGATCGCGGCCAGAATTGTAACAGATAGTGCTTGCTTGGAATTGGACATTAATAACAGAACAAATAAAGGAAAAAACAAGCCAATTAAAACAAA
>NC_090259.1:30866517-30869017 GCF_037325665.1 Littorina saxatilis | reverse complement strand
CTCTAAAACACACGAATATATTACCTTCTGTGATGCCAACGCCACAAACAAGAACATAAACAAGTCGCGTAAGGCGAAAATACAACATTTAGTCAAGTAGCTGTCGAACTCACAGAATGAAACTGAACGCAATGCAACGCAGCAAGACCGTATTAACTCGTAGCATCGTCAGTCCACCGCTCACGGCATAGGCAGTGAAATTGACAAGAAGAGCGGGGTAGTAGTTGCGCTGGGAAGGATAGCACGCTTTTCTGTACCTCTCTTCGTTTTAACTTTTTGAGCGTGTTTTTAATCCAAACATATCATATCTATATGGTTTTGGAATCAGGAACCGACAAGGAATAAGATGAAAGTGTTTTTAAATTGATTTGGAAAATTTAATTTTGATAATAATTTTTATATATTTAATTTTCAGAGCTTGTTTTTAATCCAAATATAACATATTTATATGTTTTTGGAATCAGCAAATGATGGAGAATAAGATAAACGTAAATTTGGATCGTTTTATAAAAAAAATGGTTTTTTTACAATTTTCAGATTTTTAATGACCAAAGTCATTAATTAATTTTTAAGCCACCACGCTGAAATGCAATACCGAAGTCCGGGCTTCGTCGAACATTACTTGACCAAAATTTCAACCAATTTGGTTGAAAAATGAGGGCGTGACAGTGCCGCCTCAACGTTCACGAAAAGCCGGATATGACGTCATCAAGGACATTTATCAAAAAAATGAAAAAAAAAATTCGGGGATATCATACCTAGGAACTCTCATGTCAAATTTCATAAAGATCGGTCCAGTAGTTTAGTCTGAATCGCTCTACACACACACACACACACACACACAGACAGACACACACACACACACACACGCACATACACCACGACCCTCGTCTCGATTCCCCCCTCTACGTTAAAACATTTAGTCAAAACTTGACTAAATGTAAAAAGCAAGCTTGAGTCTCATGCATCACTGTACTGACACTGATTATCATTTGAGTCAAGTTCAAGGTAAATTTACCAACCATAGACAATGTAATGATTTGTTGTATCTTCTTTGTCTGTTACAGAGAACGGGTTTGAAGACTGAGCAATCATGGCTAATCCTTTCTCCCATCCAGACTTAAAGATGTGGCGGGACCGTATCGAGGAATGGTACCCAGGTCTCCTTGAGCGGACCTTTTTCTTGCCTCCCGTTGTCATGAGACAGACAAGATACGAAGAAGAACAGCTAGCATCTGGGCAAAGTGTGTTAGTTGCAAAGCCACCCGTAGATAAGAGAGGGAGAGGTCAAGGACCAGTGTTGTCGGAAAGTGACGTTCGCGAAGAAGACTGCCAGCAGAAAGTTCTCAACTGCCTCCAGCAGTTATCAGTGGAAGAGAAAGAGGTTATGTTTATTCTGTCACAGTTGAAATTCGGCAATTATCTCGGCGCACCCAGCTACGCCGCAGCGGCTTCCGCGCTGCCTAGACCTATCGACCTTAAGAAGGACCAAAAGCATCAAGGCGACTTTGATGTCCTTATCATCCACAAACGCTGTGGAATTATTGTGGGTGAGATCAAATCTGTTGGTGCTGACAAAACGTTTTTCGACAAATCACAGCCGGAACAGGACCAGCTCATCAAGAAGAAGATAGAACAGTCCATTAAGCAGCTAAAAAAAGCGGAAGACGTTTTGCTTCACATTGTGTCAGACATGAAAAAGCGGCCTAAAGTCTCCAAGTCATTAATGATGCCGAACATCACGAGAACACAACTGCAGCGAGTGTTGACAGATGATGAGTCTCTATGTCAGGTATGAATTGTAGTTAACATGGTGTAATCCACACCAAAAAAACCAAGAAAGGTGGGGTTGTTGGAACGTTTGTTATTGACAAAACAATACATTCACAAATTAATCGACCCAACGGTCTTTTAAGTGCATGCACAGACAAACAATAACGAAAACTTATCTGGTTGATTTATTCTTCCGCCTGCCACGAAGCCGCAAGCGAATGAATGATTATATGACGAAAATACCAAACATAGACAATGTAATACTTTGTTTGTATCTTCTTTGACTGTTACAGAGAACGGGTTTGAAGACTGAGCATGCATGGCTTAATTAATTATACCATGCACGGTTAAAGATGTGGCTTGACCGTATCGGGGAATCTCCGTATCTCCGCTCAAGGATACCTGGGTACCATTCCTTGATACGGTCCTGCCACACATCTTTAACATGGTGTAATTGTAATTAAACGTATCCCTCAAGCTCGGCACATACTAACATTCTTATCTGTGGCTGTTTTTTTCTTCTTTTTTTCAAACAATTTTATTCAAATAACTACAAATACTACAAGAGTTTGTTTCTGCATTATGTTCTTATATCTGTGTGAATATTCACAGTAAAATTAGATTAACAAAACTACTCTTCACATAGAATGACATGCTATTCATTTCTGGGATGACTATTCCAAGTTAAAGTATGGTTAATGTAAAACAAATGCCGGGACAGATATGG
>NC_090259.1:30861517-30864017 GCF_037325665.1 Littorina saxatilis | reverse complement strand
GTCTGTGTAAAGCATAACTCCGAAAATACACGCAAACTACACTTTTTGGCATAGCTTGCCATTACTTATCGATTATTGCAACATTTATCCTTTCGAGTATCTAGCTGTTTAAGTGTAATGACACCCCAGGCATATGAGAACTTTAAAGCCAAAAACGGGCTGCCGATTTGGCAAAATGGGCACATTTTACCCGCATTTACGCGTTTTCGGCAAAACGCTGCCGATTTCGCGTAATGGGCAGCGTTTTGCCGATTACGTGAAATGGGCAAAAATGTTGCCGATTTCGCGAATTCGGCAATTACGTGAATTCGGCACGACATATATATATATATATATATATATATATATATAGCGTTTAATCACTTGTGTGGGCTAATCCAAGATTCCAAGCACGAACGAAAAAAGACTATAGATAGAATTTTACCATTGAATGCCACGTTTGAATATGACTATTCTTTGGTTCTTGTTCTTCTTGTAACATTTGTATTATCAGGCATACTTTATACAAACAAAAAAAATTCCCAGGAGAACAACAAGCATGGCTTAAAGTTCAAGCTACTGGCAATAGTATTCCCAGGGCAGCATTTTGTGAATAGGGGTTACAGTCCAAGGGACATAATTACAACGTTGCTCTGCACTATGATACACGATCAACACAAATTAATGTGACACATCAGTTCTTTCTGGCTGCATTGATGCTCCGAAACACTACAATTAGCTGAACGTGTGTTGCTGATTCAAAGATATTGATAATTTGATAATGCGATGATTATGGAACTGGATTCATGGATTGATGCTAAACTTCATATAGTTGTTAATTGCTTAGCAATGTATTGATATCGACTATTTCCTGTATTTCTTTGGACTTGATAGATCCATGTTACACCTTCATGAGTTATTCTGCGTATCTGTTTGCAGAGCTGAGCCCGTCTACGGCTTCTGCAGAGGGCTTAACGAGCGCATACCAAATCTTCACCTTTGGGCAGCGGCCCTGTATCCAAGTCGGTGCCCGCCCACACTGCAGGATGTTCGCCTGACTGAGCCCCTGAGGTCCCCGCCTTCGGTCACTGACATAGTCCGTCTGCATCGTGGCTTCATTGGAAGTGTTCTCCCTCGATACGCTGAAACACCGTCGCCCCTTCCGAGTCATGGCCCGCTAGCAGTGCGCGTGTGGCATGAAGGTGAAGACCACAGCTTGGATAAGGATACCTACGAGTGTGAGCAATGCGGGAGGGACATTGCTAAGGTGCTGCGTGACCTGAACGTTGGCGGTACACGTGAGTAATATTTGATATTTATATATTCTGTCGGTTTTGTACCTTGGTTTATGTGTGTTTGTTGTTATGTGTGTTACTGTTTGCGCTTTTTATGTTATTATCGTTGTCTTTTTGAGGGGTGTCTTACATATTCCCTATTTTCAAATGTTCCTTTAAATTGAACACTTTACAGGGGGAAAAATGCATATAATTACACAAGTAGTGTTCTTTAATACTACACTTGTGTTCAACATTTTCGCCTGGCTACCTGTTTCCTACACATTCAGTTTTCTTCAAGCGTTCGCCATATATGTTTAACGTACCTCAGGCAATACAATAATTATTCCATGCAGCTCATATGCTGGTATCATTCAAACGATGATGTAGGTATACCTTTGATGCACATCAGCCGTATTCCCGTGTTAAGTCATGGTAAACTGAGAACAGAAACACACTTTTATCGGTCCCGAACAGCATTATAGTTTGTGTGGACGTTAAGAAAACAACCAACAACAACAACAACAACAAAAACTAACTAACTAACTCATTGTTGCAATCACCGTTTTTTTCAGGAAGAAACGTCCCGGGCAGCCCAGAACCTCTTACCAACAGCGATGTCTTTATTCTCACCTGGGGCACCTTCTTTACGGTAGAGAAGGACTCCGACGGCAATCCCATACAGCCAACCAGAGGTGTACTGAAAGGTGTAGTCGACGGAGGATTCCCTGTCACTGTGCTGGACACAGACGCAGAAGGTATAAGGTTAGTTGCCACCAACACGGGGCCTGACCATGTGATCGCATCGAACAGCACCACCGTCAACGGCTTGGAGAGAAAAATCGTGGTCTTCGTTCAGCATGACGGACCTGAGCACGAGGCTGAAGACTGGGGAAAGCTGTGGGCGATGTCACGATGCACGTCGCAGCTGGTGTGGCTCATGCGGCCACGGCCTCCCAGAAAGAGATATGAGGACACATATGTCCCTCCCCCTAGCAGAGAAGGAAATGACAATGACAGTAGAAAGAATGCTGGTGGAAAACAAACTGAGCGACACAAAAAAGCTGCACGTGCTAGCAATAAAAGAAGTGATGAAAGCCATGAGAACAATGGTGACAAAGAAACCAAGCAGAAACAAAGAGGTGCCTGTGCTAGCAATGAAAGAATTGATGAAAGCCATGAGAACGCTGGTGACAAAGAAACCAAGCAGAAACAAATAGATGCCTGTGCTAGCAATGAAAGAATTG
>NC_090259.1:30844017-30854017 GCF_037325665.1 Littorina saxatilis | reverse complement strand
TAACATGTCTCCACCTACTGCTCTCTGAATCATGTCCTTATTTTTCAACCAACAAATTAAAACTTGTTTCCAAAATACATTTTTAATTAATCCCAATCCTTTAAAATTTTTTACCGTGGTGTTAGATTGGAAGCAACACAACCTTTCACCAAGCTTCGAAAACATATGTATCGGTATTTGTTTCCAACTTTCCTGCTTTTCGTTCAATAAATTTGCCGCCCAGGACAACAAACAAGAGGACTGCATATCAATGACATCAATCATTTTTAAACCCCCATCAGGAAACTCTTGACACATCACTTTTCTTTTAACTTTCTCAAATGCCTTAGTGTTTGAAAATCGTTTTTTCCAAATAAATCTGTAAAACATAGTATTTATCTCAGTCAATACCTTTTCGGGTATTACCAGTGCTTGCAACGGATAAATAATCTGCGATAACAAAAGAGATTTCACAATGCATATTTTCCCCATGATACTACAATTTCGTTTAAACCATTTTACAATGTTGCGTCGTATATTTTCAATACGGCTTGTCCAATTTTCTTCAATCTCAGAGACCGATGAGGAGCTACTGAAATAAATTCCCAAAATCTTCACTTTTGTAGTCCACCTTAACCCGCACTCATTTTCATTACCATATTTATTACTGCCCAAGGCCATGATTTCAGTTTTTTGTCTATTCATTGCCAAACCAGAGAATTTGGAAAAATAGGTTACAAGGGTTAATGCGTTTTTTAACTCATCCATATCGTTCAGAAATAGGGTCACATCATCAGCATATAATAATATCTTAAAGAACATATCATAATTATCATTAGTTTCTTTTGGCAGAGGCAGACCCTTAATTGAACCATCATTTCGAATTTTCAAGGCCAACAATTCTAATGCAAGGATGAAGGCCATCGGTGAAAAAGAACAGCCCTGTCTGATACCTGCGTTCAATTCAATACATTCCGATAACCAGCCCATAAAATTGATACAACTTTCCGATTTATACAATAGAATCTCTACCCATCTTACAAAGACGGCACCAAAATTAAATCGTTTAAATGCATACACAATATACTCTTTGGAAATCGTGTCGAAAGCAGCTTTATAGTCCAGTGCTAGTATAACTGTGTTTTAATTTTAAATGTGTCAAGCGCAAAGAGCATAATTGTAAAGTTATGATGTTGCGCTATATAAATGCTCATTTATTATTATTATTATCATTATCTCGTCAACAGCCACGAGGGCGTAAAACTTGAATCATATAACCCATATATTGTCCTTAAGAGGCGAAATATTTAGCCTGTAGGACATAACGCGTTATCTCTTTCCTTTCCGAAGGATATGCTCTTATTTCACACGAAAAAGCTAGGACGGATCTGTAGTGATTAAAACGATAATTGGCACGGAGGCAAGGGATTTGTAAAACCATAGCAACAGACACTTGCTTTGTATGAAATCATGAAAATAGATAACAAAAATAAATAAATGCAAGCATTACAACTTTGTTTTAATCGTAATTTGTGTTATGAATTAACCAAAGCGCGGGTCACAGGCAATGACATGATTTTAGCAAAGAATGCGACATACATTCAAATAACAAACAAACATGCGTCGTTTCTGCACTCCTACAATGTTACACTGTACAGAATGTTTATACGATTTGGTTTGTAGATGCGTGCAGTTTCCTTCTAATCACAGTTACAAGTAGATGTCAGCGTTACAAATACTACACAAGGGCGGATCAATTCACTTTGGAGGGGGGGTTACAAAATGACTGCGAAGATACAAGTTGACGGCGCCGAAGGCGCCTAAGCCTCTAGGGGGGTCCGGGGGCTTGCCCCCCCGGACATTTTTTTTATCCAAAGAAGCAAAATAGAGCTATCTGGTGCATCCTGAGCCAATAAATTACCTCTTTTTTTGGGGGTTGGGGGGGGGGGGTGGTTGGGGGGGGGGTTACATAACCCCCCCCCCCCCAGATCCGCCCTTGCTACATAAACACATCGAATATCGACCTCTTTTGGGGACATTTTATCTCTGAGATGATATTGACTTGAAGCAGTTTTTGAATCTGACTTGAAACACGCTCCTGTGTTACATAGAGGATATACTACATGGCTTGATGTGTCGTACCTGAATTATACGAGTTGCTTTTCTAGAAATTGAAATGCGTGCGAAAGCGAGCTTTTCAAATTTGAAAGAGCAACGTAGTATTCTGTTTATCCTACATGCTGTACTTGCATGCCTTCTGCTCCAATCATCTCAGATTCGATGCGTCCAAATTGAAGAAGCTTCTTATGGAACGTAGATCTCTTCCAAAGCCTCAGTAATCTTTGACGTCAAAGCAAAGAGACGTCACTCTACACTACCCGTCATAAAAAAGTACACAGATACATGTAGCTGTAGATCTTTGTGATGCGGCCAGTTATATTAAAACCAAGTATATTGCCAGAACAGTTAATTCATTCCTCTACCGTATAAAATAAAGAGTTTCATTTTTCATAAGTTAGTGTTTATGCAGTGTACCGGAGACCCAGGACACCCCCACAAAACCAAATTCCCAAAAGCAAACTTGCGGACACTAAAATACACCAAAAATCAAAACAAGCATGCGTGACCCCGTTTTTGATCTCAAATGGAAGAACAGCTCATTTTCTACCCATACACATTGATCTGGTTTAGCTGTTGTGCCTAGCAGTGTTGTTTTGCCATTTTGAAGAAGACAGGTGTAAGCCTCGTCAGAAGCCGTAAAAGGCCTGTTTTTGCATCATTTCTTGTGGGCTATATGGATAAAAACCCTGTAGTTTTGTACTGGGTCATTGTATTGCTTTCAAACTTGGCACGAGTATTGATAACACAATTGCAAAATCGCGTATAAAATATCATGGCGTTTTGGTGAGTTTGTTGGACGAACTGGAACTTTTCAGAAAAGTTTGATTAAACTGTAATAACCTTTTACCATATGGTTGCAAAAATTCAGCATTTTGCAAACTTCAACACAAATGAATATTACAATTGGGGATACATTTTGGTACACAAGCAACAACGCGATTGGGTGGTAGGGAAATGTGAACGCGAAACAACAATTACGAAAAACAGGTCTTCCAACATCAAAACTCAGTCCAGCGCAGCAGACTGATCTGGCACGCTTGCTATCGCTGTGAGTAACGTGCCAGTTCAGTCTGCTTTCACATTTTGTACTTCAAATCTTGTCAACAATCGGGATCTCTTTTAAAAAGTCAAAAATCTTGTCCGGGGAAACCTCACCTTCTCTTGAGACATCGTGTTTATTGTATATACCAATAACTCAATAAATGATCCGTTACACCACTGCTGGAGCCTAATCATCGTAATAAGGAGATTGGCGAACAAATTTCATGAATAGGGAATCAACGGATACCGTGCCTTCATTGCCATTAGACCAGTCAAAATTACCGTCAGTGAACGTTGGATAACCGGTACAGCCTGCACCATACCAGCCAGCTTTACCCTTGGCAGCATAGCATCCGTCTGTGTCATGTCCCTCGGCGCTGAATGTCAGCGGTGGGGAAACAGCAAAGCCATCACCATAAATACCTGAACTGAACTGATCGTAGCTGATAGCATATGATGACGATTCTGGTCCAAATGTAAAATTGTTGTAAATATGATCTTCAAAATTGTTGGCCTGAAAATTCAGTTCATAGTCTGCTTGTGAGGTGAAATAGTACAGGCTGTCCAGCCCAACGAAGTAGTTACCCACCATGGGGTCGTCGCCGATACCGGCTTTCAGCGTGGCAAAGTCCTGGTTGAAGTTCGAGATACTTGATTTCCATTGAAGGAGAATAGTTGCGCCGCCCCATGAGTACTGGCATCTTACCTTGAGGAGGAAACAGAAGAAAAAACAGTTACAGACGAAAAGAAATTTAGTGATAAATTCGCAAACATTACAAATAATAAAGCGTAGGCACACAGAGTCATATTCTTACTCTTTTCAACAAATACAGACAAACGCATAACACACACAGCTAGAAAAAGACGTACGCAAGCATACACGTACGCACAGAAGCGCACAAAACACATTTTATCCAGACTTGGACTCCTACACTTTCAGACGCATGATTTAGATTGTTTGCTTCATTCATCCTGTCTAGGTTCATAAACAACTGCCAAATCAGGCACATCTTGTTCCGTAAGCAGGATTCTTGATTCCATATAATTATTCACAACCTGCGCTTTAAAAAAACTGCCTTCAACCCTCTTAGACTGTCTCCGACATTGACATAACTAGCCAAAAATGTATACAGTGAAATTAACGTTGACGATGATATACAAAATATCTTACTTGGTATAAGTCTGCAAGTGCAGCTGTCTATTTGCTATTAGAATTGTTGTTTCTGACCGTCTTTGCTTGTAGCATGCAGTCTGTCGTGGATTTGCAAGTAGAATTGTTTTGCTTTCTCAGAAATGAACTTACCTTGATGGTGGATGTTGCAGTGAGTGCTGGGACGGGGCGGCATGGGAGCATACTGGGAGAAGGAACAAGCGTCGGGACAAGCAAAAAGAGGATGAAAAAAAAAGAAAGAAGAAAAGAAGAGAGAGTAGAAAAAAGAAAAAAAAAAAAAGAGAAGATAATTTTTTTTTATTTTTTTTTTTACCTTGATTGGCGCTGGTGCTCCAGTGGGACGGATAAATAGTGCTTCTTCAGCCCCATCCTGTTTTCCGTTGTCGTACGCCTCGGAGCAATCTATTAATGAAAGGAAAATCGTAATGTCATACAGATGGCAGGAATGGTCTGTTGGTGTCTCCTTTCTTTAAATCGGAAAAAAAGTGTTAAAGCGATAACTTAGTAACTGATAGTTGTACCCCTAATTTGTATAACACAAAGGGTCATTATACAATGTGGAAACTGCACACCACTTTGATGGAATGCTTCATCAGAAAAATGATGGAAAGACATCATCCTGAACTCAGGTCAAAATGAGTTCGGCTAATTCTCTCCCTGACAGGATGCCTTGAGTTTCCTTGTCTGGCAAGGAAACCGATTGTTTTTACATATTTAGAGCTTTTTGTAATGTATTATTGATATAAGCAGATTCGCGATCGTCGATAATGATTTTTCATGGTGTTTTGTAATTTTTAAATTACAAAGGAATTGATATGTAAGACAGTTTCAAGCGAGCTATTTTTCGCGACTGTATTTACTGTGCAAACAACTCTAAATATGGCAAAAGTGTCACGTGATAATCAACCGTTTGGTTTCGGCGCTAACTGGAGCAGACGATTTTTTTCTGTAACAAGTTGACAGTGATGAAACCATATATTACCGTCTCCTTCCGGCAGCAGTCCCAAAATGTCGACTTGTTTTGACCTTAGAACGATGTCTTTATCATAACTGTGAAGAACAGAACGGAGATCACTGTCGAAGTCGGCCAATCTGCAATCATTTTCGTCTCGCGAACACTGATCTCAAATTTAGATCACTGCTCGCGAAAACCATATGGGAGATAACTCTGTATTTTTGTTTTGATAGATTCGCGTAGGACTGTAGCGTCCGGTCAGGAAGAGAATGAGCCGAACTCATTTTGACCTGAGTTCAGGATGGGAAAGACATAACAATAAAGAGAGACTAGACTGAATGTAAGGAGAAAGAAGAGAAATAAAGAAGTGATAAAGGACACAATAAATGGTATGAGATGAGACTAGCCATTAGACCTTTGCACATGTATACGAATGTAGAAAACCCGTTGAGGTTTAAATTAAAAAACAGACGTACGTTATGGCCAAACACACGAAATGCAATACTTAAGTCTATTGATACGTTACCTCTCGCGTGTTTCTCACAGGCCGCACCGATGTACTTATAGAGACAGTCACACTGGTTGCCGTTGAGTGTTCCTCCGTTTTGGCACAAGAGAGGTGTCGTCGATGTTGGTGTAGTGGTAGTTGTCACTGAAGTAGTCGTCGTTGTTACTGTCTTGTCCTTCTAAATGAAACGGGAGGAAAGGAAGAAATACACAATTACTGTTAAGTTTTCATACCGCAAAATAATTGCACTTCAGATATGGTGATGCGTTGCTGGATAATATACCTAACTCTGTTCAACACTCTCTCACACACACACACACACACACACACACACACACACACACACACACACACCCACACCCCCCACACACATACACACACACATTCACACACACACACACACACAGACACACACTCACACACACACACATACCCACACACACATACACACACAATTTCTCCTGTGAGGTGAGTCAACAATCCATTAACATTTTGAATATGTGCGTACATAACTCAAGAGAACGAATACATTAAGCGTACCCTTTGAACATAATAGCATGACGGTTGAGATGCCGCTGACATATCCATGCAATCACCCTGGTGCAGACCCACTGTGAATCCACACTTAAACTGGCCTGACATACTGCCGGGGCAAATGTTCACACCAGAACAGTCATGTGTCCGGGAACACATCTGAATGCAGTCCATCGATGAACGTCCAGAAACTTCGGAAGTGCTGGCAGAATTCGTCAAACCGTTTAGACACCTCACGAAACGTTCTCCGTTCATTCCATCCAGGGCGATAGACATATTGCACATACAAAGTGTTACAGCAATTATGATCTGCAGTGGTTTGTTATTGATTCCATGCATATTGACTTAAGTTTTAATGTTCAGATACTAACTGAGTAACAAAAGGTCAGTTGAGAATATAATTTGATTTGATTAATTTTGTTAATTGAATTATGAATAATAGCATGTGCTGAAACCTGTCTCACGAGACTCTGAGCCGAACGAATGAAATCGCATTCGTATGCCCACTTAGAAGAACGTCACAACGGAAGATCGTTGTATTTTTTTTGGTCTACGTTCTATAGTCCCGACGTTTCGCTGCCACTCGTTATTTGCTTCAATAAAATGACTATCTGTTCTTTCACATGGGACCGTTATTGAACGATCATTATACGCAACCGGTGAGAAAACGTGTACACCTCTGGTAGGACATCGATTAAGCGCATACCACTAGTTGTATTTCATCGTCTTAGGAAGGAACAGAAAACTGGAAGACAGTAGGACAATAAAGTCGTCGATACATTTAACCCGCGTAAAAACGAGCAGCCGTTGAGCTCACAAGAACTGGATACTGGGTTGATAGCTAAAGAAAATAGATTCAGCCATTAAAGAAAGCATTCTTGAAGATCAAAACGGCAAAAATATATTGATTTCTTTCTTTATTTGGTGTTTAACGTCGTTTTCAACCACGAAGGTTATATCGCGACGAGGGAAAGGGGGGAGATGGGATAGGGGAAAGGGGGGAGATGGGATAGAGCCACTTGTTAAGTGTTTCTTGTTCACAAAAGCACTAATAAAAAAATTGCTCCAGGGGCTTGCAACGTAGTACAATATATGACCTTACTGGGAGAATGCAAGTTTCCAGTACAAAGGACTAAACATTTCTTACATACTGCTTGACTAAAATCTTTACAAACATTGACTATATTCTATACAAGAAACACTTAACAAGGGTAATAAGTGAAGAATTTTATGGGTGAGAAAAGGAAAGTAAAAGGACTTTGGGGAGGCAGAAATAGAGAAGAAACAAGAAAAAGATCCTAATTAGGTTCACGGCATCGAGAGTGATGCGACCTTCTCTCAGAAGTTAGTAGAGAAGGCTCCCGGCCCATCCACCACCCGGGGGACGCGCCTCTACGCCAATTAGGGGGCGCGAGGAATATATTGATTAACTAAGACATTTAGCAGTTTGCGAATACAAGAAATCCATTTTCATTCAGAGCGTGATGCACGACTCTTGTTTTCACAGTCCTGGCCGAGTTTTTTGTCCTATGTGAAGGTTTATTGTTCATAAAAAGAGGTATACTTTGAAGAAATTAACTAAAGCGTGTATAAGGGGATCGATGCAGAAAGCTTGTAATTTTTGTAGTTGTGTAGAGTGCGTTATGATTTGTTATCGTCAATAACCATTGAATATAACCGGGGAACAAATGTGTAAGACCAGTTTTGGTCATTTCTGTTATCTTATCCATAACATTATGATTGTGTAACATTTGACATCTTGATGATTGCTACAATACATACCCTCGTTCTTTGGAACGTTGGAATAGCTTCATTCAACACAAGGCAGTATATATCATATAAAGAATCATTCTTTAAAAAAAAAAAAGCCATCGAATAACAATGAATGTGGGGGGTTATATCTTAAGCAAAATATATTCGTGTATGAATACAAATGAGTTTATCTTCTGCAAGTAAGTCTTGCACAAGTAAGTGGTCATTCTGCCAAACAGGAACAGTCATCGTTTTGAGAGTACGAATCTAAGCTGTGTATATAATAATGTCAAGTCAACTTATTCCGTTACATTTCTTTGTGTATGTATGTATAAAATTATGTGTATGTGCGTGTGCGTGTGCGAATGCGTGTGTGTGTGTGTGTGTGTGTGTGTGTGTGTGTGTGTGTGTGT
Source organism: Littorina saxatilis (assembly GCF_037325665.1). Classification (NCBI taxonomy): domain Eukaryota; kingdom Metazoa; phylum Mollusca; class Gastropoda; order Littorinimorpha; family Littorinidae; genus Littorina; species Littorina saxatilis. Next base: position 30,845,543 of record NC_090259.1, on the reverse strand, counting down.
GTGTGTGTGTGTGTGTGTGTGTATGTGTGTGTGCGCACCTGTAAACGTGAAGCAAGTAAGCAATCATAATGTCAAGTCAACTTATTCCGTTACATTTCTTTGTGATGTCAGTGTCATAATGCATATTAATGTAGACCATTCAAAGTTCTCACTCAAACCGGATACAGGCCGGATAAATTGTAATGCAAAGTGAACCAACAAAAGGGGAACGTTGAGAAGAAGCTGTTTGGTCCAAATCTAATGGAATCATTTCTTAATCAATTCTCACTTCCGATAACTCTTTGTAATGAATTGGTTCAAAGACGGTTATGTTTGATCGCACTTCGACATTAGATAATCTTTCCTGATAATGGCAATACAAACTAAAGTTGGCTTTAACTGAAGCATGTTTTTCCACGTTGCTTTGACGAAACAACCCGATTGTATCACGTAATCGTGAATTTGGATACTTTGGGCTTTCTTATGTGATAACCAATGTGCTGTATTTTCTCAGGACAAAGAACAAATGTTTATTTTGAATGTTTTATGTATGTTATTATTACGGACACAAACGCTCAGCAATGCAATTTCTCTTTTAGAGATTAATAAAGTTATTGTATTGTATTGTATTGTATTGTATTGTATTGTATTGTAAATACATTAGGTGACACAAGGTACATGGCAGGAAATGGAAAACACGGCAATGCTTAAAATTACTGCTCTTGTGTGTGTTGTTTCAAATGATTATTTAATGTGACTGCCAAGAACCATGCAGTTGTGAAAATGGCCGTCAAACTCACCACGATAAGTGTAGGCCTAGTAGGCAAAGCGTGTACTCCAAGTGGCCGATTTTCAACCGACTTTTGTCAGCTATGTATTTAAAAGCCTGGCGATGTCTGTTGTCAGGAACTGATGGTGTACGGGAGGAGGACTCGGCGGTTATATGGACTCGCGGTGGTCGCACTGGAAGTAGGACCACCGCTTTGGCACCCGCACACGCACACACACACACACACACACACACACACACACACACACACACACACACACACACACACACACACACACACAGTGATACTCTCCTTGGATACACTCCTACGTACACCTCACGCATTCTCGATGAACACAAATGCAAAGAAACAAGAAACTGAATCCTTTAATAACAAATTCAAACACGATTCATAAACAGTATCTTTTGATTTACATGTTTCAACGAATCGGTATATGCCCCGTGATCGGGAGGTCGTGGGATCGAACCCCGGCCGGGTCATACCTAAGACTTTAAAATTGGCAATCTAGTGGCTGCACCGCCTGGCGTCTGGCATTATGGGGTTAGTGCTAGGACTGGTTGGTCCGGTGTCAGAATAATGTGACTGGGTGAGACATGAAGCCTGTGCTGCGATTTCTGTCTTGTGTGTGGCGCACGTTATATGTCAAAGCAGCACCGCCCTGATATGGCCCTTCGTGGTCGGCTGGGCGTTAAGCAAACAAACAAACAAAACAAACAAACGAATCAGTATACACATATGTTTGTTAATAACTAAATA
>NC_090259.1:30806517-30839017 GCF_037325665.1 Littorina saxatilis | reverse complement strand
CCAGAGCCCCCCGTTGAGTAGCGGACGAACTGTCCTTTTAGTAGGAAACATGGACACAGTGTGTAACGATCGTAATAAATCGATTCCCAAGCCGTTTGCGCGAGAACAATTTATACATTTTTATTTATTTTAGGATAGGTTTTCAGATTAAATCTCCTTTTCCAAGTACAAAAACGATGTTGGAGGCTAGTTAATGAAAAACAGGTAACTCAAAGAATTATCCTGGGACGACCAAAGTGTCTCACTTCCAAACATCACTTCAAGCAACAGGGCTGTGATTTTTTTAAATTCTATTTGCGTACATTATTCACTTTACGACTGTATGTATTATCTCTCTGATGTATGTTCTTCTTGAATCTTGAGAAAAAAAAAACAATCGAGATATGCAAAGACAATTAAACTGAAGTGGTTTCCCTCTGACCACGTTCTGGCACAGCATAATATAAAAACAACGATAGTTTTGACTAAACAAAGAGTACATTTGGTTATTTCAGGAAAATATGGACGGTAATCAGATTTATATAATTATTCATTCCGGTTAAAGTAGGCTAACTATGTTAATACTTTACATCTGAGCGCGTCTTGGGTCGTAGCACTTTAGTGTTTTCTGTTTATTTGTTAATACCTATACTTTTGGATTTTCTTGATTCAAATTACAATGTTGTCAATTATGAAATTAAACAAATGGGAAAAGGTTGGATTTGGCTAATTTGTTAAAAGTTGTATTACATGCTAGAATAAAGTTCACAGAGTTAAGGTTGTTGATTAATTTGTTCTTCGTTTATCTCCCTTTTTTTGAGGTGATTTGAACAAATAGTTATATTCATTGGAACTACAGAGAAAATGAATATTATGTTGTAGTCAGAGTAATCAAAACTATTCTTCCAAAATGGTTCTTTCTTTATAGAAAAAAAACTAGACTAAATGTAAGCGTTTAATGCTTACGACTACTTTGGGGGACATTTTTTTTTCACTAACAACAACAAATAAAAAAGGTATTTAGGCTTCAGCAGGAAAAGACCGAACGAAAGACTCACAACACGAGGTTTAATGACAAACAATAAGATTACCCGTTGAGCATAGTAGCAAGAGGGTTGAGACGCTGCAGTCAGGCCTGTGCATTCCCCCTGATGTGGACCCTCTGCCATTGCACAAATGAACTGTCCCGAGTTTTCCTAGCAACTTTTTACACCAGAACATCCGCTTCTCTTGGAGCACATCTGAACGCAGTCGATGGGTGAGTGCTGCGTCCATTAGTTTCAGAAGCACTGGTTGGATTCGTCAAAGCTTTCGGACATCTAAAAAATATTTCTCCTTCCTGACTGATTCTTTTATATATCTGGATATTCTATCATATAATTTTAAATCACATCTGATTGCAGTCTTTAAAAAAAGTGTGTATCTATTTAGCATATAAGAAACTTCCATTAACTGTTAACCAAACGATTTCTTACTTATAATCTTTAGAATGGAAACTTTTACGGCAGAAGATATTTCCAATATGATAGAAATGAAATTGCATATGGTGTCTAATACCACCCACGTTTGCAAATGTATGTGGTCGAAAGAGCCAAACCTCTGCTTATAACCCATGGCTTTAAAGATAATCAATATACTCAGCCGGTAAAGAAATGTTGCAGAAACTATATCTGAAATGAAACTCATTTCGTGCAAAAATGCACAAGGCTCGCTGTTTTGCTTTTTGTTAATAAAAGTGGACGCTGTTGAGGAAACTAACAGATAGTGAATAAAACAAAGCACACAAAAAACATAAAATCAACTTTTTCAAAACAAAACGACGCACACCCAAGTGTTTGAACTAAGACAAACAGTATGCGCGGAAAAGACATCAAACTGATCGTACGCACTATGACGTAGTCCGTTTCTATTCCAAAAACAAATCTACAAAGCTCCATGGGTTTGACAGGCCTTACCCAGTGTAGTCATAATGGCTGGTTAAGGGTTTAACACCGTCAAGGAAGTAATGTTGCTTTATTTTTGGGGGTTACTTTAAACACCCAGTTTTGCAAGAGTGATTTGAGGAGGGGAAGGGGGAAGCTCAATTGCTGGCCTCAAAGGCATTCTTTGTTAGACAACCTTAATTATGCAAAATTAATGCCTTGCAAACCGTCAAAACACATAATTATGTTTATTCTTTGGCACATCGAAGTATCCTTTGCCGAATGTAAGGACATTTCAAATGAACAAAACAAAAACAAAGATAGTTTTATATTTTCGATTCTACCCAAACTGCCAAAGACTAGTTTCCGTGTTTAGATAGATATCGATAGGCTGTGCACGATAATAGGGAGGACGAATTTGCGTAATTTTTCAAACCAAGTCAAGTCAAGTCAAGTCAAGTTATGTCATGTCAAATCAAGTCAACTTTTGTTTTTAAAAGACTAGAAATTTCAGTTCGGTTTTAATTCACTTTCCTTGTGATGCCAGTATAAAACTCTAGTACACACGTTTTTGGGGCTAGAATACGTAAACAGAAAATTGCTTGTAGCCAGAAGAATGGAAAACTAAGGGATCAGAAGTATTAGCTGATAGATACCAACGGTTTGTAATTCCGTTTTTTTATTACAAATTTGCTTTGAATTACTGTTTGTAACTATTCGGTTCAGACACGGTTATGTTTGATCGAACTTGACATTTGTGCTTTTGGCATTTTCTACAGCAACTAAACTTGGCCAAACAATTATTGCAACAAATTTCGCACCCAAATTAAAGCATTAATTCCCGTGTAATTTCATTAAAACTATATATTCCAGTTAGTCCATTCCCTTGACTATCAGGACCACGTTTTGGATAAAGATTTCTTACAGGGATCACGTGACCGCCGCACAAATAAAGGTAACCTCAAAATCAACCTTACAGAAACGGAAGGGCCCAATCAAAATTCGACAAAAAAACACAGTAGACAAAACTTTACAACTTTTACATACGAAAAGAAAATCAAATCGATTATCTACTCTGAATAGGTTGATTTGTTTAGCTAGCTTGCGTATTGCGTGTGCTATGCTATTCCTACTGTCGCAGGTGCCGATCGCAAGAGCGGTCAAAAACGGGACTGTTTGCGTCATTTTTAAGGGGTATCATGACAAAAAGCGCTGTGCTTTGGTGGATTCCTTTGAAATTTTCCGAATAATTTAGTAACATACTGAAGATACTTCGAGAGAAATGTTGGATCGTTGCAGTTATGTGTTAAGATGTTATTCTAAATTGTTAAACTCGTCATATGATTGTTCATTTATGTCCAAAAAATTCATAACTGTGCACGTCTGTAGACAAATGATTGATACCCACACTGCAAAAGTTGTGTGTGCTTATATGCACTGACGCAAATTTGGGAGGCTTGTAAACACGCTTGATATTTAAGGGATGATTCAGGTGCCACAGCGATGCCCGTCCAAGCGTGACCATGATTTGAGAGGCACGCAGCGATAACAGCAGTCAGAGCAAAACAGCGTGAACGTTCCATACTTTTCTTGTGAGTTTGCATGACTAGCAAATTTACGCCAGTGGTTACACGCAAATGAAAATTCTACAGTATCTGTATAAATCCTTCATCTGTAAACATGCAAAGTCATGCATTTTTTTGAGATAAGTGAACAATCCTATAACGAGCTAAAAAACGTGTTCCGAAACATTGCGTCACATCTGAACAAATATCTGTAACAATCAAACTTTTTGCTCGAAGTATCTCTACTATGTTGGCAAATTATTCTTAAAGTTTCAAATCAATCCACTAAGTCATTGCTGAAATACAGCGCTTTTTTGTTATTACACCCCTAACAAATGACACAAAAAGTCTCGTTTTTGACCGCTCTTGCCATCGACACCTGCATCAGTAGGAACATTCTGATCAGTCATCGCTCAACGGCTATCGCCAGTTATCTCTCTGACCGGACGCTAAAGTCCTACGCGAATCTATCAAACCAAGAATACAGAGTTATCTCCCATATGTTGTTCTCGAGCAGTGTTCGCGAGACGAAAATGATTGCAGATTGGCCGACTTCGACAGTGATCTCCGTTCTGTTCTTCACAGTTATGATAAAGACATCGTTCTAAGGTCAAAACAAGTCGAAATTGTGGGACTGCTGCCGGAAGGAGACCGTAATATATGGTTGCATCACTGTCAAAAAATCGTCTGCTCCAGCGAGCGCTGAAACCAAACGGTTGATTATCACGTGACACTTTTGCCATATTTAGAGTTGTTTGCACAGTAAATACAGCCGCGAAAAATAGCTCGCTTGAAACTGTCTTACATATCAATTCCTTTGTACACAACACCATGAAAAATCATTATCTTTATATCCATAACACATTACAAAAAGATCTAAATATAAAATATAAAAAAATCGATTTCTTACCCACAGAAAGAAATCCAAGGCATCCTGTCAGGGAGAGAATGAGCCGAACTCATTTTGACCTGAGGTCAGGATGCAGTAGGAATAGCATAGCACACGAAATACACAAGCTAGCTAAACAAATCAACCTGTTCAGGCTAGATCATTTATTTTACTTTATTCTTGTATGTAAAAGTGGCAAAGTTGTGCCTGTTGTGATTTTGTTGTCGATTTTTTTAATTGTCCCTTCTGTGTTTGTCCTTTCGATTTTGAGGGTACCCTTATTTGAGCGGCGGTCATGTGATCCCAGTAACATATATCTTTAATTCAAAACGTGATCCTGATAATCAACGGCCTTAACTGGCATATAAAGTTTTAATGAAATTACACGGGAATTAATGCTTTAATGTAGGTGCGCAATTTGTTGCAAGGATTTGTTGGCCAAGTTTATATAGGATACAACATTAGTTTTTACCGAAACACCTTTGCTTAGAGTTGTTTGCTACAAGCGAATAGTTTACCACGCAAAGATGTGGCCGTACACTGCTGGGCTTGATTTTTACCGAATGACCCTGTTAGTGTGTATACAAATTGTGTTTGGACATCCTGAGGCATGATTGGCCGGAAGTGATGCCTGTATCATAATCATGTATACCCCCGTGTTTGAGGCTGGATAGAATGTACGGGGAATGCCTTTTGCATCAGCTACTAAAAGCAAGATGACCACAATGGGCAGTCGATAAGTGACAAACTTGCTTTCAATTATAGTTGGACAATTATTCAGTTCATAGACGGTTATGTTTGGTCGAACTTTACATTATTCCTCTAAAGTATACCGCTGCGGTTGATATACACCAAACCACACTGTTCACATATTGCCATTGTGTTGCTTTATAATTCATGTGTGTGTGTGTGTGTGTGTGTGTGTGTGTGTATGTGTGTGTGTGTGTGTGTGTGTGTGTGTTTACTTGCCTGTTTTGCAAATGTGTGTGAGTTGCACAAAACACACACACACACACACAACACACACACACACACACACACACACACACACACACATACGCACACACACATATACACACACACACACACGCACACACACACACACACACACAACCAAACATGCGCGCGCATACACACACAAGTGCCACTCCCCTTACGCACACTCACACCTTACGCAACTTAAAGGACTGAACAAACAATGCAAGGGAACAAGAGACTGAAACCTTTATTAAAAGTTATAAAGCTCGATTCAGAAACTGTGCCCGACAGCAAAGGAAACGTGTTGCAAATATGCGGTAATGCCAACATCAACAATTACCTGCAGGTGCTCCATTTATTAAAGTGAATTTATTTGCAAGTTAAACAAAAGGAAGTAATTAAGAGCTCTAAATGCATACGCCATGATGTAATAGAGTAAGTGAGAGTTATGACCGTGTTCGTTAGTGTTAGAGTGCCTTGGAGAATGAGGAACATGTGAGCTTGCTGCGATCATCCTTTTTTGGGAGAACGAAAGTCGCTTGTTCATTTCAATGCTTGTTATTCTCTCAGGTGCCAGGAGACTGGTTCCGAATGACTCTTACTTACTCTATTGCACATTCCGTATGCATTTAGGACAGCTTACTTCCCTTTGTTTATCAACATTTAGTTGCAATCAAGAGACAATGTAGGACCCATAAAGTCTGAACAAGTTATATCAATGAAGAGTCTTTGTCACGTATGTAAAATACATTGGATTACGTTTTAGAATAAACCAAGGTCTCTTAAAAACAATGCCTACCTTTTCTTTAGCTTAATACAAACAAATGTGTTGTCATGATTAACCATACATTAGATGCCTTTAGAGCTGCTAAATTCGCTTTATATAGTTTGCACATACCATAACCGCGTGTTTCGGTTCACTGCTCGACTTTTAACCCGTGTTTACGTTTAAAAAAAACCAAAAAAACTCCATTGCACTCCTTACAAATGTCTATCTTTACAGCAAATTGTTAGGATTTATAAAATAACTTATCTTCCTTTCTCAAAGACATATTTCGTTGTAAATCTTCTAATCATTTAAACAACTTCATACATTCTAATCACGAACATTGAAAGCTTCCACTGTGACTGCAAGTGCCAAGTGCCGAGACAAAAATAACGTGCACGTGCACAGCGTGATGTTGTCTCTATGCCGTATCAACAAAAATTCCATTCACAATCAAATGCCAATGATGAGTTATGCTCAAAATGAATATGTCGTGTGTGTGATAACAATTGAAAAACATGTACTGTTCTTACCGTCGAGTCTAACGCCTGTTTCTCTGTATAGTAAGGATTTTGAGTGAACGCTGAGAGAAGTGTTAACAAGTGAAAATTCAAAACGGTTTTGTAGGTAATGGCTACTGTTTTGTCACGTACAAGTTATACCCAGAGAGGGTAAATGTGGCGACGGAAACTGCATGTTTTGATTGCTGTGGCACTGTTAGTTTCTTAGAACAGGAGGTGGTCCTTATTAGGAGCCAGTCCATAGTAAGGACCCTTCCCCTTCTATCGCTTAAAGGCACAGTAAGCCTACCGTAAACCATCACAGATGCTGTCAGGCTTTTACACACAGTACAAACACCCTTCCATTTGAACGCTCACCAAAACGGGAACATCACAGGTGCCCTACGTAAAGAGCGAGCAATTTTTAAAGAAATATTTGTGCGGATTGTCTTAGAGACAATCGGACCATGGTGCGTTTTGGCGCTAGACCTAACTTTTAAAATCTAAATAATAAATTGACAGCTTCTTACACAAACATTCTTAAATAAAATAATTATTTTTTCAGCAAGACAAGATCAGTACAATTCGAAGTTTGAAAAAAGAAAAGCCCGGAAGCAGGATCACGCAAGGTCGTGGTTCGATCTCGTAGCAGACGACGGTTTATGCCTATCGCCAGTTCCTCTGAACAATCAAAAGCCATCGCTATAGTTCTTGTGAACCACAGCCGTTTGTTTCGTGCATAGTCAGAGGTACATAATAACGTGCTATTGCAGATAAGCTCACATCGAGTCGCATTCAAATTACTAACTGACGACTACATTGTGAAAAAGGGAAACTGGATCACACGGATTCACGATGGCTCAGGGGTAAGATAAACCACGCACAAATAAATTCTTTGAAAATTGCTCGCTCTTTACGGAGGGCACCTAGGATGTTCTTAAGCAGTGAATGTTCAAATAGAAGGGTGTCTGTACTGTGTGTAAAGGCCTGACAGTATATGTGATGGTTTACGGGAGGCTCAGTGTGCCTTTAAAGAAAACAACTACAGTTTCAGCGTAGACCCGTCGGTGGGTTCATCCTATAGTCTTAATCGTCGTAGTATGGAGACGTTCTTACAAACTTAACGATCAGGGCTGAAACCGATACCACACCACCATTACCATCCGGCCAGTCAAAATTGCCGTTCGTGAATGTCGGATACCCCGTGCAATTTGCTCCATACCAGCCTGGCACGCCCTTAGCAGCATAGCATCCGTTAGTGTCATGTCCGTTGGCGCTGAATTTCAGTGGTGGGGAAACAGAAAACCCATCGCCGTAGACACTGGTTGGCCTGAAGCCATCGAATGAAATTGCATAAGACGATGTCTCAGGTCCAACAGTAAAGTTGTCATACAGGTTATTGTTTTTGTTTGTATTGAAATTCAACTCGTAAGACGCTTGCGACGTGAAGTGGTGCAGGGTGTCTAGTCCGACGAAGTAGTCGATAACCATGGGATTGTTACCAATGCCGGCTTTCAGAATTGGGAAATCTTGATTGAAGCTGGATATGGTTGAATGCAGAAGTAAGGCTGTTGCGCCACCCCACGAGTATTGGCATCGGACCTGAAAGAAATCAAAATCATCATCAGCATCAGCATCAGCATCAGCATCAGCATCAGCATCATCATCATCATCGTCGTCGTCGTCGTCGTCGTAATCGTCATCGTCGTCACTATCATCATCAATATCGTCGTCGTCGTCGTCGTCGTCATCATCATCATCATTATTCGTCATCATCATCGTCATCGTCATCATCATCATCATCATCATCATCATCATCATCATCATCATCATCATCATCATCGTCGTCGTCGTCGTCGTCATCGTCGTCGGCTGCAATATTAACAACTGCTGTTATTAGGCTAACAGTGACAATAAAAGGATGATAGCGGTGTTTCTGAATACATGTACTTCTGTCCTTCTGTGGCATTTTAAATATGTTTTAGTGAATACTTTACCTTGAAAGAAGCAGGAGCTTCGATGGGCTGAATTTCTAGTTCTCCCTCGCCTTCACCAGCATGCCCGTTGTCAAAGGCTTCGGAGCAATCTGTCAAAAAAAGAATGATCAAACAGATGTCATTGACGATCACAGATTGAAAGAGTGTCAGGTGGCCAAGTATTCTTGTTACTAGCCTGGTCACTAGGCAACAACAGTTGAGTACCAACAGTTTACCTAATAATGACAGAAAAATGTATGTGGTGATTTATGCTAAATAATTTCGTTGTTAAACAAAGAAGACATTCAAATGAACACAAAAGAAAGAGGATTTAGTTTCAGCTGTGTGCAAACTATTTTTACAGTTGTGACATTTTTACGCTGAAGAAAATTGTGCCAATTAGCAATAGGTTAAGGCAGGAATGCCTTGATAATAGTCAGAACTAGGACGAAGGATGAACTCTTTATAAATGTTATCCAAGCAGTTTGAAATTAAATACACACACACACACACGCACACACACAAACACACACACACACACATATACACACACAAACACACATACATGCACGCACGCACACACACACACACACACACACTCACACACAAACACAAACACACACACTGCACACACAACGTTACCTCTCACAAACCGCTCACAGGCTAAACCACTGTACTGTATGGGGCAGACACATTTGGTTCCGTTGAGTGTTCCGTCGTTACGACACCACAGAGGTGCTTTCTATAGAAAACAGAATAGGTAATGTTATGTTCGAATTTAAAGCAAAACAATATGACACTTTGTGAAATACGATACATTACCGTACAAGACTCTAAAACAAACTAGAACAATACAATATAATGGAGTATACAACATTACTAATGCATGTCATATCTAACCCAGCTGCGAATATAGAATAAGCAGTCCCGGATCAACTAGCGGTGTCTCTACCAGGACGGGGTGGGTTGGAAGATGGCACTGACTACCCTATACAATGCCCTACGTGTCCGATGACGGTTACACCATGTGAGTAAGAACCGCATTAAAAGCTTTAGCCCCGGGGTGGGATGGGACCCCCCCAGTAAGAATTTCCCCATGTGTTCCCAGGGTTAGGTTTTTGAGCCAGGAACTAAGGGCGGGGTAACCCTGAAAGAAACCTAAGGGCTGAAGTCGAAGGATCTGGGCCAACAGGCGCACCTTAACCAACCATAGATCCACGCAAATAGCAAAGCAAAAAAAAAAAATCTAACTCATCCGATATAAGAATGCAAGTCATCACCATACCACATCATAATATGCAATTCAATTAGAGGAACATTTCATTTTCTCCTCCGTGTTTGTATTGCAGAAAGCACTTTGCTAGTCTTCCACACCAAGTTATTTCCATGATTGTTAGTTTATTTGTTTGTTGATCAGTCGTTTGTATATTCTTTGCTCATGTCTTTGTTTGTTTGCGAACTTCCTGCATAATTAAGAGAATACGGACCACTTTTTTGTTTAATGCTGATAACTAGCTTGTTTTCTTGCTTTAAAAAAAATTCTGTTGTTTCTCTTGTTTGAGGCCGTCAGGTCGAGTTTGTGTGTGTGAATGTTTTGCTTTGTCCTGATTTAAACGTCCGTTGTTTCTTATTTCTAATAAAGAAGTTTCCTTTTGTACCTGGTAGTTGTTCTCTCTTTTTTTTTTAAACAGTATTTTATTCGTAAACAGACACATGATAATATAACAACATCATTAAGAAGGAGCACAACAAGTTTAAAACTTATGATAAGTGCTCACATAAACATGCCTGAAATTTCATGGCGGAATATGATCAATGCGACACATTTTTGAAAAAAGAGAAAAGAAAAAAAAAGGAGAAAAACAACAAGGAAAACTTAGTTTGAATTATCGAACACAATCTGTGTCAATACCGAAAACGAAAACAAATACAAAACGAGAACGAAAGACACAACAAAATATCAAAAAGTAGATGGGCCCCAAGTAATATATTTAAAAAACAACAAAACAAAACAACATCGAACTAAGGTGTCCCAAAGCGGTTTGATTTCTCAATATAGCTTTGGACAACAACAAAAATAGCACTATTTTCAAATATGGAAATGTTTGAATCACCTGTCAGGAGTGTGTCAATATTAACAAATTCTGGAGCTAATGTACCGATTGTTGCGGTTCTTGCATCATTAAACAGGGGACATGATAACAAATAGTGAAGAACAGTTTCAGCAAAATAACCACAAGAACATTCCGGGTTGTTTACTAGGTGGCGATTAAACATATCATATTGTAAATCACTCATTCCAAATCTTAGCCTGCAATGCAAAACTTCAGTTTTGCGATTTGGGGAATAGTAATATGGTGGAATTGAAATATCAAAAGCTGTGAAATGTCGCTTGAACAGACCAACAGAATCACATTGTATATTTTCAGGCAACTTATTCCAGAGACTAGTTGCAGAAGGAATAAAAGATGACTTGTACAAATCTGATTTACACTGGGGAGTCTTACGCTCTAGTGGGCGTCTGTGGTGGTAGGGATTTAGGTCAGAAACAAGAGGTGGCAATAAAACGTTGAGGTAATTTGGTACATTGCCGTGGACCATTTTATAATATAGCATTAATTTGTGACGACGTCTTCGCTCTGTAAGTGGTATAAAGCCAGATTCTGTATACAATTTTTCGTGTGAAGTGCCTTTAACAGCACCAACAATAATTCTAATGGATTCGAGTTGCAACTTCTCCAGCTCATCTGAAAGCCTCTTTGACCCACACAACATCGCAATAATCAAAATGAGGTAAAATAAAGGATTTATACATTGCTTCTAGGGATCTTCGACTGAGCCTATATTTATAAGATTTTAAACAAGCCACAAGTACTCGACAAGTTGCCACAATAGACTGTATGTGTAAGGCCCATTTACAATTATCTTGAAAAATAACACCTAAATGTTTATGACTTTCTTTTTCTATGAGGGCTACATCGCCAAAAGCAAGGGGAAATTACTGTATACATCGTTGACCGGAAAAGGATATTAACTCTGTTTTCGACTGATTAAATTTCACTTTCCATTTAATGGCCCAATTTGCAATCTTACCTAAATCAGAATTAAGTATTTCAGTTCTACGGAAAGGGTCATCGAGGCTTAAATACATGCTGGTATCATCTGCAAATAGTTTAATCACTGATTCAATATTATCAACAATGTCGTTTATATAAACCAAAAAGAGGAGAGGTCCTAATACTGACCCTTGGGGAACACCCGCAGAAACCGGCAAAAACTGTGACTTACAACCTTTTACCACAACACATTGTTTTCTTTCCCTCAAATAATTCTCAAACCAAAAATACAACTGTCCCCTTATGCCAATAGCGTATAACTTTTTCATCAAACCCTTGTGCCAAACTCTGTCGAAAGCTTTTGACACGTCAAAGAAAATCGCCTGTGATGTTATCTTATCATCAAAAGCTTTGCATATATCATTATACAAACAAATGAGTTGATATACAGTTGAATCACATGGAATAAAACCGGACTGAACTGGTGTCAACAGGTTATACTCCTTCAAATAAGCAAACACGTGACATTGTACACACCTTTCCATAACTTTACCTACACAGCTAAGAAGTGATATTGGTCGGTAATTTGAACATAATTCCTTTTCACCTTTTTTATATATCGGAATTACATTAGCTATCTTCCATATTGCAGGAACTGTGGTTGTTCTCTCTTCAGTTTATTGTAATGCCTAATTAGAGAGAATAAGTTTCGACAGAAATTCAGCAAAACATAAATACTGAAACATTCATAACCGATTTTAGAAATCTGTGCGTGTAATAGTGGCCAGAGAAGAGGCTATAACAAATGATTGTAAAAAGCCCACTTTACTTCAAAAAAGCATGATACTACTCAGTTTGTGAGTCAGAATATGTCAAATATTAATCACATTCTTCTTCCTTCTCGTGCACTTATATAAATCAGATTTATTTGAAGTCGATAAGAACATTCTTTGAAGCGCAGCAGGTAACTAAAGAAACCTTCTTCTTCTTCTTCTTCTTCTTCTTCTTCGTTAGTGGGCTGAAACTCCCACGTACACTCGTGTTGTTTGCACGAGTGGAATTTTAAAGAAACCAATCCTGGGCCGGACAACCGGGGGGAGGGGGGGGGGGTTATGGGGGTTGCACACCCCCCCCCCCCCCGTAGCCTAAACATGTACCTCACTTATTTAAAACATTTTTTATTATTGTTTATTTTATGCCGTTTCATGCAAGGAGCGACCATTTTCCTATCTCAGAATATGACCTACCCAACAGCTTTGCCCCCTGACCCCCACAAGGGGCTCTGCCCCTTGACCCCGCCAGGGGGAACATTCCCCAAGACCACCACTGGCAACCCCCCCCCCCCTCCTCTTAGCCTAGTCCGGCCCTGCAATCAAAAACAGAGATAACATAAATAAAACTATATATTGCACGTTAAGAATAGTATTTGATATACTATTTTTGAAATTGTCGGCGCTAGTTATAACTTATTCTCAAATGACCTCAGGGAGTATGCATTTTAATAAAAGGGTTTGTGGTCAAATGTATTTTATTGTTTATCTATCTTTTGGATGGTAACCGTTTGGCATCTAAAAGAATCATGGATGATGTGTAAACATTACGTGAAACGTACGGTTTATGTGTTATATAACATTTAAATATACGATAGGAAATAGAAAGTAATTATATTACTCGAACACACAAAAAAAGAACGAAAAACAAGTGGCGTAAGGCGAAATTACTACATTTAGTCAAGCTGTGGAACTCACAGAATAAAACTGAACGCACTGCATTTTTTCACAATGACCGTAGTCCGCCGCTTGTGCATAACGGAGTGAAACTGACGAGCCTGTTCAGCGCGGTAGTGGTTTCGCTCTGCTGCATAGCACGCTTTTCTGTACCTCTCTTCGTTTTAACTTTCTGAGCGTGTTTTTAATCCAAACATGAATCAGGAATCGACAAGGAATAAGATGAAATTGTTTTTAAATCGATTTCGGAAATTTAATTTTGATCATAATTTTTATATTTTTAATTTTCAGAGCTTGTTTTTAACCCAAATATAACATATTTATATGTTTGTTGCAGTGATGTACATTTTAGTCGGTCTCCGGTCTCTGACCGATCCAATTTCCCCAGGACCTATAGCTTTAACCCCAGCAGGACACAGGTCCGATTAACCTACAGAAGAAGTGGTCAAGGGTCCGATCGTTTTTGACAATAAAGCGGACATGCGGACTGTTCAATTTTCAAGAGGAAAGCTTGTTTCGGTTTTGCCAAGCGAAAGTAAACACTGCGTGAGGAAAGCTGGTTTCGGTTTTGCCAAGCGAAAGTATGCACTGCGTGTGACCAGTTTGTTGAGTGAACGAGGCACCATATGGGATCTGATTCTTTGAATTAATTTATCCTCAAGTTGGATCAAGAAGAAAAAAAAGAAAACCGAACCCATATGGTGCCTCGAGTGCATTCATTGGCTCAGCAATAAATCGTTTAAACCAATGGGAACCACCCGTGCATGTTCGCACATGCGCAAGGCATTACTTTTCGTCATAATATCCAGAAAAAACGTTGTGCTCGAAGAAACCGATTGTGTGTCAAAACCCAGGACATGATCCTGAAAGTAAAACTTGAGGGACCCGCAGAACGGTCAGATGCCTACCTGAAAAACATTGTCGACAGATGGGCAGTGAAAAAACCCGACAACTGTTCAAATAACTTTGAAATGTGATTCAATCCTTTGAGTATCTAGTCATGACAGTCACGGAAGGTGGAAGAATTTAAACTGAAAAATCTTTTTAAATGCGGTTTTACGAGTCGTGTTCTTGTCCTATTGAAATTGCAATCTCAGGACACTGTGTCCTATTGATTTTCAGTCTTCAGGACAATTGTCCTAAAGGATGCCAGAAAAATGTACATCACTGGTTTTTGGAATCACAAAATGATGTAGAATAAGATGAACGTAAATTGGGATCGTTTTATATATATAAAAAAAATATTACAATTTTCAGATTTTTAATGACCAAAGTGATCAATTAATTTTTAAGCCACCAAGCTGAAATGCAATACCGAAGTCCGGCCTTCGTCGAAGATTGCTTTACACAAATTTCAATCAATTTGATTGAAAAATGAGGGTGTGACAGTGCCGCCTCAACTTTTACAAAAAGCCGGATATGACGTCATCAAAAGTATTTATCGAAAAAAATATCCGGGGATATCATACCCAGGAACTCTCATGTCAAATTTCATAAAGATCGGTCCAGTAGTTTGGTCTGAATCGCTCTACACACACACACGCACAGACAGACAGACAGACAGACAGACACACACACACACACACACACACACACACACACACACACACACACACACACACACACACACACCACGACCCTCGTCTCGATTCCCCCTCTATGTTAAAACATTTAGTCAAAACTTGACTAAATGTAAAAACTAACCTTCTGAATATGAAAGCAGTGAGGCGAGGTGGCACCAGTCAGACCGTCACATAATCCAGGTACCACCTCCCGCGTCAGTGTACATCTCACCTGTCCTGCTTCCTCACCTGGGCAGATGTTGACACCTGTGCAGTCGTCTTGTGTAGAACATGCAGCAGTGCATTCCAGGTGAGAGAGAGCAGTTATGTGTCCTTGTTGTTGCGTTTTTAGGAAACGTTCTTTGGGGCAAATATTGTACGTGACAGAACGAGTTGTTTTGTCGCTCGTTGCCAGAGACAGTTGTGTTTCGGCAAATGTAATCAGTAACACAACGAAGGTTGCCGCCACTGTCATGTCTATTGCAAAATGTTGTCCTTTCAATTCGATCGTATATGTCTTGAGTAATTTACAAATCCACGAAAAAGGACTGGATGGCTTTACAACTGTCAATTACAAATGTATCAACCTAAACTGTTGTTTTATTGTACACCGAGACCCGAAATCTGGTCTACAACATAAAGAGATTGTTTAAGCTGGCTTGCTATGAACGTAGGCTACAAAAGGTTCTTCCTCCAACAGCAAATCTAAAGCTCGGACATTACATTGCACACAAAGTTCCTTCTCACTTTATTCTTTTGTTTGGGTTTGGTTAAACTCTCTGCATACTTTTCAGTTGAACACCAAAGGTTCCATTTCAGCAAAAAGATCTGCAATATTATTAAGATGCTATACTGTCCATTAGGTCTGCAACACATAGGCCTACACTGCTGCTCTCGAACGCGTGGTGGCAGTTGGGCAATTGAACATCAAGTTTGTAATCATGTACGTGTGTCTTCAAGACGTATTGGTATTTCTATGTGCTATATATATTCTTCCGAAATAGCTTACAGTTGTACTGCAAACAAAGATCTGATGATATATAGATCGAGGTGTAAAATTAGAACGGTGAATTGATTAGTAAAATCGAATTTCACACACTTTCAACTGGGTGTTCACAGGTGAAGAGAGTGCGTGAGACCATAGCTCGTGAGAAATTCTGTAACAGAACAAACTGAAAAATCCATCTGCTTTTGTATTAGAAACTATTTAGAAACTTGTTCAGGGTTAGAACATTGAAATGTACCTATTTTACGCATTCGAATGTAGATATTGATTCGTTATATAAACGTACATTTAAAGTGCCTGTTGATCCGCTGAATACATTCTTGTCAATTCTCAGGACTGAACCTAATGCAGGTACGGACACGTGTCAACTTTATGTGGAGACTCAGACGGTATCCATGTCCCACCCCTGTGTCACCACAGTGGCACGTAACAGACCTCGGTCATTCTGCCATAAGTGCAGGTGGCTGATTACACCTAAACACGCACACGCCTGAGTAGCGCCACTCTTGTTGCTGCTAGCTTTCCACTGGGAGGAACCGACCCGAATTTCCCAAGATTGGGATAATAGAGTAAATGAAATTAAATGAAAATGTCTACAAATGTGAGGAGTTAACTAAACGAGACAGGGGTACATGGCCACACACACACACAAACACACCCATCTGCCCTACATGGGAAGGTGTTGTGTTAGCTTCTCCGCCTGGTAAGAGGCGGAAATGGTTGTATTTGTTCCAACAGGAGAACCCATTTGGTTTGTGAACATGTTTTCAATGAAGTTCTAAGTAAAAGAGGATATACGGCTGTCATCCCACTATCTGTCGTTCAAAAGATAACGGCTTTGGTAAGCTTCCAGCAAGAAGAAGAAGAAGAAGAAGAAGAAGAAGAAGAAGAAGAAGAAGAAGAAGAAGAAGAAGAAGAAGAAGAAAAAGAAGAACAACAGACAAATAAACAACAACAACAACAACAACAACTAAAACACCAGCCGCAGCAGCAGCAACAACACATCATCAGTAGTAGCAGCAGCAACAACAACAATAATAACAACAACATCTACAACCATAATTCTGATAATCATCGCTCCACGCCTATCGCCAGTTGTCTCTCTGATCGGACGCTAAAGTCCCACGCGAATCTATCAAAACAAGAATACAGAGTTATCTCCCATATGTTTGCGAGCAGTGTTCGCGAGACGAAAAGGATGGCAGATTGGCCGACTTCGACAGTGATCTCCGTTCTGTTCTTCACAGTTATGATAAAGACATCGTTCTAAGGTCAAAACAAGTCGACATTTTGGGACTGCTGCCGGAAGGAGACCGTAATATATGGTTGCATCACTACAGAAAAAATCGTCTGCTCCAGCGAGCGCCGAATACCAAACGGTTGATTATCACGTGACATGTTTGCCATACTTAGAGTTGTTTGCACAGTAAATACAGCCGCGAAAAATAGCTCGCTTGAAACTGTCCCACATATCAATTCCTTTGTAATTTAACAATTATACAACACCATGAAAAATCATTATCGACGATCGCGAATCTGCTTATATCCATCACATATTACGAACAGATCTAAATATGTAAAACATCGATTTTCTCGCCAGACAAGGAAAACCAAGGCATCCTGTCAGGGATAGAATGAGCTGAACTTATTTTGACCTGAGGTCAGGATGCATCTACAACAACAACAACAACAACAACAACAGCAACAACAACAACACCACCAACAACAACGACGACGACGACGATAGCACAAAAAAGAATTCTACAAACAAGCAAAACAGACAAAGGAATATCTAGCCATTTATATTCATCAAATACACGAATACTAAGTGGCATAGTGCAGCAAATGATAGAAATAATGGATAACATAGCATACTTTAAATTAGCAAATGGTGAGACATGTCGAGGATTTAGATATCAACATTCTCCACAAACCCATCCAGATTATGTTTTAGAATCCTTAAAATCTAAAGCAATCTCATTGCTGTTGGTTAGACAAATTGTGTTTGGCAATATTTTACCTGGTTTATAACGGGCTTAACATGTACCTATTAAGGCAACGTCAAAGTGACATTCTTTTTAATTACAGTAATGTTACTCTTATTTTTGATAACTGTTATCATCCGCTTATGTTACCAACATTCGTTGTTCTAAAATTATGAATTTGGTTATTTTTAAAGGCTCACTCCGCCTCACAGGAGGTTTACAAAACGATGACATATTCTAACTAAAACAGCAATACTAACCTGATCGAACACACTCGCAATAGCATTAAACAACATCAAATGACACTTACAGATCACTTGAAGGGCTTTTTAGCACGCGTAAACCACAAACCAGTTCTCGTGGTTTATTTAACCCCCGAGCCATCGGGGCTGTGTGTGCCCCACTGTACGCATACATGACCTTTTGAGTCGTTTGCGGTTTCAAAGCGGCTCCAGATCTACACTAACATGTTATTGTGTACGTCTGTATCTAAAATACAACAAATGACTGATAGTAACACAAACCGAGTGCCGGTTGACTTCAAAGAAACTGTAGCGATGATATTTATGCACGCAATAACTACAAGGCACAGTGACAAACACTATAAAATATTCGAAATCCCAATAGACTAGCATAGCAGAAAGGGGAAATTTGCGTGGTTTACAGTAGCCTACTTCCCCGTCATTAAATGAAAAGAGCTGCATCTTGCACGCACCAATCAACTCAGTCACCTACCTGGCTTGGCCTACATCTAGTCTCCCTACTACAAACTTTTAAAACTTTGAACTGTTCTTACTTTGTCTTGATGATGAAAGAATTCTTTTGTGTTTTAACAATGCCTGTCTCATAAGCTGTCAGTTCATTTTCTTTGCCACAACGTGGCTTCCGATTCATACCTGTCCGTCCACGTTTATGTGGAGGGAGGATCTTAACCCATATACAAGCCTGGCCAGATCTGAGATTGTTTCACCTAGAAAAAGCCTGGCGGTGTCTGTAATCAGAAAATGATTGTGTTAGGAAACGCTGCTGTTGCTGAACTTTGGTTCAGTTTTGTGTGTTGCATGTAGTTGACTTATTTGTACTTTGTAGGAAAGTACCGATATTATATTTTGTAAACACAATATATATGTTTGGACGGGAATGCGGGTGAACTTTCTAGTCCTGTCAAAACAAGTTGTTTGCCACGTTGTTTTGAGTCGTGGGTTCGTGGCGCTCGCTCGGATTAAGTGGGTTGGCACTTTTGATGTACGTCACAGAGAATGTCACTATTCTAGTCCATGGACAGTTCATCTAATTTTAGTTGTATCATGTTCGGTCTGGAATATTCTCGAGATTGAGTATTTACTATATAGACCAGCGCGATTTGTATGTTAAAAAGCTTCTACTTTGAGTTCTGCTACGATGTGCAGTTGTATGTATGGAATGCTAAATAAATCCTCGTACTCAATCTGACGAGTTTTTTTCTGCTGCTGTGAAGACGGGCCACGTAGAATAAAAGAACACAACTATACGACATTTGAGAACTTCGTCAATCTCAAGTGCCGTGTAACAATTGGGGGCCAAAGCCGAGATCTACGTTTAACGCCAAGGGTTTTCCAGCAACAAAGACCAGTGTCAAGACAGTCACAGGAGGTAGCCATCAATCGGGTGTATCCTGAGCGATCAGTATTGGGACTACAGGACCGTGGATTCGGTGTGACTGTGTGAAGAGTTTGGTAATCGCCGCAGCTCGGTCGTGAGCGACGCCGGAGTGTATCGGGATTACAGAGGTTAGCTGCCGTTTGGACGAGGACTTCGTCGCGGAGCTAAAGCATTAATACTACGAACTACGACTGAGGTACGTCGTGTACGTATCGTGAGTGGAGTGCGCCGTCACGTTAGACGAGGAGGGTGGCAACCTGCGTCTACGAGGGTGACCAGCGACGAGAGAAGCATCGGAGGTGTAGTAGAGACTGTTATTTTAGAAGAGCACATTCGTCTACGTTCGGGGCTGTGAAAGAATACAGACGAACGCACCAGAAAAGGACCAGAATGGCTGAGTTCTGGGCAAAAGGAGTTGAACTGGGACTGAAAGGCAAGCAGCTGACGGAGTTCGTCAAGTCCCAGGAACGACTGATAGCACAGCGTGAGGAAAGAGAAGCACAGCGTGAAGAAAGAGAAGCACAGCGTGAAGAAAGGCAAATGAAGCTGTAACGCTTAGAGCTCCAGATAGAAATGGAGACGAAGTGCTTAGAGCTCCAGACAGAAATGGTGCGTATTCAAAATGAGCACGAGGCACCACGCCAAAGAGATAACCAGCAGCAAATGCTACACAGGGCACCGAAACTTCCAGCATTCGCTGACAGGAAGGACCAGATCGACTGCTACATTGCAAGATTCGAGAGGTTCGCTGAGAGTGCTAGATGGCAGCGCGACGACTGGGCGATTCAACTCAGCGCACATTTGACTGGGGCAGCACTTGAGGTCTACACTAGACTCTCAAACGATGACGCCAGAGACTATGATGTACTGAAGGAAGCTCTGTTGCGTTGCTGCAACTTCACTGAAAGGGGCTACCGTCAACGCTTCCGCGAATGCCAGCCATTGTCTGGAGAGACACCGAGCCAGTTTGTGGAGTGCCTGTCGTCATACCTGCAGAAGTGGGTGGCGTTATCAGGTGAAGAGCAGTCATACGAGAGTCTGCGGGACTTGATCGTGAAGGAGCAATTCCTTAATGCCTGCCCGAAGGACCTGGCGACCCGCTTGGAAGAGGAAAAACTGCGGGGTTTGAAGGACATTACTGATGCTGCTGAGCGTTATCTCATTGCTCGTGGAAGGACCCTGGGGACGTCAAAGTCAACGAAACCTTTCCAGAAGAGCGGAAACCAGGGAAACCAACCTGTCAAGGGACAAACGGAGTCCGCACCATCATCCAATGAAGGGCAGAACATAACGTGCTTCCATTGCAAGGCCAAGGGCCACCGAGTCGCCAACTGTCCCCCCAAAAAAAAGAACGGACATGACAATGACAAAGCGCAAGAACATCGACGGAGATATTACGACAACAAGAGGCAAACGAGTGGCTCGAACCAACAAGTATGTGCGAGCAGCGTCATACTTCCAAGGGCTGCCGAGCAAGTGGCTACACCATCGGACGTGGAAGAATGTATATCTGATGGCCAGCTTCTACTCGCCAATGGCAAGTCAATCTCTGTCGTCGCCAGCGCAGCAGTGTCAGTGTCGAATATGCCCGTGTCGAAGGGATTTGTTGAGAAGCAGGAAGTGACTGTTCTCAGAGATTCGGGCTGCAATGGGGTCATCGTCAAAGAGGATCTGGTGCCAACAGAGAAGTTCACTGGTGACTTCAAGTGGACGCTCATGGCTGACAGCAAATGCGTGAAGGCAGTGGCAAAGATCCAGATCGATACTCCATACTTCACCGGAGAAGTTGAAGAAGCCCATGTACGATCTATTAATTGGGAACATTGGGGGTGCGAGACGTCCTGATGACCCTGATTTCGAATGGAGAATGGGCTCAGCTCAGCCTGCTGCTGAGGAGGAAGACCCACTGCCATTAGCGAATGAAGATATCGGCGAACTGTTACGAGATGACAGAGCCACTGTGCATCGCCGCGACCAGCCGCAGGTTGTAGGCGCTGTGACGACCAGAGCCCAGGCGAAGAAGGACAAAACAACTACGCCGCTTAGGGTCACCAACAGTTCTGCAACTGCTGTCGTGGACAGGGATCGGCTGATTCAGCTACAGGAAGCTGATTCGACGTTAACAAAGTATAGGAGTCGTCCTGTCAAGGAGATGACTAAGGGCGAAGACACTGTGCACTTTGGGGTGAAGGCCAAGATCCTGTACAGAGTGTTCCAGCACGCGAGAGTCAACGGAGGGAAGCCATTACATCAAGTTATGGTGCCTCAACCACTTAGGCGCCAGGTGATGGAGGTGGCCCACGACTCTATTATGGGAGGTCACCTGGGTGTCAAGAAGACATCGGACAGAATCCAGGCTGCGTTTTACTGGCCAGGACTGCATGCAGATGTGACTCGATTCTGCCAATCGTGCGATATTTGCCAGAAAACCATACCTCGAGGAAGGGTCCCGAAAGTGCTGTTGCAGAAGATGCCTTTGATCGACCGACCTTTCAAGAGGGTGACCAATTTCACAATTTGTGTATATTATGCAAGCGTTTGTATCACCTGACTGTGTTTTGAATGAAGCGAATACGTTATTGCTTAGATTTTTGTGGCGAAAAATAGATTGTAATCGGAAGGCCTTTGAAAAGGTGAAAAGAAGCGTTTTATGTTTTGAAATTGAAAAAAGTGGTTTAAAAATTATCGATATTAGGCAAATGCAAATTTCTTTTTTATTACAATGGGTTTCACAACTGACTACATCAAATGAAAATGATAATTGGAGTTTCACTCCAAAGATGATGTATTTGCGTTTTGGAAAGCATTTTGAATGTTTCTTATCGAATGTAAACAGTGCAAGATTTAAAGGGTTAGACCTAGTGAAATCACACTTTTGGAAAGCAGTATTAAAATATTGGCTGGATAATAACCACTACGATCGTGGGACAGTCGGGCCGACTTTATTATGGAATAATGCATGCATAACGTATAGTGGCAACATTTTATTTTTTGAAAGTTGGATACAACGAGGTGTATTGGTATTAACTGACATTGTACGTTGGGGAGACATATCATATCAAGACTAATTTTTCCTTTGACGCTGACCTGTGACCTTGAAAAAGGTCAAAGGTCAACAAAACCATCGTTAAAGTGTAGAGGTCATTGGAGGTCACGACTAAACAAAATATGAGCCGATCGCTTTGATAGTTTCCGAGAAAGTCCCAACGTTAAGGTGGTGTCTACGGACGGCGGCCGGCCGGACGGCCGGCCGGCGGGACGGCCGGCCGGACAGACTAACACTGCCCGATTACATAGAGTCACTTTTTCTCAAGTGACTCAAAAAAAGGGATTGGACCGCGGGTTTGTTTCCCTTTGCGTTGTTGAGGTTAAAATGTAGATTTGTTGCAATTATGTTTTTTGACAACAAAATACTTTTTGTGTTATTAAGATTTTATTTGGATTGACAGGGTATGAGTTCACAAAGGATTTGTGAGTTGGAAAGTGATTTGAATCACGAGTACTGAAGGATTTAGGTTTTGGT
The DNA here is from genome assembly GCF_037325665.1 of Littorina saxatilis. Classification (NCBI taxonomy): domain Eukaryota; kingdom Metazoa; phylum Mollusca; class Gastropoda; order Littorinimorpha; family Littorinidae; genus Littorina; species Littorina saxatilis. Next base: position 30,815,942 of record NC_090259.1, on the reverse strand, counting down.
AGGAGAGTATTTTTGGGTCATGTGATTGGAGACGCGCGCGAAGATGTTCCTTTTCCGCCTGACTGCCGAAGTCGAGAAGACATGCTGCGTAGTATTGAGAAAAGAATCGGGAAAGAAATAGAGATTCTTGGCAGCATCCGGTGATCTAATGTGGTAGATTGTGATGCCAGACGTGGAGGTAATTTTGATTTTATATTTGTATGATCGATGGTGAGATTAAGGATGAAAATTTGTTGGATTTGAAGTGGTGCTTGTTGTGCGAAAAGCCTGTTTGTGGATGGCGCCGGTGCAAATCATATTTTTGATGAAAATTGATGATTAATCACAGGTATATTGGTAAAATAGGATGATATTTTGGGAGAATATTATGTTGGTAGTTATAAGGAATGGTTTTGAAAACGATTGATCAGAAAATTGAACTTTTAGTTGAGTTGTGAAAGACAGTCTATTTATGACGAGGTGACGTCACAGGGTTGATTAAGAGTTGAAGTGGAAGCGTGATGTGACAGCCGAGACTATGTTGTTAAACGTGTTGTACACAGTATTAGAAGAAAGTGTACTATGATAAAACATAAATTGTGGTAGATTTCCGGGAAAAGTATTAATTTCATAGTGAAGTCAGTCAGTAATCTGAGATGACAACATCTTGGATACGACAGGAAATTAAAATCGTTAATTAGTCGCTATTGATAGTTCCGTAATAATTGCAGATGGAGGAGGATGCCGCGGTTTTCATGTTCGGCCAGAGGTAGCGTGACCGAGAGAAAAGGCATGAGAAGAGGTTCGTACATCCTTTCCTTTGCTTATAGTTGAATTCAGTGAAAGAACAAGATGGCATTAATGTGTTATTAATGTAGTGTTAGCTTGTTAATGAGTTGCATTGAAAGAATTACGACAGACATTGTGAAGATTTGATGATAAAATCGCCATTTAAACTTAGTGAAAGGAGTGAAGAAAAATATGTTCCAAACACAGAGACAGCAGGTAAGAGGTTGTAATACCTTGATGTACATACCCACTGTGAAACAGGCAGTAATGTACCCTGGGTCGTGTGCTTTTGTGTTTACAGGAGCAGACGTCGTTTGTAGACTACTCTTTCCTAAGGGGTTTTAGATTCAGGTTTTAGATTCAGATTTTGTTTTAGGTTCAGGTTTCAGTTTTAGGTTTTAGTTTTAGGTTTAGGTTTAGGTTCAGTTTTAGGTTTTATTTTTTTTATTTTTATTTTAGATCTAGTTTTATTGTCTTACGGGGTTCTCTCGGTAATCATTATTTGTGACTGTTGTGAACGTCAAGTGTGCTCTCCCCATATAGTGTAATCCAAACTTTAACGGAAGTTGTGATGACACTTGTCCATGGTAGGGGTGTTGTAATAGTGGCATTGTGAAGAGGACAGTGTATTGAATTTTTGATAAAAAGGATGGTTGTGTGATCTGCTAGTATTGGGGTCAGTGAGTGCCCTGTAGATGTATAAGAATGATCTAGCATGGGATTAACCCTTTTGTCGCCTGACAGAGATATTGTACGCTCAGGCTGAAGCCCACCAATCCTCGAGAACTCGTCTTGTCTGTACGTATGGTATTAGCTGCCATTATATTAAGAAATAAAGTACAAAGTGACAACATTTATTGTGTGTCGTGGTGGTGAAAGCAGACGCGAGTTTATGTTGTAATTGTTTCTACGTTTGTTCTGTTTTGTGAAATTATTTTTATATTATTAATTAGTTTCAATGGCCAAGTCTTTTGGTTCTTGTCTTATCCTTCAACGGGGTCTCGAGACACGAGCCCACGGCAGGCCTTGGGTTAGAGCTCCCCCAAGTAAATATTGGGAGTTCAAAACTAGTTCCAACCACTCTTCTTGTATTTTTATCACATATTTGAGGGAGAGAGTGGAAGTTGACAAGTTCGATCCGTGCAAGTCTCGCAAGAGGACGTAGGAAATCCTCTCCCGGGCATAGTTCGTACGGAGAGAACGGGGCTAACTCAATAATGATTGGCACCTCCTTGTTTATCTTAGATTTTTACTTCGGTCTTATTTGACCCATTGTGACCTTTGTTGGGCATATTTGGGCTGTTATTTGACCGTGTAAGGTCTTATTGGCACCATCCGACGGGACCACCATGTGGAGTATATGTGAACTTGGCGAGCTTGGACCAATTGGAACATTGTTTGTGTTTTGTGGTGTGTGGATATTTATGTGAGAGAACCCCTTAGGATAGGACTAGAATCGAACGACGAGAGCAACGGCAACGACGCGGCAACGACATCTGATCGGCTGGACGAGAGAAGGAAGAGGAACTTGGACTGCGGCGCGACGCAAGACCTGTGTCAATACTGTTTTGTGTACTTGTGTTGTGACCTTGACTTTGCGAATTGTGTGAAAGTGAATGAAAGGAGTTGCGAACCTCGGAACTGTTTTGACGGAATAAAATAGATGTCAACCGAATTGGTAAACGTTGAAGGTCACGTTTTCGACTGCGTCTGTGACGATAAATCACCGTTTTCATTTATTCCGAACTTGCGAGATCCTCTCCGGAATTGTATCAGAAAGCTCAGAGCTAATGGTAGTTCGGGAGAACACCAGTAGGATCACTTTCATGTGCGAATGTCACGTCACGCTTACATTTAAACAAGTAACCTTACAGGATGTGAAGTTGCTGGTGAAACAGGACAGTACTGATATAAAAGCTAGTGTCGTGCTGGGGAAAGATCTTTTGTGTAGATTGCAGGAATAAGGTTAATCAACATGACGGACAGGAAAGAGAGAAGAGAGATACTACATCCTAGTGATGATGACTTAATGAGGAGCTGCTGAATGAGTCTTTGAGGGAGGGTGAGGGTGCTTCGTATCTTCAGACACCAAGTGGAGGGTATACAAGAAGGGAAGAAGTACAGATGCTGGGGCGGCTGATCACTACGAGAGGTTAGGGATTAGAATGGGACTGTCCGGGGTAGAGTTAGCACAATTTGTGGCTAAAACGAACGCCAAGATAGGGTGGCAAATGAGTCTACCATGGCGAACCTGGAAGCAAGTAGAGGAACATCGGCTAGAGTGCCAGTAGCAGTGTACCCATCCCCAAAGATAAAGTCATTCAAAGGAAAAGAGTCTGTAAGAGCGGGGTACGATGTAGAGGAGTTCGTCATGGAGATGAGGGCAATGCTAGCACAAAGGGATTTGGGATCGAAGGAAGGACTGCAGGTGGTTCTGTCTTACGTTGAGGGTGATGCCAGACGTGAAGTAAAGAACGGGGGCAGGAGATGTTTGGCGCAGAGGATGTATTTGAGGTGTTGAACGAAGCCTATGGCGATAATCGGTCTCTGTCTACTCTTTTGAAAGAATTCTCAGAAAGGGAACAGTTACCCAGAGAAACGGTGAGAGAGTTTGCAACTGATTTGCATGAGAAGTTCGAGAGACTTGTAAAGAAGCAAGAAACAAGTGGCAGAGAGGTTTCTCGAGAAGAGTTTACTGTGCGATCATTTCATTGAAGGGGTGAGAGACAAGGGTCTAGTTTTAGATCTGAAAAGGCAGTCGCAACAGCAGAGTCAGTCCTTCCGCACGCTAAGGCGTTTAGCCATTGATTGGGAGGAGACAATAGAGTCAGGATTGCCAAAGAATAGAGCCACTAGTCGCACAGTAAAAGCAAACTCGGGGAGGTAGAGAGTAGGACGATTGGAAAGAGGATCTAGACAAGTTGATCACCGGAGTCAAAGAAGGGTTGAAAGTGGCGTCAGAAGAGAAGTGTGTCACAGGGCAGATTGGGCACAGTGTAGTGTTAGTGGGAGGACTACCGAAACAGGCATAGAGGCTGTTAGGCAACAGATGCACAAAATGACCAGGGATCTGGAAGAGTTGAAGGGTTGGTTGCGCAGGACAAACGTTTCAAGGAAGATGCGGCGGTGGACGAGGGAGGTGGACAGTCCAGGTTCTCGTCGACATTCAGACAGACATTTAGGCGAGGACCCAGGTCAACGAGGTTTCAGTATACTCCAGATGGAAGCCGGTTAGGTTTCAGTACACTCAGATGGAAAGCCAGTTTGTGCTAAGTGCAATTCTGCAGGGCATGTGTGGCGAAGGTGTCCAGGGGAGTTTCATAAGAAGCAGTGAACCGACTGACAGTCGATCGACTCCAGTCGATGGACTGTGGTTGATCGCCGGGTCACCGAAAAGCGCGTTTCATGAGCGAATCACCGTCACCCGCGGACAACCGCAGTCGACCGACTGTACAGTAATCCGTGGCCGAGTCGAGGGTAAATTTAGCAACATTACCACTTCTGTTTTGCTCATTCGCACGTGGAAATGGCCGATTTCAAAGAAAAAAACAAGGTCTCGGCCCGCTCAAAATAACAATGACCGAGACTTTCAGTAATTCCTTCGCGTGACGTCTAACCCTCTTACGCCATAATGTGACGTCTTCAAGACATAACCCTGACTTGTTCCTGGATTACTGCGTCATGATAGATACATTTCGAAGAACAATCACAAGGTTTGGCTCACAATCCAAAAAATTGTGAGCATTCTGCCATTGACTGTGCGGATAATTACATTTATTTTCGGTTTACCGCAGTAAGCCGAACACAGTGTTGGGGGGAGAGCATCACCGTGTTTGGCCGACTTCCGGTGAGACGACCCGCAGTCGGCCGACTGAAATTTTGTTCGTGAAACCCGATAACGTCGGATTACTGTGGTTCTCTCGGACAACTGCAGTTGGTCGACTGTGTTTCTGGCTTATGAAACTGGCCCTGGTGTGGCGACACAAGGGGAAGGTCCGTTAAACGACCAACCGTCCGCGTAGAGAGTCGTACGTCGGATGGTAAGAAAGGAGACTCCACCTTGGTTTCACGGATGGTAGGTGAGAAGACTATGGTCTTTGTGGAGGTAGATGGTACCAGATTAGAGTGTCTGTGGACACAGGGTCACAGGTGACTATCATGAGCAAAAGATGGTTCGAGAAATATTTCGCGACCAAGAGTTTGGTTCGAAATACGCAGTTCATTCAATTGGTTGCAGCGAATGGGACTTGGGATACGTGCTCTTGGATATCAAGGTGGGTGAACAGGTTCTCCAGAAATGTGGTGTGCTAGTGAGTGCAATCGAGTCCTCGAAGAAAGGTGAGCCAGACCTTGTGCTGGGGACAAATGTGATAGAGAGGGCAAAAGATTTACCGAAGGGTTTGGAGTACCCAAAGGGCGGTAAGAGAAGTTGTCTGGGAAGAGTTCGACTACCGAAGTGCGGGGTACACGCAGCGGCGAGGTCGATAGTTTCAGTCATGGTGACGGGGAGTCAAGAAGTTCGGGATGATGAGGAGATAATCATAGAACCGTTGGTTACCAACAGCGGATTTATGATTCCGTGTACGGTGGTGAAGGGAAAGGGACCATGGCAGGTTCCGTTGTTCAACATAGGGGAGGAAGATTTGTTCTTGCAAGGAAAGACTCCAGTGGGATCTTTGCAGAAGGTTGCTCATGAAGTACGACAGGAAGTACAGGTGGAGGACTCCTCAGAGGGATTGGTTGTACACTGTGCTGCAGTATCGGCCAGTAAAGCATCAGAAGCAACAAGTACGTCTGGGTTGGTCAACAGGGAAGATGTGGACTGTAGCGATGAGGAGTTTGTGCAGTTGCAGTCACTGTTTCAAGAGTTTTCGGGTAGTCTGACACAAGATGACATGAGTTTAGGGTATACTGATAGAGTGAAACATCGTGTGTTGGATGACAACATACCGACAGCGCAAACGTTTCGCAGAATACCGCCGACTCAAATGGAGGAAGTCAAAAGTCATATACAAGATTTGTTGGAGAAAGGGATCATCCAGGAGAGCAGCAGTGAATACGCATCGCCGATAGTGTTAGTGAGAAAGAAACCGGCACCGGGCGCACTCAGAGGAGATTTACGTCTCTGTGTGGATTTCCGTGAAGTAAACAAGAAAACCAAGAAGGACAAGCATCCTATACCACGGATCGAGGAGTCTTTGGATGCGTTGCAAGGAGCCAAGTATTTTACCAGTTTGGACTTAGCTTCAGGGTACCACCAGGTGGCTATGGACGAGCGTGATCAGCACAAGACGGCTTTCATTACGCCTTTTGGTCTCTACGAATATAAGAGAATGCCTTTTGGTCTGGCCTCGGCCCCGGCCACGTTTCAGAGACTCATGAACTCATCGATGCATGACATGCTGTTCCAGATCCTGTTGGTGTATTTGGATGACATCTTGGTGTACAGCACAACATTCTCGGAACACTTGGAGAGACTGAGGAAGGTTTTGACACGACTGCGTGAACTGGGTCTAAAGTTGAACCAAAGAAGTGCAAGTTTTGCCAGAGATCAGTTGAGTACTTGGGGTACACCGTGTCGGCGGAGGGTGTGGCAACAGACGCGAAGAAAATTGACGCGGTGAAGAAGTGGCCGAAGCCTACCACGTTGCGAGAGTTGCGTTCGTTTCTGGGGTTCTGTTCCTACTATCGACGTTTTGTGAAAGGTTTCGCTCAGTTGGCAGGGCCACTACACGGTGCTGTGGGAGAACTGTACGGCAAGGCGCAGCATAAACATGGAGGGAAGAAGACCCCTTTGGGAAAGACTTGGACGGATGAGTGTCAGCAGGCGTTTGAGGCTCTCAAGGAAGCGCTGACGACGGCGCCGGTGCTTGGTTTTGCAGACTACAACTTACCATTTATCCTAGAAACGGATGCAAGTCTCAAAGGATTGGGTGCAGTCCTGTCGCAGGAACAGGACGGGAAGAAGAGAGTCATAGCTTACGCCAGCAGAACCTTGAGACCACCAGAGAAGAACATGACAAACTATAGCTCGATGAAGTTGGAACTTCTGGCATTGAAATGGGCTGTCACCGAGAAGTTTCGAGGGTATTTGTTGGGAGCAACTTTCGTGGCATTCACGGACAACAATCCGTTGAGTCACCTTGACAAGGCAAAACTTGGAGCAACAGAACAGCGTTGGGCGGCGCAGCTTGCGTTGTTTGACTTCGTTATCAAGTACAGGTCAGGACGTTCAAACGTGAACGCAGATGAGTTGTCCAGGTGCCCCATGCCAGCAGAAGATGGGATAGAAGAGGAAGAATTTGTGGGACGCAGCCCTGCCCATAGTTCGGAAAGCAGAACAGCTGGATTTGAGCGCGATCGCTGAACGCATGGAACAAACGAGGGTGTGTGGGATCAGAGTGGAGACCTCCACAGCAGGGGAACAGCTACCTGAAGGAGTGAACTGGGCGCAAGACCAGGTGAAGGGTGAAGCACTACGTTCTTTACCATCTTTGTCCAAGGAGAGCCTACAGAAGCACAAAGACAAGACTCAGAATTGGGACCACTGTTGACGTTTGATCCTACCAGTGAGGACGGCAAGCCTACGCATGACGATTTGTTAGGCAAGAGTCGTGCGTTTATCACTTTGTGTAGACAGTGGGACAGGTTTCGACTAGTGGATGGACTGTTGTATTGAGTGATTCAGCACCCTACCACTCACGAGGAAGTAAGGCAGTTGGTGCTACCAGTTTGTTTACGGAAGACTGTGTTCGAGTCTATACATCAGACCGGACATCAGGGTATAGAACGTTGTACACGACTGCTGCAAGAAAGATGTTATTGGCCGGGAATGTTCGCCGATGTTCAGAAGTGGGTGAAGTCGTGTGAGCGCCTGCAACTTTTCGAAACGCGTGATGCCGAGCGTGGTGACACCAATGGGACACTTGTTGGCCACGCGACCTTTGGAGGTGGTGGCCATGGATTTCACCACTTGGAGAAGTCGTCCGATGGAAAAGAGGATGTACTCGTGATCACGGATGTATTCACCAAGTTCACTGTAGCCGTGGCGACCAAGGACCAGAAGGCTACCACTGTGGCGCGAATATTGGTGACAGAATGGTTCCAGAAGTATGGGATACCAGCACGGCTACATTCGGATCAAGGGAGGAACTTTGAAGGAGAGGTGATAAAGGCTCTTTGTGACATGTACCAGGTTCGGAAGTCCCGGACGACACCCTATCATCCCCAGGGCAATGCGCAGTGTGAAAGGTTTAATCGGACTATGCATGACCTACTGAGGACATTGGGAACCAAGCAGAAGAAGAAATGGACAGGGTACCTCCCAGAGTTGGTGTACACCTACAATGTGACTCCACATTCGTCGACAGGGTTTTCACCGTATGAACTGCTGTGTTTGGACAAAAACCGTGGCTGCCAGTGGATTTTCTGTTGGGCAGGGAAGAGCAAGCGGACTCAAGTGTGGAATGGGTGACGCACCATCGAGAGAAGCTGGCAGAGATACACAGGTTGACAAGACAGAATCTTGGAACAGCGGCCACACACAGGAAGAGGCGACATGACGCCAAGGTGAGAGGAACTCGACCGACGACAGGGGATATAGTGCTGATCAGGGATCACCCTCCGGTAGAAACAAAATCCAAGATGCTTGGAAGACGGAGAAGTACAGGGTAGTGGAGCAGATCCAGGAGGATGGGTCACCTCTGTTGTTGGAATCATTGGAGACAGGAGCACGGAAGAGGCTGCATATATCGCAGGTGAAAAGGATGATTGAGGACAAGGAGGAGTTGCCTCAAAGATGTCCAGAAGAGGTAAGACAGATACCACAGAAGGATGCAAGTCCAAGGGAGGTAGAGAGAGTCGAGAAAATAGCACATCGGGAAAGAGTCAGGGAGTAACAGGCTGGGAAAACGTTGATGCCGAAGAGGGAGACTCACGAGACGATAGCACCAGAACGGGGAAGAAAGTCACTCAGAAGTTCTTGCGAGAAAGGAGGCAAATAGGTACAACTCGGGGAGTAAAACAGGACGACCAAAGCGAGTGACGGCTGGACGACACTCAAATGTGCATAGGCTACCGCGCTCGGCTAAGATATGTTCGTGATGAAGGCATTATGTGGCCTGTTGGAGGTGTTGTGTTAAGTTCCTGTGGAAGAAGGTTCCTGTCTCTTCGCGGTTTTCTTAGCGCTTTCATAGGAGCAACGGAAGCAGATGTCGCTTGAGCGATCTGTAGCAGGTGTTGGTCAACAGCCTGAGTGTTGGTCCCTGATGAGGATGTAGGAGATTGCGTCGTACGCGTGGAGAGTTGTTGTCAGGGATTACTCATAGGGTTTGTAGAGACAGGTGAGGTCTAGCCACCTGTGGCAGGTACTGTTTCAATCAGCCTGCGTGGTCAGACTCTGGATGTAGTAGTTAGACAGAATCCTGGTGTGAAAGACAGGATCTGACCCATATAGGAAGAAGTTTAGCAACATCGTGAGGCAAGTGATGTGGATTCGATGACTGTCGTGGCGATAGTGTAAGTGTGGTTGTGTAAATAAAAGGAATAGCAGTATGGCTATGAATGGGCCGCGAGGTACACAGCTGTGCTACAGTAAGGAAGCCGTTAAAAGGGCCGTGATGCCGTCATGGGTCCCTTGTCGGGCTGTGATGGCGGTT
>NC_090259.1:30793205-30806317 GCF_037325665.1 Littorina saxatilis | reverse complement strand
AAGTTTTGGGCGTCACAGGGGGTCATGTTCGAATCAAAATATCTTAACATTGATGTTATCTCAGGTGTTTTGAAGCTTGAGTTGAAACTTTGAAACACTTGAAGGATTTGATAATCTACCTACGGACCTAGTTTGGTTGATCCCTGTCACATTTTGGGGTCACAGTGGGGTCAAGTTTGTAAAAGCTTTACATTGCGGTTTTCTCAGTTATTTTTATTAAATTTCACTGAATTGTATGTGTTATTAACCAGCAGACATTACCAAAATTTTGCTTATTTTTATAAAATTTTAGAGTCTTAGCAGTTAGTGGAATCCTCCTTTTAAGACCTACAAGACCCTTAAGGCTTATGGACATGACGAAGAAAAGTCATATAAAGCAATTGCTTTTCTTGATTTATTTCTTTGCAAAATTGAAGAAAGGTGGATTAAATGGGTTACACACCTTTTCTCAATGATATATATTAAAAATAATGGTCTTGATTCTCGGTCATGAAAAAGCACTTTGACCATTACTTTTTAATATTTACTGAGCATGTTACCTGTACTTATTTCCCAATAACTCTTTAATCAGAATTTGTGTGGTGAAATCACATATGGAAACGGATCTCTGTTTGTTATATTGCAGGTGGAAAATGGTGATTCATGGGGCAATCGATGGCTTTAGCCGGGCCACTACCTTCCTCCATGCCACCGAAACAACAGGTCAGAGACCGTTCGGGATCTGTTTTTGGGTGGAACCCAACGCTTTGGACTCCCGTCAAGAGTCCGCATGGACCATGGTGGCGAGAATCTGGATGTCGTCGCCCTCATGAACGAACACAGGGGAGAAGGGAGAGGCAGTGCGATGCAAGGCCGCAGTGACCATAACCAAAGGATCGAGCGTCTCTGGCTCGACGTCTGGAAAGATGTGGTGAACCCTTACCATGACCTGATTACTGCTATGGGAACACCACAGGCAGAAGGTGGTCTGGGGATACTGAACATGGACAATCCCATTCACTTGTGGGCCCTCCACTATGTTTTTCTGCCCAGGCTGAACCGGTCCCTACAGTGGTTTGTGGAACAGAAGAACCACCAACCCCTGAGGACAGAGCGCAACAGAACTCCCCTGCAGCTCTTCTTCAGGGGGATGCTGGAGAGACGAGCCAGCACATCCACAGCAGTACAGGACTTCTGGAAAGGGAGAAGCCTTCAATCGATAATCGAGGACCATCCTTTGCCAGACAGTCGTTAGGATGTGCCTGCCACGGCTTGCCCCCTCTCTGAGGAACAGCTCGTGCAACTAACGGAGCGCATTGACCCTCGGAGTGGGCCACCCACCGATCAACATGGTCAGATGTTGTTCTCCAGTTCGTTGCCAACATGCTCGAGTAAAAAAAAAGTTAGCTTGTGGACACCCCAAACCTGAAGTGTATAGCAGACCTGTGAACCCATACGATTTTGCCATATTTTGTACGCTTGGGCGGGGGGCGGAACGCCCCAGAGTTTTGTGTTCCGCCCCAATTATTGCCGAAGCTTGGGGCCCACTCCGCCCCAGGATAAATTCCAACAATGACAAACCGAAATTTCTAATGCCAGAGCCAATCACTAAAAATCGCCAGTCATAGTCGTCACTGAAATTTGCGTTACGATCAATGCCGCAGTCAAGAAGAAAAAAACCCCATTGAAATCGTCGAAGGACAATGCCGCAAGGGAAATAACTCCCAAATTGCGCTCTTTAGCGTGAGAGATAAGTATCGCCTTCAAATGCCAAACGCAAAATGTGGCGACACATCCCTGGTGTAAAAAGACCTGGAAATGAAGATGAAGAACAGGGTGGAGAGAAACGAAAAAAGGAGACCGATGCAGCCAAAAGCGTGAAGCTCTGTCGTAATTTCAATGTCAAATGGTTGAAAGAATTACCCTGGCTTCAGTACGATGAAGAAAAACAAACAATGCATTGCCGCACGTGAATAATGAGAGTGGGCCCCAGATTTTTGTTTTCCGCCCCAGCAATTTCCATCTCTGGGGCCAGTGTGGCCCCAGGCCAAATAAGTTAGTGTCGACCCCTGAAGCGCATTCCAAAGCCGATCCAGTGTTTTGACACATGATTACTGCTTTTGTCAATGAAAGAAGCATTCGTTTTAAATTGTAAACTTATTAGGCTACTTGCCCTATCCGCGCCAGCCACGTAATCGTGCAATAAATCTGCAATATCTTGCATGGCGTTGGGAGGTGTGCCTCAATTTGCGGGTTTGCTTTGAGACCTCAGAGTAAGGATGTGTCTGGGTGCAGACACTTCGCCTTCAAAAAAGTTAATTTGCACTGAGCAGCATTGGGCTGCAACAATGAAAGCCTCAAAAACAATCATAAAGTTTGTTCAAAGTACCAAGCATGGTAGAAGGTATAAGCAACTGTTTTTTTCAAATTGGTTTAAATCTGCGCTCTAATTCTAAACCAATCTTTGTAAAGTGGAAAGTCATTCAAATAAAGCGAAATTATGTCCGCTGTGTATTTTATTATTTTTAAACACAGGTACTGCACCACGAAAACAATATTGCTAAAAAAAAAAAAAAAATACGTACACTTTGTGAAAGAAAGTTGCAAAGAAAGTTTTACACAATGATTTGCCATTAGGTTACCTGTTTAATTGCACCAAATTTCTTTTGATGTATCTATAGTATAGATTTATAAGGTTGAAAATTGCTGAAAGTTTTTAAAACAGACTATTGTTTTTGAAAAAGACCTTAGTGTATTTTTAGGTTTATTGATGCTAGATATATTTATATATATATATATATATATGGCTTGCCCAATCCAACGTATAAAGGAACTCATTGTTATTCAGCCATTAACCTTCGCCGGCACTCGTTATCGACTACACACGAACGCATTCGTGGGGCCAAGCAGACCCATGCTTCTCAAAGAAGGAAAAATGTGCATATCCTTCCGTGGCACTCGTGGGGCCGTGCAGACCCATGCTTCTCAAAGAAAGAAAAATATGCATATCCTTCCGTGGCACTCGTGGGTCCGTGCGGACACAGAAGGGTGTTTGATGCAAATATCTCTTAAACGAGTTGGAATTTTTTAATGAGCTTTTAGAAATGCCTCAGACACCTAAAAAGCTATCATCTCCTAAAAGCTCATTAAATTTCAGTGATAATTAATTAATTAATTAATGGTCAAATTTAGACTACACACGGTATTTGGTAAAATATTATGGGTCTGCATGGCCCCACGAGTGCCACGGAAGGGTTTGCACAATTGTCCTTCTTTGAGAAGTATGGGTCCGCATGGACCCACGAGTGCCTCGGAAGGGTATACACGCTTTTCCTTCTTTGAGAAGTATGGGTCCGCACGTCCCCACGAATGCTTCCGTGTGTAGTCTAAATTTGACCATTAATTAATTAATTAATTAATTAATTATCACTGAAATTTAATGAGCTTTTAGGAGATGAAAGCTTTGTAGGTGTCTGAGGCATTTCTAAAAGCTCATTAAAAAATTCCAACTCGTTTAAGAGATATTTGCAATCAAACACCCTTCTGGGTCCGCACGGACCCACGAGTGCCTCGGAAGGGTATACACGCTTTTCCTTCTTTGAGAAGTATGGGTCCGCACGTCCCCACGAATGCTTCCGTGTGTAGTCTAAATTTGACCATTAATTAATTAATTAATTATCACTGAAATTTAATGAGCTTTTAGGAGATGATAGCTTGTTAGGTGTCTGAGGCATTTCTAAAAGCTCATTAAAAAATTCCAACTCGTTTAAAAGATATTTGCAATCAAACACCCTTCTGGGTCCGCACGGACCCACGAGTGCCGGCGAAGGTTAAAGACATTTTCCGAATTACAATGGTTTAATAGCCAACTTGCACAATACCCCTTTTGAACAGCTCTCTGGTGCGAAAGATAAGGAAGGTTCACTTCCCTACGGGCAAACGTTTTGCTCTCACAAGCACTGGTGTTCTCTGGCTTGTGTAAAAAAACCAAAATAAAATCTCAATCGCCTTACTTTTGTATACAGGACATGCTTGGGTACTTTGAACGAACTAAAGGATTATTCTTGCGGCTATTATTGCCGCAGCCAATAAACCTTTAACGACTTTGTGTGTGTCTGTGTGTGAATGCTCTGATTTGTTTTGCTATTGTGTATTGCCGTGAGCTCCGGCGAGAAGGGGTGATTAATTTATGTTCATTATTATTATGTCTCACTGTGTTTTCACAGCTGTACAGAACAGTGAAAGGGATACTCGTTCAAACTTTGGTATGATGCCATGAGCGCCATAGTTTAACTAGAGTCAAATCAGTTATTTTTCTTTTTATATTCAATGGTGCCTCATTCCCCCATATTCATCAGAACATAAGCTATTTGCAACGTTCATTGAAGGTCAAGGTCACTTTAAGTTACCTATCAAACCTCATAGTGGTGTTTATTGTTTATGGTTAGTGTTTTCCCCTGGAGCAATTTTTTGATTAGTGCTTTTGTGAACAAGAAACAATTAACAAGTGGCTGCTTTTGTGAACAAGAAACAATTAACAAGTGGCTCTATCCCATCTCCCCCCCCCCCCCCCCCCCCCCACCCCTTCCACGTCGCGATATAACCTTCGTGGTTGAAAACACCAAATAAAGAAAGAAAGTGTTTTAAACATTTTCAGTTCTCCATTTAGTTTGGTGAAGTAGTGTAGAGCATTTTTTGAACATCAATAATCATGTATGAATTTATTGCATGTTTGTTGCTAGAATATTAATCATTCTTCTGCTGAAAGTAAACATTGTGGTGAGTCGCATAGGTACCCCCCGCGGGTTTGGGGGAAGAATTTACCCGATGCTCCCCAGCATGTCGTAAGAGGCGACTAACTGATTCTGTTTCTCCTTTTGCCCTTGTTAAGTGTTTCTTGTATAGAATATAGTCAATTTTTGTAAAGATTTTACTCAAGCAGTATGTAAGAAATGTTATGTCCTTTGTACTGGAAACTTGCATTCTCCCAGTAAGGTAATATATTGTACTACGTTGCAAGCCCCTGGAGCAAATTTTTGATTAAGTGCTTTTGTGAACAAGAAACAAGTGACAAGTGGCTCTATCCCATCTCCCCCCTTCCCCCGTCGCGATATAACCTTCGTGGTTGAAAACAATGTTAAACACCAAATCAAAGGTGAGTTTTAGATACTAAAATGTGCCAACAATTTTAACAGAACACCTGAGTCCCCTTTTTACTTTAGTTGCAAGATCAGTACATGTTCTATCACGGAATTTTGTTTTGTTTTTGTAATTATGTGTATTTAGAGATTTTTCAAACCAAACTATTAATCTTTGAGCTCAGATGTCCTACTTTTTGACGAATTGGTATGTTTATTCAAGGTAAGCTAGACGAATCATTTGTATCAGGAAACTAAATGAAATTCTGATTTTATGTGAAAAATTGAATCAGTATCACAACAATTTCAAAAATTATTCATATTATGTGCTGGTTAATGACTATTAAATTTGCAAGCCAAAGCTCTGTTTGCATTCTGAATTTTGCATGTAAATGTCCCATTTCAAAGATCACCTATATATTTAGGTGTGTGTGTAGTCTTTTTAAGAACATCAATTATATACATTTATTGGATCTTGATTGCTTGAATGTGTATGACACATAATTCTTGTGTATGAATAAATGTGTATGACAAGTTTGAATATTGGATAATACAAATTGTTTGTATGGATTTTGATTCCTGTATGGTGAGGCAATGAACATGTGCGAGTGAGATGTCTATGATGGACAGCAAAATGTAGTTATGGATTCATGGCTGCTAGTCTCATTTCCAGTCATATTAAAAAAAAACAAGTTGTTTTTACAAAAACACAAAACATAACTCAAGTTGTCTGCCACAAATACAATTAATTTTAATCAAACAAGTGTCATGCAGAAAATCATCACAAAATGGAATGCATACTTTATGTTTATCACATCATAAGACACACTGGTAATACTTGGCAGGTGAGAGTTAACCCATCACACAATGGAATGAATATTTTTATCACATCATAAGACTGGTATTACTTGGCAGTTGAGAGTTAACCTATCACAAAATGGAATGAATACTTAATTTTTATCCCATCATAAGACTGGTAATACTTGGCAGTTGCGAGTTCATCCATCACAAAGTGGAATGAATACTTTAATTTTATCACATCATAAAGAATACATCGGTTCTACTTGGCAGGTGACAGCTGAACAGTTAGCAAAACAGTCACTATTTAATACTGGTTACAGAGACGAGGAATTGAGGCTGAAATTTATAAACTAAACAAGAAAGCTGAAATTGTGTGAGCCGTTTGTTCGTTCATGGGCTGAAACTCCCACGGCTTTTACGTGTATGACCGTTTTTACCCCGCCATTTAGGCAGCCATACGCCGCTTTTGGAGGAAGCATGCTGGGTATTTTCGTGTTTCTATAACCCACCGAACTCTGACATGGATTACAGGATCTTTTTCGTGCGCACTTGGTCTTGTGCTTGCGTGTACACACGGGGGTGTTCGGACACCGAGGAGAGTCTGCACACAAAGTTGACTGTGAGCAATAATAAATCTCGCGCTGACAGCGGCCAACAGGACTGAGCTACATCCCCGCCCTTGTGTGAACAGTGACCTTCACTACAGAGGAGTGTAAAACTATAAAAGGAAAAGCAGTAGACAACGCCAGTTTTGGTTAGTTTGGTAAAAAAACGCTAGTCCGAGTGCTTTTGATATTTTGCTGGCAACGTGTTATTCGTGTAGTAGGGGGGTTGAACCATTTATTCTGTACATTAGGTAACTGATACCTGATATGATGTGACTTGATCAATAGTCGAGAGAAATACAATGATTTACATGTTTTCCATGGACAGCGTTACACGGAACACGAAAAGCAGGCAACATAACGACAAACAATGGTGCAAAAAAACAAATAAGAACAGAACACACTCTTGAAACACAACGGCAATTTAAATAATGCAAAACACAAACATTAAATCTTCGAAAGTCTCTCTCTTGCATTTAATAGCAAGTAAGAAATGATGTACGGTACAGGCACCCAAAATAAAGCTTATTTTACTGAGAGAAAAAACACACACACACCTTGTCTTAATAATTTTAAGATTTCAAAGTTCAACGTTAAACACCCCCCTCCCCCCCCCTGCAAAAAGCAAAGAAAACAATCAAAACAAAAACAAGGTATGTAAAGGAGTATAGGAAACCGGTTAAATCAGGGTCATGTTTTTTTTTTTCCTTTGCAGCATGACCTCAAATAATTCAGTTTGAATACATTTATGAATTCTCTTCAAATTGCAGAACAAACATTTTTTCGCAGGGTGTGTACAGATAGAAACACCAACACCTACGGCTACCAAGCAAAAATAATGCGAAACACAAACATCAAATCTTCGAAAGTCTCTCTCTTGCATTTAATAGCAAGTAAGAAATGATGTACGGTACAGGCACCTAACAAAGCTTATTTTACGGAGAGAAAAAAACCACACACACCTTGTCTTAATAATTTTAAGATTTCAAAGTTCAACGTTAACACCCCCCCCCCCCCCCCCCCCCAGGGTGTGTACAGATAGAAACACCAACAGCTACGGCTACCAAGCAGAAACTAAACGCACCATTGAAGGAAAGTTTTTACAATAAATAAAATCCACCCCCTTCAAGAACAGCCTGGGACAGCTTCTGCCTCAGTTCTTGACGTGTCGGGCAGACACCTGCATTCTGAGGGCACAAGTTGACACTCTGGGGAGTGGCTTTTCGGGTGTGTCCACAAACACCACGGTCAGAGGACTCTGGTACCCTCCTGGTACTGTGGACCGGCTCCCAGACATGAAAAACACGAAATCTGAGATGGTGGTTTCTCCGCACTTTCCATCTGAAACAAGACAAAAAAGAAATTCTGAAATAAAGGAAACATCATCCCGCTTTCTTTATAAGCATACAAGTACCAGGACTCAAAAGAGAGGGAATTATTGCATGCTTGTGTTCATTTGTAGAAGCATAGAAATGTTAAGCATGCTTTGCGACACAGAATGAAATGCTATTTTGAAAGCGTAACTTTTCTTGAGACTTTTTTTGAGCTGCTTGACGTTCAGTTTGATATGTGAAGGCAAACGAGATTCATTTTCCCAAATCTTTGGAGCTTTCAGGGGTAAAACCATGTGTTTATCATTTGCTGCTTTACATACAAGTTATTCTCCTGGGCCGTTTCCCATTTTGTGACATGTATTTTCAGTCCTTAAAACATGTATTAAATGGCAACTTGAATGTATACTCTCCCAAAAAAGAAACTTGACACAGGTAAACATTGATGTTTTTCAAATATATAATATATGTTAGAGGAAAGCACCAAAATTCAGTTTGAAGTTTGTCGGTTACATTGTTGCTAGCAACTAACCCATAAAAAGAACATAATTGAACCAAGACTTTACTGGGTGGTCGCCCTTTTATTGAATTGCAAAAATTCTCGTCTGCACAAAAATCATGTGCATGGAGAGTATCGAGAGTATACATATTTTCTTTAGAAATAATTTTTTTTCCAGTAATACTCCAGGTTGTTAATGATGCAGACTTGCAACAAAACAATATAGAATATATATATATTATTTTCTTGGTAGTGTTAGCAGTATTCAAATTCATGTCACAACTTCCGGTTTCCATGTTATGAAGGTGCTTTACTTTAAAACCTTTGTATTTTTACTGAACACTAAGACAAACAAAATGTGCAAGTATTTGTTATTCTATCTCTGCAGGCCAAGGATATTTATGAAACTAGTATTTGTGAATGAAATTAATTTGTACAGCTTAAATGTCTCAAGTTAAATTTAATAAAAAGTCTACTTTATAACATGGTTTTCCCTGGTACACAGCTCTGGAGATTAAAGCTGTGGTCTATTTATGACTTTCCTGGGCTACGAGGTTGAAAAATAGGGATACAATCATGTACAGAATTCTGTACAGCAAACGCTACCAGAAACCCCACCTATACGGCGTGTATGACCTTGAGAGCTTCAGTCAACGCTTGAATTTTTCAGGGATAACAGCCGGTTTGCTCTCCCAAGACTGATCATATTTTATCTTCAAGAGAGATCAAGGGGAAAAAATAAACGCCCCGGCGAAGATTCGAACTCTCGACCTCTCGACTTCGTGTCTCATGTCCTAACCACTAGGCTACTGCGCCAATTGAGAAAATGAAGGAAAAACATTGATATGAATTCATGTTATGTTATTCTTGAAGCAGCATGATTTATATCTCTATCCGCCCATTGTTCAGAAGTTTGTTTGTTTGTTTGTTTGTTTGCTTAACGCCCAGCCGACCACGAAGGGCCATATCAGGGCGGAGCTGCTTTGACATATAACGTGCGCCACACACAAGACAGAAGTCGCAGCACAGGCTTCATGTCTCACCCAGTCACATTATTCTGACACCGGACCAACCAGTCCTAGCACTAACCCCATAATGCCAGACGCCAGGCGGAGCAACCACTAGATTGCCAATTTTAAAGTCTTAGGTATGACCCGGCCGGGGTTCGAACCCACGACCTCCCGATCACGGGGCGGACGCCTTACCACTAGGCCAACCGTGCCGGTTGTTCAGAAGTGAATACATGTATAACTATTTCTTAGATGTCTGGTTTCAACTGGCTTTGGAGAGATTCAATTACTGTTCTTGTCATTTTCTTGCATGTTGTAAATAGAGATATCGCAGCTATTTGCATGGCGCGAATGTCGTGTAGCATGACGGTGTAAACATGTACTGCGATTCTGTAAAACATGTTTGCAAATAAAGGCAAATTTTAATGTCAATTTTTACGTTTTTGCAACGCATAAATGATAATTCAAGCGTAAAATGATATAAAATTATCAATTTTTTTATCTTTGACAATACTGGTGAAGTGGCCTAGCGGTTAAGACATCGGCCCCGACATTTCGAGGCCCCGATGCCTTGAGTTCGAATCCCTGCCAAGTCGTTTATTTTTTCTGCTCGATCCTTCTTGACAACAAATATGCTCAGCTCTGCGAGATCAAACCGGATGTTACCACTGCAAAATTCAAGCGTTGACTGAAGCTCTCAAGGTCATACACGCCGTATAGGTGGGGTTTCGGGTAGTGTTTGCTGTACAGAAATCTGTACATGATTTTGTCCCTATTTTTCAACCTCGTAGCCCCGGAAAGTCATAAATAGACCACAGCTTTAACCCATATCAATCAAGGTTTGTTATGAGCCAAACGGTTTTCCATATGAGATTATATACGTACCACTGCCGCCGCCACCAAATAATCATAATATACACTTTACAACGGATTACACACACACATTACACACACACACACACACACACAGATAACAAGGTAATCTTGAACTTTAGCGTGACGAAAATGCACCGAAAATGGTGTACGTTGTCAACCATGGGACATCATCTACACGAAAGAGTTGTCTCCCTTGTCTGGTCACACAGATAATTCCTTCTTTGATGGGTCAAATGCATTCGTACAGTTCATCATCGGAGTTCATTCCGTAACTTCAAAGGGATCTAAAATGACTTGTTATGATTACAAGTACAGGTTCTACAAATTTGGAGACTTAAATGCTTCTGAATTAAGAGCTATGAATTTAACACGCTAAAGTTCAAGATTACCGATAACACAATATAGCAGCTAGTCTCTCGCACCGAATTTCAATATTTTGCATCTTTGGTCAAAAACGCGCACACGGCACAGGCCTCCCTTCAAGTTCAACTTCTGGATGTGGATGCCCCACTGACTCGGTGTAGATCGTCACAAGAACCGAATTCGTCTGATAAAACAATTAACTTACCCTGCTGTGCGAGCTTGGGCAACAGCGTTAAACTGCACTCGCAAACCTTCCAAAACATCACTCAGGGACATTTGCCACCCCCGCCATCTTGAGCTGTTCAGTCTGTCAAAAGGCGGCAAAGCGAGGCGATGAAGACGCGTATAAGCTTAGTGTTTTTCATGTGGATTCCCAGTCCAAGTTTTTAAGTCGCTTAACCACGTGACTAATAACTGATTAATACAGGTGTATTTATTATTAAATACAGGTGTATTTAATTTTAAATACAGGTGTATTTATTTTTAAATACAGGTGTAATTATTTTTAAATACAGGTGTATTTATTTTTAAATACAGGTGTATTTATTATTAAATACAGGTGTATTTATTTTTAAATACAGGTGTATTTATTATTAAATACAGGTGTATTTATTTTTAAATACAGGTGTATTTATTTTTAAATACAGGTGTATTTATCATTAATTACACCTGTATTTTATAATAAATACAGGTGTATTTAATAATAAATACACCTGTATTTAATAATAAGTACACCTGTATTTAAAAATAAATACACCTGTAATTTATAATAAATACACCTGTATTTAATAAAAAAAATACACCTGTAATTAATAAAAAAATGCACCTGTAATTAATAATGATACTTATTGTATATGTTTAAGAAATAAATACAGCTGTATTTATCATTAAATACAGCTGTATTTATTTTAAATTACAGCTGTAATAGTTATGAGCCAAACGGCTTTCCATACTACACTTGTTCCGACAGGTCAACTTCTCTCGATTCCTCTTCCGTCTCTTTCATTAATCCATCTCACTCAGTGGATTTGAGCAAACTTAATCAGTGTCATCAATTAGTCAATGTTGATCATCACTCAATCTGGCAAATTATTGTTGATTGCTGTCTCACCTTGTTCCCATTTCCGTACCATCGATAAAGCAAGCTTAAAGGCATAGAAAGCTGATGACTATTCACGCTAATTGCTTTACCCACAGCTGGAGACATGCTACATTAAGTTCCCTGCAAGATATTGTGGTCTAGGACCCCTTAAATGTTGAGATATTTGAATTTTTATTTTGATCTAGATCGTCCTATTTATAGATTTGCCAACAGAGGGAACGTTGACGCAAGGGAACTAACTCCGCGTCTTTGTTGACATCCTCACTTTTTCAGAGGCTAGAACAAGCTGTAATGCATGTATATGGTCCGCGCATTGCGACATATCGTCATTATATGGCCTTATGATGCATTTGACATCGATTGTTGGCAAACTACACATCGTAAACACGGGAGCGAGTTAGTAAGCCTTTAAGTATAACTACTCAGTCAGTTCCTCATTAGGCAAAACAAAAAAATAGTCTGTTTACGGTAACCCGACCGACCCTATTTTTTTCGCGCGACCCTAGACTTTTTTTTGGCATTTGGGAAAAAAAAAAAAAAATCCCGACCTACCGACCCTATTGTTTTGGTCTATGTTACCGTAAACAGACCTTTTTTTTTTAGCCTTAATCAACCTGGAAGATTGATTTTGATTGCTGTTCCATCTCTTTCAAAACCCTTTTTCTCATCAGTCAATCATCATTTAGCATGCCATTTTTTGTATTACTCAGTCAAATTGTTTCCGATTGTTTTTTCATTTCTTTCACAACGTTATCTTATCTGTCAAGCAAACTTTATCATCACCGTCATCGTCATCATCATCATACCCACGGCCCCAACATGATCCCTTGGCCAAACAACTTTTCGTAATTTTTCATTTTCACAATCTAGTTGGTCGAATCGTCGTCGTCGTCGTCGTCGTCGTCGTCATCGTCATCATCATCATCATCATCATCACCATCACCATCATCATCATCATCAACCTCAGTCTTTCACCCATTCACTTATTTAATGCGTTTCACTTTCTCTCGCAGCCCTAACTACTGCAGCGGTTGCTACGCGACTTGGACGATGGACGGCGTTGACGTCACAGAAACTTGCGTCAAGAGCGTCATTGAGGCGAGGATTAGGTCACAGTTTGCGTCATCCGTCAATGCTGGATCCAGGCCTGTGCTTTCAAACGGCCAGCCCTTAAAGATTGAGACCAGAGCTAGAGATTTGAACCTGAAACGCTTCAGGAACAGGCCAACTGAAAGAACCTCTACCAATCCTTCTCGCTGGATGTCCAGACTGGTTGCTCTAAGAAACGGCCAAACTCAGCGAAACAGCTTCTCTCAATTCTTCCCACAATAGATATACTGTGCTTTCAGTAATTTGTGTAAGCTGTCAAGCTGCTTGATACGGTTCTTCTAGTATTTATTTTCTTAGG
>NC_090259.1:30760705-30790705 GCF_037325665.1 Littorina saxatilis | reverse complement strand
CTGTGCAGCAAGAGGGGCCCGGTAGCCGGGACGGACACGGGTCAACTTTATGTGCAGACCCACAGACGGAAGCCATGTCACACCCCCGTTTTCACCACAATGGCACATAAAAGATCTTGGTCATTCTGCCATAAGTGCAGATGGCTGATACCACCTAAACACGCATACACTTGTGTATCTCGTCAAAAGCCGTGAGGGCGTAAAACTCGAATCATATAACCCATATCTTGTCCTTGAGAGGCGAAATATTTAGCCTGTATTTTGTTTAGAGTACTAGTGAGAGTACTGCGGAACCAAGCTCCTGGTACCCGAGAGAATAACAATGAAAAAATAGATTTTTATCGTCACATGATTCAGATTAAGATTCTCACGAGAATAATATTCATGCATAGTTCTGTGTATTATGGTATTTTCTTCGACTCTTCCTCGAACAGTGACATAACATTTCGTTTCATTCGGTCGACAAGACCTTGTTGTTGTAGCCGTCGTGTAGTTTTAGCTAGCTGACTGACTTTAAATTATATCCATTTTTGACTCAGTTTTTGCGCACACAATACACTAGAAGTGGTCTTTGTGAGTTATTTTTTTCAAATGTCGTTTTCGCTTTGATGCTGAGTGCCATCAAAGACTAACTTCGTTTTGGATTCAACACTAGGAGTGCATGAGCACCAATAAAGACAGACTACATTTTTGTTTTAACGCTAAGGGTACAAGAGCACAATCAACGACCAACTGCCATATAATCGAACGCAGAAGAAACTGAAAACATGTCAACTCTAATTAAAGGTAAAGTAGCACCATGGAAGAAAAAAACCCTTCGTGTTCGAACAGGCGCACCATCAAAGACTATGTTTTCACAGTTTCAACTCTAAAGGCACAGGAACGCCATACAAAAGTAATACATGAATAAATAAATAAATAGAAAATAGAATAGATAAAATAGAAGAAAAAAAATTATCCAAAAAATTATCTTTAAAAAAATAAAAAAAATAAAAACATCAAATAATATTTACAGATCTCCGTTTGAAAATCGTGTACAGAACCATCATCATAATCTAAATGCGTTATCGTTTCAATGCTTTGGGTACAGACACCTTATTGAAGACTAAGTCGTTTCAACGGTAAGGTTACAAGAGACACGCAACTACGATTAACTGACAAAATTACAACACCAACGGTACCATAATAAAAACGCACTCAAGAACACACAGGGCACAGGAACATCAACCGGAACAAAACAATATCCAACATTATTTACGTTTTCGTTTCAAAGTTAAGGGTACAGAAGCATCACCAGAAATTAAGTGCGTCATCGATTCAAAGATACGGTTGCAGCAACATAATCGAAGGCTAACGACCTTTTTGTTCACAGCCAGTAGTACAGAAGCACCATCAAACACCAAGTACCCTTTTTGTTTCAACGCTAAGGTTAAAGAAGCACGGCATTGAAAACTAAGTATGTATTTGTTTCCTGGATATAGGCACGGAAACACAATCGAAAACTGAACTGCCTTTTTGCCACACCGCTAAGGATAAAGAAGCACCATCAAAGACTAAGTGCGTTTTTGTTTCAATGCGAAGGGTACAGCATCACTATTACAACAAGTCTATTTATGCCGGATTTTCGTTTGTACTGTTGCACATTATTTTACTCGAACAGTGACTTCCCTCTCGATGTTAAAACAATCACCGGAAAAGGCATTATGATAAAGTTGGTGATTGGTTCAAAGAAAAGAGTTACTCCAGCTTGAATAGCAGCATTGTTTCCCTTTCATAACACATGTCCACCGTTGTTGTGATTTGGAAGAGTTGTTTCCCTTCAAAGCAAATCATGTTTTGTGTAGTTCTTTAAACTGGAAAGATATGTCCTGTTGTTTTTTGGAAAGACAAGTGACACTATATGAATATAAACAACGCACACGAAGAAAATACACGTTGACAATGCAATGAGTGCATAACTGAGTATCATTTTGACTATAACTCAACAAAAAGGTTACCGTTGTTCCTTTAATATTTCCTGAGCTTTACAAACGGGTATTTCTAAAGGATTATCTAGTGGCTAATAACTTCATTTAAATAATTATTGCTTAAGTGCTTTTTATTGCTGTTAGAATCGTCTTCCAGTATTGTTTGGGACAGGAAAATGTCAGTTAATGTCTTACATACAAAACCCCAAACGCACGCAAACACACACAGACACACAGACACACAGACACATCCACACACACATCCACACACACACACACACACACACACACACACACACACACACACACACACACACACACACGATTACCCTTTCACGAATATCCTTCGAGCTGCACATGGTTGTGCGCAATATTCAGCTGCCGATAAAATGACGCGTCAAACTCCGCCCTCCCTGAATATCCATCCATTGTCATATTCCAAAGCCACTCCTCCAAACAGTCTAAAACCAGCGGCTCAAAGTCGATGTGAAACTTGTTAGCAAAGAACTCCTTCCGTGACGTCAGCGAAGGGAGATCACCCACGCCGAATATGCAAATGGTGCGCACGCGCTTTCCAAGACATGGCCAGTTGAAGTTCATCCGTCCTTCGCTGTCTTTCCAGTTGTGTCCCCAGTTCTTGAAGCGAGACAGGTACGGTTTCATAAATGCGTCTGTGTTAGGAGGACCTGAAAACAAATCAAACAACTGCTTTGTAAAAAATTGTCCGTAGAAGTTGAAAAACGTTGTGTCGAGCGAAGACGTGCGTTGACAAGTTGTGGCGTGGTTTCACAAACTGTCTGCAGTGGTAAACAAAACTACAGACATACACAAATGAAATATACAACAATGAAGCAATAACGGTTTAAATCAGATGAACCCTAAAACCAAAGAGTGTTGTTGTTGTTGTAATGTTGTTGTTGTTGTTGTTGTTGTTGTTGGTGGTGGTGGAGCTGCTGCTGCTGCTGCTGCTGCTGCTTGGATTTCCGCTCTTCACAGAAAACAGTAATGCTGATGAATTTTCGAATATGTACAATGAAATAGTTTCTCTGATTCTGTTGCTCGGCCAGTGTCTTGTTTTGTAAATGCGTGTACATCTACTTTCTTTCTGCCCCTGAGACACTGCCATGAGACCGCCGTTTTCACCTCATATTGGCCCTTAAAGCAGTCACTTTATTTCCATTGAACCAAAACAATAAAAACAAAAAACAAAACAAAACAAGATAAACACAAAAAGAGCCCAATCAAATGTAAATACCAAAGGGAAGTAAACGTCCTAGACCCGAACGGTAAGCGAGAGTATGCCCACCCAGTCTCCAGGCACCTTAGAGAATGACAAGCACGGGAATGAACAGACAACTTTCATCCTCTGTATAAAAAAAAATAAAAAAAATAAAAATAAAAAAAATAGAGAATACTACATGGTTTGCTGTGTCGTACCAGATTTACACGAGTTGTTTTTTTAAATATTGAACTGCGAGCGAAAGCGAGCTGTTCACTATTTGAAAAAGCAACGAGTGTAAATCTAGTACGAAACAGCAAGTCATGTAGTATTCTGTTTATCCTACATACTGTACTTACGTGTATTTTACTGAAAATGTCCTGCAGTCGAGGCAGCTAAATTGAAGACGCTTGTTTTGGAACCTCGATCTCTTCTAAAGCCTCGTGCAATCTATTACGTCAAAGCAAAGAAACGTCACTTTGAAAGTGTGGCGTGACGTGTTAGTTCTAAAGATTTATGGAGGGTAATTAGCGAGCGCAATTTTTGTTTCTATAATGACGTTTGTCTCGGTGACTTTGGCACCATAAGCAGTGGAAAAACAGGTCCCTGCCAGACTTGCTTGACATGACCTCATTTACATGATATACACACGTGTGATTTGAACGATTATTATCTCACGGGTGTCTCTCTCACGTATGTAGGATAATAATAATTACACATTAACATGCTTCCATTTGAAACTTCGAGGTCGTCATCGTGGATTGACGCCCGACCAAAGGTAATTGAAGCCCGACGGAGCAAAGCGACGGAGGGCTTCAATTAGACTTTGGGAGGGCGTCAATCCACGATGAAGACCGAGAAGTTTCAAATGGAAGCATGTTAATGTTATTGTATTTCAATCTGACGACGATCTCTTTCCTGCTTTCATGCGGTTGTAAACAGACAGAATTGTTTCTGTTCTGTTCACACACTACTTTCAGTCCACCTACCTGCAAGGGTCAAGTCCCAAGAAATATGTCTCTGTATTCCTATCTTATCACTCTGCTCCTGTTTTGTTTTCTTTCACATACATGTTCCCTTCTTTTTTGACGGGTTTCTGAACAGCAAACTCTAAAACAAATTCTTTTAATCACAAAAGCGATCTTTGGAATTGACTGACGTAGTCCGGAAGAATTCATGCATCAACTTACGTCACGTATTCGAGTCATCACTTCGCATACCTTATGGTCTCGGTATTTCGTTGGCCTTCATATTTCCTACTTGTAAAATGACCCTCAAAGCTAACCGAGACTAGTTGAGGTTGTATCAAGGCGCCTCGCCAGCAGGTGGTAAATGACTTTTTTAGCGAGTGGTTATCGACAAATACAGCATGACTTCCCTTCTTTGTCTCTGTTAATCTAGGGAGAAAATATCCAGCGATATTTCTCCGTAGGCCTAAAGTTCGGCCATGACCTAGGCAAAATAACTTGCGCAGCCGCAGAAACAAGAAAATGGAAATCTTATGAAGCCGTCATCAACACGAACACAATGATTGCAGAAGCAAACTCTGTACCTACACGACCGAGACACAAGACTGATTATTTCACAGCTGCAAAGGGTAAGCTTACTCACGTCAGGTCTTCACTGACAAGCTATAGGAACAGGCGGAAAATTCCAAACAAAAGTAAATGACGTCAAAATCTCTTTCGCTTTGCGTGTAACTTTGTCATGACGTCTTTTTGTGACGACAGTATACGCGACAATTTGTTCGCTTCCGGTGTCATTTTAGACTGAAAAGCAACTCAAAAGAAGGAGCTAAGCCTCTGTCTTGAAACAGCTGAAACACTCTTTTGGATTGCCGTTTCAATGTTAACCAAAAAGTTAAAGAAAAAAACAAGGTTCAGTTGCGAACTGACAGCGGATTGAGCATTTATTCCTGTTGATGAAGGTATGATTGAAGCTTTATTCTCTCCGTCAACCAACAAGACTAGATTTGTAGCAGACGAAAAACAAAGTGTGCGTTTTTCCTGTCTTGTGAAGGCGATTATGTCGTTATAAGTTATCTGTACGTTGTGAAGACATTTCAAAACAAAATTTAGCTTTGATGCGTCATGGGATAATAAGCTTATACGTTTTTATCCATGGAATTGTTTTTTTCGTCTCGGCAGGGTGAATGAATTCATTATGTCTTTTCCGGAACTGGACAAAACTGGCCTTGCCAAGACTGAAACAAAATATAGTTCTACAACTTCTAGGCTTGGGTTGATTGCCCATGGTGAATTTCCAATGATTTGTTGCCACATCCCATGACAAATTCTCTTTACTTTGGTCATGCCATATATACGTTACAGTTCCGTCCATCCATGGTATCGCGTGATATTTTGTCTCGACGGGGTGAAAGAATATAATGACGTCACTCTCGGCAGAGCCTCGAGTGACGTCATCATATTCATTGACCCAGTCTCGACAAAATATCAGGCGATACCATGGATGGACGGAGCTGTAACTTATACTTAATGACCGGTAATTTTTAATGAGTTGGGGCATTCTGACCAATCACAGGATCTGTTTCATTAAAACGCCAACTTGCTTGAATTACAATAAGTAATAAAAAAATAAAAAAATAAAATACATAAAAATAAAAAAATCAATAAATGAAATTAAAACAAACACCGCTTACTCACCGAGGTACGACCCAGGAACGTGAAGATGGGGGTTGTGGTTCATGGTAGCAAAAAACGTCTCATCAGGCACGTCCGTCAGATTGACCCAGGCCTCAAAATCCTTGGCCACGGGGTTGTGTAGTACGTAGTCGACAAAGCCTCTGCTAGCGGTGATGTGAAGGTTACCTTTCCGCGGCTGAATATTATGGGGAGCTCGGAAATTGTTGTACCACCTGCCACTGTCTCGTCTACAAGGGAAAAATATGGCATAATACATGAGCGCTTCTGGGGTGATAATGCGAGACAACTCTTGTGATCTTGCCGCGAGGTTCCGCCTGTTACCATTGTCTTTTTACCGTATAAAATGCACGACTTACACACAAACTGTTACCAAAGCGACATGCTATTTGGGACCAATGCACGTTTTTTTTCCTTTCGCGTGTGATCTTGCCGCGAGGTTCCGCCTGTTACCAGCCGAAAGAAAGAAGGGGAATAACCCAACGAGAACCGCCCATTAGTAAACAAATTAATAAATGAATGTGAATACATGAATGAATGAATGAATGAATGAATATCTGAGAAACAAAGGGGCGTAAGCGCTCAAAATGCGGACGGCGTGTGGAACAATGACAATGGCAATGTCAATGAGAATTCTTTATTTTTCGACGGAACAAGAAAAAGGATAGATCTGGGTTTTTTTGCATCTGACCCTAAGAGTAAGTGAGATGTATGCTGAACAAATCTCCTGGCACCTTAGAGAATTACAATACGCTTTGGCATGAACAAGTGGCATGGACTGGGTGGCCGAGTGGTAACGCACTTGCGCTCGGAATCGAGAGGTTGCGTGTTCGACTCTGGGTCAGGCCGCTATTTTCTCCCCCCTTTCCTAACCTAGGTGGTGGGTTCAAGTGCTAGTCTTTCGGATGAGACGAAAAACCGAGGTCCCTTCGTGTACACTATATTGGGTGTGCACGTTAAAGATCCCACGATTGACAAAAGGGTCTTTCCTGGCAAAATTGTATAGGCATAGATAAAAATGTCCATCAAAATACCCGTGTGACTTGGAATAAAGGCCGTGAAAGGTAAAGTTTCGCCTAACAGGCTTGAGGTTTGCTGGTCGATGTGAATGCGTTATATATTGTGTGTAAAAAATGTTTGTTTGTCTGTCTGTCTGTAAAAAAATTCCATTTCACACGGCAGAAATTAGAAATTAGTATGTAAAGCGCGGAGAGCACAGTTAATTATGGTTCGCGCTATATAAGCTCACCATAATAATAAAAAAAGTGACTGTCACTTATTGATGGATTTACTTATTCATTTAGTCATATCTGTGCAGAGTAAGATTGCACTTTTCAGGATACATTACTCTGCAAAGGAAGCACCAAGTTGCAAGGTTATTGGTTCTAGGAATATATGTATCCCAACTGAAAGGATAACCTTATCCTGTGTAAAACCCATGATATATATGAGGCGGTTCAAAAGTAGGTTGACACGGGAACGAATATATTTGTTTTAAGCATTTTACATGTTTGGTAGTTCGTCTGTCTGTCTGTCTTGTCTGGTACCGTTTAATGAAATACGATAGCGATACATGCACAGCCTGGCGGTGACCTTACGAGTATTGTGTCTCTGCTAATATGACGAAGTAGCCGAGAAAAACTGTTTTCTTGGCATTTTCTGTCATTTCCTCGGGAGACTTGATTACATCAAAAATGAAAAAAACGTTTGGGTGACGCCATTATTCGCACTGATGACGTCAGATACTTCACTAATGTTAATCAGAGACATCTTGTTTGATTCAATCGGTACGTATCATCAAACTTACCTGTTAGTTGTGCAGTCTACGTCATTGGAGCCGTTCAGCGCGGTGAGAATCTCCACAAGTTGTAAATTTGTCTTGAGAGGGAATTCTTGACCCGTCAGGTTGATGAAGTATCTAGTTGAAGACATTGAATGAAAGATGTCTGTGTAAGTGTTAACCTTACAAATTGTTTGCAGTAGACGAATTTCGGAAATAACTCCGTCGGGATTGTATGGGTTTGGAACGAGTGAATACCCTTGCTAAATAACTTCACACGTGCTCCTGTCAACGTGTTTCCGACACACCCGTCGCTAGTGATTGGCCCCTCCAAAGTGTGTCCGACACACCCGTCGCTAGTGATTGGCCCCTTCTTAGTGTGTCCGACACACCCGTCGCTAGTGATTGGCCCCTCCAAAGTGTGTCCGACACACCCGTCGCTAGTGATTGGCCCCTCCAAAGTGTGTCCGACACACCCGTCGCTAGTGATTGGCCCCTTCAAAGTGTGTCCGACACATTGGCCCCTTCTTAGTGTGTCCGACACACCCGTCGCTAGTGATTGGCCCCTCCAAAGTGTGTCCGACACACCCGTCGCTAGTGATTGGCCCCTCCAAAGTGTGTCCGAGTAAAAGGCAAGGGCATTCACTCTTTCACAACTCATACAAACCCGACAGAGTTATTTTCGGAATTCGTCTATATTGAACAATCTCAAGAAAGCTAGCTGTACCTCTTAGTTTAAACCGGCACGGTTGGCCTAGTGGTAAGGCGTCCGCCCCGTGATCGGGAGGTCGTGGGTTCGAACCCCGGCCGGGTCATACCTAAGACTTTAAAATTGGCAATCTAGTGGCTGCTCCGCCTGGCGTCTGGCATTATGGGGTTGGTGCTAGGACTGGTTGGTCCGGTGTCAGAATAATGTGACTGGGTGAGACATGAAGCCTGTGCTGCGACTTCTGTCTTGTGTGTGGCGCACGTTATATGTCAAAGCAGCACCGCCCTGATATGGCCCTTCGTGGTCGGCTGGGCGTTAAACAAACAAACAAACAAACCTCTTAGTTTAAGGTATTTAAGGAGAAAAGATGTTGACTCAGATAGAGATATGGGAAGGAAGATAGATAGACAAACAAGTGGACAGACGGAAAAACAAACATACGGGGTAAGAACTGAAAACAATCTAAAAATTCGCTCTATTATGAAACACTGATGATAGAGATACAAAAGTATATTTTTGCTGTGTGGTGTTTTTTTTCACAGAAAGTACAGAACATCATGACAAAATACAGTCAGTGTCTCGTTGTGTCTAGCTGTTGCATCAATGTTTCCTTCCATGTGTGTTGGGGTGTGTGTGTGTGTGTGTGTGTGTGTGTGTGTGTGTTTATGTGTATGTGTGTGTGTATGTGTTTATGTGTGTGTGTGTGTGTGTGTGTGTGTGTATGTGTGTGTGTTGGGGGTGTGTGTGTGTGTTGGGGTGTGTGTGTGTGTGTGTGCGTGTGTTTGTGTGTGTGTGTGTGTGTGTGTGTTGGGGTGTGTGTGTGTGTGTTTGTGTGTGTGTGTGTGTGTGTGTGTGTGTGTGTGTGTGTGTGTGACAGGCTCAGAATTACCTCCATCTCTTGTATTTCCAAAGGTCTTGCATGCAGATGAGCTCTGGTTCCAGTACACTGAACTGACCCCATTCCACGCTCACCGACCGTGACGAGAGAAAGACGTTTTGTAGACATGACGTCAAACCTGCAAAATTCAAACTACAACATGTTGTGTTGTTAGGTTTTTGTTGTTTGTTTGCTGTATCTATTGTAATATTCTGTTGTTGGTCTGTCTGTTTGTTTGTTTGTTTGTGTATTTGTTTACTTATTTGTTTGTTTGTTTGCTTGGTTTGTGTTGTTGTTTGCTAACATGTGTATTGATTGGTTTGTTTGTTTCTTTGTTAGTTGTTTGTTAGTTTGTTGCATGTTTGATTATTTATTTGAATACAACGAGAAAAGATTGTTTTGTTTGTGTTATTTTAAACACAATGAGATCATATAATACCGAAATTGTGGTAAACAGTTGTTCGTGATGTGCTTGGGCAATCAAATACCGTCGTTCACACGAATAAAATCAATTTCCAAAGCAATAACAGGAGAGAAAAAAAGGCTTCATCCACAATGTTGAGTAAAGGATAAAACTAAAAGTCACCTGTCTCAATAGACCAATTCTGCCCTCTGGAATAACAACTATTTTCAGTATCGCTTCTCTGCGATTTTTAGTGCAAAATAAAAAGTTTTCTCGGCAAAAGTGACGTTATGTTAAGGTACGGTAGTTTTCTGGCTTACACTACTGTTTACCCCGCCGTCAAAAGCATCAAACATATCTTAACTTGTTCTTGTCTTTTGGGTCCCCTTAGGGGAACAAATTAGTATTTTTTTTAGAAAAGTAATAGACATTGAAAAAGTTTGCGCATTTATGGCATTTAAAAAACAAAATCTGCACAACAGTCTTTTGCCTTTTAGATCTCAAGCAACACAAATAGCAACCAACGTAATCAAATCACAGAGAATAATGTACATGTACGTACCTTTGGCAGCTTCCCTGATGGAAGGAGAACTCTTCTTATCCACGTGGAGACAATAAAAGTTGTGCGGCCGGTAGGTGGCACGCAGAAGGCGTTCCGCTTGTTCGAGGTCCGTGTAGAACACAATACTAAAGGCGATGGGAAACTCTTTCTCCTTTTCAGAAGAGTCCAAGATGTAGCCTCGTTCTCGCACAAAGCGCGCGCAGTTGCGAGTGTCCCGTATGTAGTCTTCATCCCTCCTAACTACGCGATGGTGTTCGTTCATGAACTGTTTGGCCCTCGCTATCTCCTCCTCGTCGTTTTCTATGAGTTTATTGCAATATGGGTATCGTGAAAGTGAGTGTTCTGGATTGTTTGTGGTTGCCACTGTTTTCCATTGCTGCTTGTTAATCCACGGCACTGAGTCGTTTATGTTTAGGGCACGATCACGTCCGGATTGGAAGCTAATTGGCTTAAACTCCGAAGATGATGGCTCGAGCCTTTTGATAGGAAAACCAGGCCCGAGCGCGTAGATGTTTGGTGGTGAAATAAAGGGTGAAATAAAGGGCAAAACAAAGTATGTGGCAGAACCAGTCAGCAAAAGAAAAACGAGACAGGTTCTCCCCCACAAAGGAAAACGTGTCGTGCAAACAGTACAGTGTTCTGCCATGATGAATATTAATCATGGGTTTTGTCGGTTGGCAGGAAAACAGTGATACATCAGCAGTTGATGAAGATTTCCTGCATCTGCTGTAAGACCCTGATGATGTCACTTCGGTGAGATATTCCAAACAAAGCGAAGCGTGAGCGCCATCTCACCATCGTAATATTTCATTTCCATCTCAACCCTGCAAAACAACAAGACATATGATCACACTATCACCCTCATCGTACTATCTCTCATCTCAATCTCAAACTTGCAGCATAACACGACACATGATCACACTATCACCTTCATCGTAATATCTCTCATCTCAATCTCAAACCTGCAACACAACAGGGCACATGATCACACTATCACCCTCATCGTAATATCTCTCAACTCAATCTCAAACCTGCAACACAACAGGGCACATGATCACACTATCACCCTCATCGTAATATCTCTCATCTCAATCCCAAACCTGCAACACAACAGGGCACATGATCACACTATCACCCTCATCGTACTATATCTCTCATCTCAATCTCAAACCTGCAACACAACAGGGCACATGATCACACTGTCACCCTCATCGTACTATCTCTCATCCCAATCTCAAACTTGCAGCACAACACGGTACATGATCACACTATCACCCTCATCGTAATATCTCTCATCTCAATCTCAAACCTGCAGCACAACACGGCACATGATAACAATATCACCCTCATCTTAATATCTCTCATCTCAATCTCAAACCTGCAGCACAACACGGCACATGATCACACTATCAACCTCATCGTATAATCTGTCATCTTGATCTCAAACCTGCAACATAACGGGGCACATGATCACACTATCACCCTCATCGTATAATCTCTCATCTCGATCTCAAACCTACAACATAACAGGGCACATGATCACACTATCACCCTCATCGTATAATCTATCATCTCGATCTCAAACCTACAACATAACAGGGCGCATGATCACACTATCACCCTCATCGTATAATCTCTCATCTCGATCTCAAACCTACAACATAACAGGGCACATGATCACACTATCAACCTTATCGTATAATCTCTCATCTCGATCTCAAACCTACAACATAACAGGGCACATGATCACACTATCACCCTCATCGTATCATCTCTCATCTCGATCTCAAACCTGCAACATAACAGGGCACATGATCACACTTTATTACCAATTCAGTGCCCCATATGGCTTTTTGACCAATCAGGACGGATTCTAGGTGACCTGTTAAATGTTATAACGTTCAGACAGGGACCCTTTTTGTATATATCAAGCTAAAAATTTACAAAACAAAGTAAAAATGTAAATCAACAATATCAGCGTGATTTATTCTACAGAATGACACTTCATATGCTGTCAGATAATACTCTCTTTATCTTGAAAAATACCGATAAGCGAGTTTTGTCGATGGGTGCTTTACGGAACAGCAAGGTACCGCCCATCCTCTGTGTGTGAAATGCCGACCCGCTCACTTGAAATCTAAATAACCTAAGTTCG
The DNA here is from genome assembly GCF_037325665.1 of Littorina saxatilis. Lineage (NCBI taxonomy): Eukaryota > Metazoa > Mollusca > Gastropoda > Littorinimorpha > Littorinidae > Littorina > Littorina saxatilis. Next base: position 30,778,373 of record NC_090259.1, on the reverse strand, counting down.
GAAAATCAAGTGAAATTGCGTCACTCGCGTTACGTCAAATGTATCTTTACGTAATTTCCCATCCGTCTTGAGTCAGTTCTAAATCTGTCGCTCTCTATTCAACAAGAAAAAGCGAAACAACCGAAACGCATGTTGAACATGGTTTATCTTGTGAGATTGTTGTGTGTCAAACGCATTTGATCTGTGAATATTCATCACGTTAGGAGTATTACTCTGATTGGCTGACCCAGGTCACGAGAATTCTTTGACTGACAGGCATAATCAGGTAGGAGCGCTCCAGTTCCCATTGCGGCTGTTCTGTCTAGTATTCGCGGGGTCGCTTCGAAATTTGTTTTGGTCGAATTTGTTTTGGTCACAAACGATATCAGCATTCGCCTAAAAGGCTCATGCTTGATATCTTTTTTCTCGACATGCCTTGTCATCACAATGGCACGTAAAATACCTTGGTCATTCTGCCATAAGTGCAGGTGGCTGAATACACCTAAACACGCAGACACCTGGGTAGCGCGACTCCGTTGCTGCTAGCTTTCCACTGGGAGGAAGCGACCCGAATTTCCCAGCGATGGGACAATAAAGTAATGAAAATGAAAATGAAATGGAAATGAAAATCATTTGCTAACAGTCAGCATATTAGAAATAACTCATAATATCAACCTCATCGCAATAATTATATCTCTAGGGTTCAGCCTGGAAGAAAAAGACAATGGGACATTTGTACCCCTCAACCAAATTCTGATGGGACATTACATAGTCGAAGGCAAAACGCACAAAGCAGGCTAGGCGGTCCGAAAATGCTTTTGTCGAAAGATGCAAAATAGTACCTGCTATTCAGACTTGGTCGTGTGACAGACGTTTTCTTCCACACGAGATTACGTTGATTGTCAAACGAAGCCGTGAGGCTGAGTTAGACATCAGCTAATCGAGTGTGGAAGAAAACTCTGTCACACGACCAAGTCGGAATAGCATTTATGCCTCACAGCTTCAACAGAGGAGAGAACAAACACGTTTTGCGTACTCAAGCTTGACAAACCTAAACACAGGAGCAGGCTTTGTGGAGAGATCTACTATTTGACGGAAGTGACCGAAAAACTATGAATGACGTCTCGGTATATGTGAATGACGTCACAGTCATAGTGACTTAGTCACAGTCTGTATCTTTTGAAACATCGCATTCTTCATGACGTCTGTCTGTGTCTGCATCCGCGAAATGTTTGTTCTTTTCGGGGTCTTTGTCATCTATGTTCAGAACTCTGTCCTTCTAGTTTCAGACTAACAGGCCTCCTGAGCGAGCCTCTTTCCAAGGACAGCTAAACTTGCGTATGGAAACAGTACTGTCGTCTGGGATGCCGTTTTCAGTATTCTCAGCGCTGAAGAATTTGTAAAGAGAAGAAACGACAACAGCAGGAGAAATAAAAGTCGTGTGTGCATTTTGGGGCTTTTGGAGGGACGATTTCGAGTTTGAATCCGTTCTTGCACATGCTCCAAAGCGTGTAACATACAATCTTGCACACGTTTGCTTTAGTAGTGGCAAAGAAGGAAAGTGTGTGACATTGTTATTTAGTGCCATATGATGATATGAGAATTTGCCAGTGTATCCGGTTAGTTTGTGTGTGTGTGTGTGTGTGTGTGTGTGTGTGTGTGTGTGTGTGTGTGTGTGTGTGTGTGTGTGTGTGTGTGTGTGTGTGTGTGTGTGTGTGTGTGTGTGTGTGTGTGTATTTCGATCGATATCGCTTCTGTTGACAGTTTCAACAGAGGTAATCGCGCAAGCACAGATAGTTTGCAGAATCGGTTGAATACTAATGAATTACATTTTAAAAGCAAATCACATTGCATTTTACAAACTCGCAAGTTGCTCGGATTGGCACGCGTTTTTGCCTAGCTCATTCCGAACATTGTACTCCCGTGAAAAGTGTGCATGGGGTGGCGCAGTGGTACGTAATCTCAGTGCGCCCTTTGACGCACTGAGGGCAATTCCAATGGGACTCGAATCCGGGCCGGGACGGACACGGGTCAACTTTATGTGCAGACCCAGAGACGGTATCCATCTCCCACCCCCGTGTCACCACAGTGGCACGTAAAAGACCTCGGTCATTCTGCCATAAGTGCAGATGGCTGATACCACCTAAACACGCATACACTTGTGTATCTCATCTAAAGTCGGGTTAAAACCCGGGAACATGCCCTTAATAAACCGGCACGGTTGGCCTAGTGGTAAGGCGTCCGCCCCGTGATCGGGAGGTCGTGGGTTCGAACCCCGGCCGGGTCATACCTAAGACTTTAAAATTGGCAATCTAGTGGCTGCTCCGCCTGGCGTCTGGCATTATGGGGTTAGTGCTAGGACTGGTTGGTCCGGTGTCAGAATAATGTGACTGGGTGAGACATGAAGCCTGTGCTGCAACTTCTGTCTTGTGTGTGGCGCACGTTATATGTCAAAACAGCACCGCCCTGATATGGCCCTTCGTGGTCGGCTGGGCGTTAAGCAAACAAACAAACAAAATGCCCCTAATGGCTTTGCCGTGAGGGCGTAAAACTTGAATTTCCCCCAATGGGACATTTTGAGATGTTATGCGCCAATGGCGCAAGGCGCACCAGTAAATGAAACCCTGTATCTCATCTCAATCTCAAACTTGCAACACAACACGGCACATGATCACACTATCAACCTCATCGCAATATATCTCATCTCGATCTCAAACTTGCAACACACCACGGCACATGATAACAATATCACCCTCATCGTAATATCTCTCATCTCAATCTCAAACTTGCAGCACAACACAGCACATGATCACACTATCACCCTCATGATCACACTATCACCCTCATCGTAACAATTATATAATGTCAATCTCGGACGTGCGACACATCCGGACAGTCACAAATCCATGCATACCAACTGACAACTAAAACTAAAACTAAATCACATTTGTATTAGAACAATACACATAAACCAATCATTACTCAAGATTAGTTCAAATAAGTGATCATTACTTTCACAGTCTGTGTGTTTAAGAGTGACACCGGGGATCTGTTCGTTCATATGCACATTGACATAAAACTTGTTTTTAAAAACTTTTCAGAAGAAAAAAACCAGATTATTTTTAAGATGAAATTGTTTTTATACTCGTTCCTGGTATGGACATATTTGTTTTAAAATAATGTTTAAACATGTAGTGCCGATCGTATGCAGGAGAATACTTCTTATCAAACTTAATAGAGCAATAATGACATACACAACTTTCTTTCGACCTACTAATGTATGGACAGACACCAGTTTCGTTTCTTTTCCTTACGCCATTTTCTTGACGTTTTATTTTCTTCAGACTTCCCTTTATGAAAGATACGCCATTTTTAGAGAGATGTATGCGTATAGGATCCTGCATGGGGCGTTATAATATAACACTTGGAAAATGTCAGGTATGCCAATTGTATGGCTCTTAGGCTGTGGTCACTGAACACAGAAAAACAAAGACACACACACACACACACACACACACACACACACACACACACACACACACACACACACACAGGCGCGCGTTTCATGCGTCAATCGATTCAAGGGGCATACAACTGATTTGCGTGTGTATGTTTCACCCCAGATAACTTGTGCCCACTCTAGTGTTCAAATATAAAAAGGATGGCCAATATTTACAATAGTCAACTACTGTATGCTTTGTTGGAATTGGAAATCTTCCTTTGGTGTCCTGAAAACCTTTCTTTCTTTATTTGGTGTTTAACGTCGTTTTCAACCGTTCAAGGTTATATCGCGACGGGGAAAGGGGGGGGGGGGGGGGGATGGGATAGAGCCACTTGTTAATTGTTTCTTGTTCACAAAAGCACTAATCAAAAAACTGCCCCAGGGGCTTGCAACGTAGTACAATATATGACCTTTCTGGGAGAATGCAAGTTTCCAGTACAAAGGACTTAACATCCTGAAAACCTGCCTCGCAAGTTTTGTATTGACTCTTGCACTAAAACGCATTTACAAAACCTAATATTGTGACCCTCCACCACGAAATGAGTCGCATGTCACCTCGCGCGGTTCTGGGCTAGACTTAATATAAGTCCGGGGAGTGTCTGGTCAGTGTGAGGGTCACCTTAGTCACAGGCTTATAACTCAAACAGTGTTCGATCTTTTCTAAAACGGTTTTCACCACTGGATAGAGTGACTGCCTGCCTATTTTGAATATCGTGTGATAAATTTGATTCTGTTAAAAAGATAATCAGATCATAATAATATGATAATAAGTTGAGATTTTCCAATTTCCAATGTTGATTGGAGATGGTTTATTGTGCGTTGCTTATCTATCCGCATGGTATTATCCATAATTGGCTAAGGCCAAAAAAAAATAGTCTGTTTACGGTAACATAGACCAAAAAAATAGGGTCGGTAGGTCGGGATATTTTTTTTATTTTTTATTTTTTTTCCCCAAAAAATCATATTTGTACGTTATTTTGCCAAAAAAACCCAAAAATATATATTTTTTTTCCCCAAATGCCAAAAAAAAGTCAAGGGTCGCGCGAAAAAAATAGGGTCGGTCGGGTTACTGTAAACAGACTATTTTTTTTTTTTTGGCCTAATGTGTTGTAAGTTTATTGTTACGTTATTTTGCTAGAATGTATATGTAGTTGATGTTATGTTAAATAGTATTTTTTATTCATAGTTAATATGTAAAGCGCGGAGAGCATGGATTACTGTGGTTCGCGCTATATAAGCTGTCATTATTATAAAGATTCTGATAACACCAGGGAACGGAGAATGATTTGCTTACAGGGATTATATCTAAAAAGGAAACTGTCTCAAATCGCCCCCAAGAGCTTTACAGTTCAGGTTGGGGGTTGTAATTATTTGACCACACACCAGGAATACCTTAAAATAAACGTTTGAGCGCTGAGTTACTCAGTTGAAAACGGCTGTGTTTTGAGTGGGCATTGAGCGAGTCATAATTTTCGTCTTACCTTTCGACCCTGAGTATTTCATGCGCTATTCCTAGAGATACAGATCTGAAATTGAGCCGAGAGCTACAGAGTTCATTTTGGGAGTTGAATAGATGACAATTTTAAAACACACGAGGAAGGTCTTAGATTTAGTGTTTGAGCGTTCTATTTTTCAAATTTGAATGCTGTGTTTGGTAGTCATAACAGACCGTAATATTCTCCAACCGACAGTGTTTCTATTTCTGTTGTACGAAGCGTTTTAGCGCTGTATGGCACGGAATTTATATGCGTAAGCTAGACTGTAAATTTGACTTCCTCAATCCAACTGTCTTGATCTACTTTGACGAATGGGTATAGATGAAAACTAAATAAATAATGATGCCGACCAGAAGTCTTGCCTCCTGACAGGAGAGCTTGGCGATGCAAACCGCTCGTTGATTAAAATTCATTTAATTATTTGGCATAGTTTCGGAGCAGTTTTGAGCAAATCATTGCAGGTGTTTCTAAATTGCAGTACAGCGAATGTCCCTTGAGCTTGTTAAAGGCACAGTAAGCCTCCCGTAAACCATCACAGAGCTCCCCGAGCGTCTAAATACAGTACAAGCATACTTCCATTTGAACGCTCACCGAACGGGAACATCCTGGCTGCTTTCTGTCGAGCGTGAGACATTTTCAAAGAATTTATTTTCGTAGACTTGTTCCGTTAACAACAACGGCGCCTCGTTTTTGCGCTAGACCTAACTTTTAAAATCTAAATAATAAATTGACAGCTTGTTACACAAACATTCTTTAATCATAAAAGAATTCGTTTTTCATCAAGACAAGATCAGAACAATTCGAAGTTGTGAAAGTTTAAAAAAAGAAAAGCCCGGAAGCAGGGTCACGCAAGGGTCGTAGCAGACGACGGCCGGTTTATCAGTGCAAATCGCCGTTCCTCTCAACAGTCAAAAGCCATCGCTAGAGTTCTTGTGAACCACAGCCGTTGTTTCGTGCATAAAAAAAACGTGCTATTGTAGATAAGCTCACGTCGAGTCGCATTCAAATGACTAACTATGACGACTGCATTGTGAAAAGGGAAAACTGGATCACACGGGTTCACGATGGCTCAGGGGTAAGATAAACCACGCAAAAATAAATTCTTTGAAAATTGTTCGCTCTTTACGGAGGGCACCTAGGATGTTCTCAATTGGTGAGTGTTTAAATGAAATGGTGTTTGTACTGTGTGTAAAAGCCTGACCGTATCTGTAATGGTTTACGGGAGGCTTACTCTGCCTTTAAGGTCCAAATCGTCAGAAAATGTAATACAATGGCGCCTTCGGTATCCCAGCCAGCAAAATTATGCGCAGCGAATGCGTCTCGCTGTCGCCAAATAATGCGTTCCAACTGCGAAAGACGCACTCGATACGCGCGCGATTTTGCAAATCGAAATCAGTGCGTGACGAATTCGTTTTCCCTCAGATAACAAAGACCATACGCGCCCCCATCGCACACTTGTGCAACACTCAAGATTAAGTATGCGCTCTCACGCATGTTCCCGTTTGGTGAGCGTTCAAATGGAAGGGTGTTTGTACTGTGTGTAAAAGCCTGACAGTACCTGTGATGGTTTACGGGAGGCTTACTGTCCGGGCGTGATTTCTGGTATTGAATATTCATACCAGCCGTCCAGCACCAAAACGAGGCGCCATTGTTGTAGAGGACCAAGTCCACGAAAATAAATTCTTTGAAAATTTCTCACGCTCGACAGAAAGCAGCCAGGATGTTCCCGTTCGGTGAGCGTTCAAATGGAAGTATGCTTGTACTGTATGTAGACGCTCGGGGAGCTCTGTGATGGTTTACGGGAAGGCTTACTGTGCCTTTAAATAGGATCACATTGATTCCCAAACCTAACAGTAAACATCAAAACTGGAATATTATTAATTATTTAATATAAGCATCTCAATTTCACTAAACTAGTAGTAGTACATTTATTTTCTCTGTGATGTATTTTTATTTCTCTTTCAAAAAAATATTTGTTTTTGTACTTTATCACTGCACACACTGACACAGCCTCTGCCTGCCTCTCTGGTCTATGCATGCCTCGGGAACAAGGGTAATTTCTCTCTTTTCCGAGACTCAGACACAGAATATTCCACTATGTCACTATGCGGAACTGAACGTTGAACATCTGTGGGGGAAAAAAAAAATATATATATATATATATGAAGAGCCTGTTACTACTAAAGCTCCTGACAACTGCTGCCACAATGACTCGACCAGATTAGGAACCAACCAAAGTTCACCAAGAAACAGACGATGAGACATAACATGATAAACGAAAATTCAGTTTTTATGGTGCCGTATCAGATTCGGATGGCATTTTCAGTTCACTCTTCCACAACTCCTTAAAAACAAACCACTGCATCAATCAACTTTATGTTTTTGGAAAAGTTAGTTCATTCATTCATCTTTCAGACAAAACAAACATGAATGAATAGAACAGTGTTCTTCTAGGCGAAAAAAAAATCGAAAGTGTGAGAAACTCTCTCTGCCATCAAACTCGAAGCCGAGAAGGCCGCGAGCTATCAAAAATTCAAATTCCCAAATCTTTACTTCAGTTGATCAACTTACCTATTCTTGAAAGAAGTCAATCTTCATTTCAGAGAGAAGGATAAGATTAACTTGCATCCAATAAGCAAGTCAAAAATACAAGTCAATAAGAAGAAAAAGCAAAAAAACGCCGATACATGTGGATTGACAGACTTCTAGCCAACAGGAAGTTCGAGATTGAAGTATGTGTGACAGACAAGAAAAATAACTTCAATAAATTGCTCTTTGCAGTCAAGGTAACTGTCTCCCCTGGAATTAAACTTTCATCTATAGATTTTCTTCCACAGCAAAATAAAATAAAATGAAAAAATGCTGAGAACAAATGTTATGTAACCATTAACATCAGCCTTTATTTTGAGTAGATAATTAGTTTCAAAGTTACAATAGTTTACATTTTTTTAGTTTAATCTTAATTTGATTAATGTTTTTATCTGTTTGTTATGGGTGTTCATATAGATTTCAGTATCTTTTCTGTTCATATAATAATTTTATTATGCTTTGCATAGATTTTTCCATGACATTATTTTGTGGAAAGCTGATTCCTACAACAATACCAAATCCCCATTACAATAATAATAATACACGCTTAAATAATTATAATGATAATACAAATTAAAATAATCATTATATTTCATTTAAGATAAAAAATAATCCAGATAAAAATTACACAAAATAAAAGTTAGTAATAACAAAATGATTAGATAAAAATTAAATGGGAAAACCATTACATAAAATAAAAATATTTACTTTTAAATATATTTTTTTAACCGAAACTGTCCAAAGATAAACTGAAAAATAACGGATTGAAAGTTTTTATGCAATTTATTTTCTAAAAAAAAAAAGTTTTTGAAGAAGAATAACTATTTGTAATCAAAATGTAAAAGTAAATATTTTTTAAAACATAAAATATAATAAATTATTTCATGAAGAACAAGCATAAACACACGGTGTAAAATTAGGAAAAACAATAATAACAATCACCTTTTTCAAATCCATGCGTGCTATCCACTGCGTGGTGAAGTCGTTTCGAATGCGACAATCTGGGTAAAAGTTGGCGAAAAGTAACGCGCGCGAAGCGAAGGTGTCACGAGGCCGTACGCATCCCCGCATAAAAAAACGCTGAAATAACGCATGCGTCACGCATAATCATGCTGGCTGGGATGCTATCGTTAAGTCTAAAGCGCAACAAAAGTCAAAATCACCCCAATAAAAATCAACTTACACCAAAATTCCACGACGACGTCGACATAGATACCCGTTGACGTGAACTACACAGGTGTCATCGTCCTCTTCTTCTTCTTAGTGATAGGTAGCCAACATCAGCATGGTGATGAATCTGCTACGCTTGGGTGATGGTGGTTCCGGTCTATTGCTTGGTCAGGGGTCCTGAACGGAAGCACCCATTTACTCATGTACCCATGTACTCGTCTGTGTCCACCTGAAACTAGGAGCTTATCTATCCATATGAACGACGACACAGGTATTCGTTGGTCTGATATACACATGTGTCACCGTTATGATAGGGTGCACTCATGCATCTGTAAGACACCGTAGGCCTGCCCTACGTTTCTTTGTCTGAAAGCCCTCTTTGGTCGCTTTCTTTGCTTTGGAAACGACATACTTTTGTGCAGACATTTTCAAGATGGCGGGCGAAATGACAGCCAATTAGGGATGCGATCGAGTTTGACATACGAAACAGGCATTGATTCTCAGCTAATAAATGTGTGATGACAATGTCGTAGAATTCAATCGTTATTGGAAACATTTTCAGTGAAAGTTGACTTCAAATAATTTAGAGTTAAAATACGTTTTTGTCATTCCTACGAAACGCGGTGCAGTATAACCAGTATCACACATAGGAATTACACCCGTTTTGACAAGCTAGGTCTGTTCGCGCAAACGACGCACTGGCGATATCCTGTTGGCGCCTTATCAAACCTTTGTCCTCCAGGGCCGGACCAAGTTCGTTTGAGGGGGGGGGGGGGGGGGGAGGGGGTTCCAACTGAAGGCAGGGGTCCAAAGTCCACATTTTTTTTTCTCTGAGAGGTACATTGGATGGCCAGGGGGGGGGGGGGTTCCGGAACCCCCGGAACCCCAGGAACCCCCCCCCCACCCCCCAGATCCGGCCCTGTCCTCAAAGGATACTTTTGATCTTTTGGGTTCTGGCGAATTTGACAAATTATTCGAATCTGACGAATCAAGGAATCCACTGTTCTGTAAGCTGTACGCTCACGGCACGATTTGCTCCAAAACATAGCAGAAGTTTTGTGATTAGAAAAATCAATGTGAGCGAATGCGCTACGTGATATAACTCAGCCTTACCTGATAAGGACGAAACTGCTGTGACGGGATTAATCCACAATACTGAAAAGAGAGGCCGGACAACGAAAAATCACCTCAAAAATCACCACAGAGTTGCGAATGGAAAATCACAAGTTATTCCACCTATCCCGAAATTATCAGTGTTGAGCACAATCAAGGACAGTCGTTGGCGTTTGGTTGATCTCATGTGTTCAACATTCTTCATGGTTGTTGCTTGTATTGTTGTTGTGGTGGTGGTGTCGTCTTCGGTGTCGCCGTCGTTGTTGTTATTGCCGTTATTTATAACGGTGATGATGTTGTCGGTGTTGTTGTTGTTTTTCTTGATTTTGTTGTTTCTTTTTTTTATCTTTATATCCGTGAAACAAGGTTTGGCACGCGAACATTCCCGATACAACATCTCTAATTCCTGTTTAAAACGTTCTTTTCGTATTCATCTCTGTAAAACAAGGCTCTGTTTGCTAGGCACAAACTGTCAATGCGACCTCTCACTTTCCTATTCGTTTGAATATTCTTCTCTGTGATGAAAGACTCGCGTACACTGTCAATCCCATCTCTCGGGTTTTGATTCGTCTGACGATTAAATCTCTGTTTAAAGGCACGCTCCTTCTCGTGAAATCAGTTGAGCTCAACCTTTCACATCCGGCCAGACTCCACGCGGGATAAGACTTCGCCTGGCCTATACCAGTTTAGAGACACTGACCTTCTTACCCGGGGTCAATGACCAATTTTACCCGAGAGGAAACTGTTTCTTTCACAACATGTGAAAGTCTCTCAAGGACTGTCCAGCGAAGAGCAATAAGAGAGGTGAATAGCACAGAGAGGGGGGGGGGGGGATTTGGGGGGTGGGTAGCTATTTTGACTGCCGATACAATCGCCAGCGGCTAGTGGCACTGAAGGGGTGATGACACAGTCAAGTGAGGCGGAGCTGTCTAGCCAAAGTGTCTGGGCTTGATAGTGGGGGGGGGGGGGGGGGGGTGAGTGGGTAGTGGAGAAGTGACAGATTTTGAGATCGCCCGCGAGAGATCTTTGTTTGCCGGTGTGACGTTTTCATCTTTCGCCGTGTTGATTTCGCTTCTCGGCCTCGTTGATCTAGTATAAACTCTACACTGAACAAAAAAACACCCTTCGACAGTACTGATGAGCGACCTTGTGTACCTTACATTCATGGGGCCAAATGTGTCCAACCAATTTGTTTTATTTAACTTAGAAATTTGATTCATCCTAAAATGTTTTCCTTCTTACTCAGGGGACGTAACCACTCAGTACACGTTTTCGAAGAATGCGATTTTGGGGGTGAAATCTATTAAATTTTACCACCAATTTTCTTCACATGCAAGAAAATGACATGCTTTTTGTCCATAAATAATTTCACTTCTTAATTTTACCAGGAAACAACATTTCAGTCTTGAGTGATATGTCGAGGGGGAAATATGTACACAGGCGAAAGATGAAAACGTCACACCGGCCGTTCCGATTGACTGCGTTGCCTAACGACTTCGTGCTTCAGCTAAATTTGAACCCGCCCGGCGGGCGATTTCAGAGAAATTTTGAACTCGCCCGACGCGATTTGAACCCGCCGGGGGCGATCAGGCGACCGCCAATGTAGGTACAGGCCTGGGGAGGGGATTCGGGGAGGGTGGTGGATTAAAGATGAACGTATCAAATTGTTATTTGTGAGGAGGAGAGAGTGAGACAAAGAGGAGCTATCGGGTGGAGAATGGGCGAGGGGATTCGGGAGGGGGGATTCTAATGTGTGTGTGTGTGTGTGTGTGGGCGGCAGGTTGGGACATTTTATCAACGAACGTAATAACAAAACAAAATAAACAAGGAACTTAGTCGATAAATATCGACAGGGGGCCGACTAATGGTTTAAATGTGAAATGTGTGTATAATTATGGGTGTGGGTCTGAAATGAAGTTAGGTAGTAGTTAACATTTGTTTTGAATAATTATTGGTATTTTGACAATGTGGGTAGCATGGAAATGTAAGCATTTGAATGTAAGTCTTAGGTACCATTGTACCCAGGAAGAGAGACGAGATATAGGAGTAGGTTGCAATAGCTTGTGTGGTCTTTGAGTTTTGTTTTTGGAAAGATATTGTTTGAAGAAAAAGAAGACAATTACAGTAATGCAATATTTATTGTGAAAACCAACGATTGTACAAAGAACATGTGAAGCAACATTATGTCTATGATGGTGTGAAGAAAATTAGTTATGATTTATACTATTATTATTATTTAGACTTGAGACTGACAGTGTTGTGACGAGCGTTGGCTAATGGTAACGAGTACATATGGGTGTAGTTGTGGTTGTGTGTGTGTGTTTGCGCGTTAGTTTGGATTATGGGTGTAATTTGTAAAACAGATGTGACAGTAATAATGGAGTTCACATCAGTGAGGTTAGTTTGAAATGGAACACACGCACGTTTTTGAAAAAACAATATGAAATTTTGAACCATGAGATCTTTATTAAATAATAAACTGAACATCAGCAAAACACCAAAGCAATTATTAATACGGTTTGAAAAGCTTGACTTACTATGTTAAATAGTGGATTGAAGGCTGAAAACGTCATTTACAAATTACATCTGAGATTGGGAGGGCACCCACCCGGGGGAAGTGCTGAAAGTGTGGATGAGAATACCCCAAAAAAATGCTGAGTGACAACAGGGAGGTTAAAGGCTGCCCTTTTAGTAGCGTTCATTAATTAATTCCTATTGTTTACATGTGCCAATAATGTTATAAAACTGTACCTAAGGGGATATAATAACGATTGGCTGTAGCTTTCGAACACAGACAAAATTATGTCAGTATTGCAAAGTGGTTTTGATAGTGTCGAATGTAAACAGAACAGTCTCAAAGTGAAAGTGGATGTTTTCCGGAAATTGCGAAGTTAACAAGAATACAGAAAAGCGCGCTTTCCTGCTTAGCACAATACGCTACCGCGCTAATCCGGCGTGTCAATATCACTATGTTTTGGACGTGGAAGGTGAGCGATTTCCTTCACGCGGGGATTGACGACGCTGTACTGTCTGTCAGTGTTGACGGTCTAAAAATAGCCCAACCTCTGCTTTGAGACACATGTTTACCGCCCTCAGCTAATTCAAGAAATCACCCCCCTCCTGCTAGGTACACGTGCACTCAAGTTAACCTCTGCTTTGACCTGTGTGCCAAGAGTCAGATGAGAGAGAGAGAAAGCGAGAGCGAGAGAGAGAGAGAGAGAGACACACACACACACACACACACACATAGACAGAGACAGACATAGAAAGACAGAAGCGGAGAGACTCAGAGGGAGACACAGACAAAGACATACATACAGAGAGAGAGAGAGAGAGAGACTCAGAGGGAGACACAGACAAAGACATACATACAGAGAGAGAGAGAGAGAGAGAGAGAGAGACACACACACACACACACACACACATAGACAGAGACAGACATAGAAAGACAGAAGCGGAGAGACTCAGAGGGAGACACAGACAAAGACATACAGAGAGAGAGAGAGAGAGAGAGAGAGAGAGAGAGAGAGAGAGAGAGAGAGAGACTCAGAGGGAGACACAGACAAAGACATACATACAGAGAGAGAGAGAGAGAGAGAGAGAGAGAGAGAGAGAGAGAGAGAGAGAGAGAGAGAGAGAGAGAGAGAGAGAGAGAGAGAGAGAGAGAGAGAGAGAGAGAGAGAGAGAGAGAGAGAGAGATTGAGAGAGAATTTTATTGATCTCGTGAGAACGGTTGAGGCGGCCTTGCAAAGTTTTGACGGCAACAATAATTATTGTAGTTCTCTAAGACTTTATTTCTGTTTGATTTGTAATATGTTGGGAAGACATATTTATCAATTGATCAACAAAATAAAACATAATACAAAACGACACAACATTGTTAAAATCATTATTGGCCAACGTTGAACGTTTACGAAGGCCTTAATCTTCCCGCGCCGTAGACCAGATTAATAGGTGCGTGATTTTGGTATTTTGATTTACATAACATTAAACCTTTCTTGGGGTTCATGGTCATGGCAACAGCCATATTAATATTATATGATGTATAATATTATATTTCAGCATATGTGAATTACATGTCATCATACCAAACTGTCATACATTTTTATTCCTACATTATTCTGATTGATCACAACCAAACCTACTATCATTGGACACATCCAAATGCAAGCGCCTGTTCTTGACAACTTACCATTGATCTAAAAATATATTTTTAGATCAGTGCAACTTGCTTGGATCTCTTGTTTGGCCTGTAGGTAAAATGTACAATGTATTTTCTGATTTGTGCACAAAAGCTTTTTTTTTTTTCTAACATAACAATGTTTAATGTCACTGTATGTTTGAAAGACCATGGTCACATTTATAAAACAAATGTTAAATTAGAAAATAAATAACATTTTTGTTCATGATTTTTTCCTACACCTGTGCTGAAAATAAGACATAAAAATGTTGGTATATAAGTCACTCAAATGCAGTATAGTACGATTGGTTTGACTTTGTTGCGGTTGACCCTGCACAGTTCGACCTATGATGTTTTTGTTGAACAATTTCACCTATGGGATGGGTGACGTATTTCACAACTTCCTGTGTTACACAAACTCAGTGATGACCAACTTTGTCTTCACCCCTCCCAAAGGGTGACGGATTTCACAACTTTCTACTGATGAACAATGTTGCCTTCACCCCTCCCAGAGGGTGACGGATGTCACAACTTCCTGTGTACACAAACTGTTGACGTATTTCACAACAAAATGGCGCTGCCCATGGTCAACCGTATGAATGGGGGCCTCCTGGCCCCCATAATAAAGAACAAACAAACAAAAATTAAAACCTGACACATGCAGGTTTATGTAGTCATTCGTTAGACTGATTTTAACCTGTCTTAGACGACTACCCATAATCTTTTCATATTCACTGATTCAGTCAAGTAATGGCACACTGTGTGTGTGTGTGTGTGTGTGTGTGTGTGTGTGTGTGTGTGTGTGTGTGTGTGTGTGTGTGTGTGTGTGTGCAGAGCATATCTAAAAAAACCTACCTGACGGATTTTGATGAACATTGGTTTACATATTCTTGAGAGCATTCGCTAGTGTGGCTGTTCTCCGATATTTGATAGCGTTATTTGATGTCGTCATATTTTCCCGTTTGCAAAAGTTGAGCCCGCACTGGTCAGAGAGAAGAACAAATGAATATATGTGGAAATCGCAAACCCGGCCAGAAGGCAGACACGGAAAAAATGATGTGTAGGCTGCTGATACATGTACTTGTATGTGTCTGATGCGAGTATACTATGTTTACAAAAATCGTGAATAATATCTAGCCGAGATGAATCGCAACCTTTGTACCTCTCCCTTTATTTAAGATTTTTTTCCCATTCTTCTTCGTGTTAGTTGGACGGTATTCTTTCTTTTTCTTTTTTCTTCCAGCCCCAACACAGAAAGCGTAATAGCGGCTATTTTATTCATTCTTCTGTCTCGTTCCCTCATATTCGCATGTGATATTATGTCACTCCTTATGAGATTACACCCCCCACACTTTGTTGCTAGACCTTTGTTGAGGAGAGAAGAGACGAGGAAAACTGGTATGAAGTACAAGTCAAAAATCGCACCTTGATCTTACCTGACTGTTGAGCTCATTTACGGCACTTGGCAGTCTTTTGTCGGGCTTTTGTCGATCGCTTGTCCACTCGGATCATAACATTACGGACATGTCCCCCCCCCTCCCTCCTCTAAACTTTGCCAAAATGGGTCCTCTTGAGACATCTCGCGTATGAGAACAAAAGGAAACCGACATGGCAAATCATATGGACAACACATGTTGGATTTCTTCTTAGGGTACGCTCACTTGTAAAAAAACAATGCAGCCAATGTTTTCTCGAAAAGTTGTGTTTGTGTGTGTGTGTGCGCGTGCGCAGGTTTTCAATGTACTGTTTCGTTGAGAGGATCGTGGGTCGTGTTTTTTCTCTTCATTTTAAAATGTTCATTACAGACATATAAGACAAAATAGAGAAAAAGAGAGAAAAAATACAGAAAAAAAACTTACAGCAAACCAACCATCAATCAATCAATCAATGAGGCTTATATCGCGCATATTCCGTGGGTACAGTTCTAGGCGCTCTGCAGTGATGCCGTGTGAGATGAAATTTTATACGGCCAGTAATTGCAGCCATTTCGGCGCATATTTACCTTTCACGGCCCATCAGACACAATGTTTATTCCAGATTTTTTTAAAATATATTAATGTCCTACAGGCATGTATGTTTAGCCTTTTAAGGACATGATCTGGGTTGTATGCTTAAAAAAAAAAAAAAAAACACCACGGGGGGCAAGGGAGGAAAGGAGAAGGGCCAGACCAAGCAGCCAGACCCTGATGGCTGGGACTCGGGACCCACTCTCTCTCTATATATATATAGGGGGCGGGGTTGGGTATATTAAAAGGTATATACGTTAAGATCCTTGTCTAAGAATATTTACAGCCTCTCTTCACCTTCTTGGGGAAGGGCCATTAAAAACATAATCTTTAATTCGAGTATACTGTTTTTAAGAAAAGGTGTTAAAACTCAGGACCACGTTCTGTTAAAAGAGTTTTAAGAGTGAAACTTGTGAGAATAAATAGGGAAGGTGTGCACGGCACGTGATAATTCTCTTAGGATATACAACTATCTGGTAAAAAGTCAAGCACACACATTTATGCGCGCACGCATATATCCTGCGCCAAGTAGGTCCTGTCCGTGATAAACGGGATAAAATGATAAAATAATAAAATGACTATCTGCATTGTCCGTCGACCTCCCCGCCACTGCAATAGTCGTGGGTGAGGCGATAGTACAGTGCAGTCTTAATTAAGAAAAAAAAGTGTCAGAACGAGATGGAGACCTCTCGTTTATTATGTTCTATTTTTAATTAGATATTAGAGTCCGGGAGCAGAAGCTGAGCTCTATAGTTGGGTTGTCTGGACTGCGGCACTCGATCACTAGGTGGGGCACTGCCCTTCGCTCCCTGTTACCCGAGTGCCAGCAGCCGCACTTTTCGTCGTCGTTTAGCACGACCAGATCACCTGTTAAAGGGTTTAAAAGTGACATCATTGTGAGAAAAAATATGAAGAGCATGCGCAGACCCATGATACAGATCTTCCATAGGGTAGTAAAAATTGAGAGAAAAAAGCTATCCTCTCGTTTATGTAATCATGTGTTAATGTGTATTGTATAATCCGGAGGCAGGAGTTTAAAACCAGTATATATTTAGGGAAAAGTCTGTGTTGTGGCACTCGATCACTAGGTGGGGCACTGCCCTTCGCTCCCTGTTACCCGAGTGCCGACAAACAATAGGCCTAGGATGAGTATTAGGTTAAAACCGTTGACACATGACGATCATGTATTTATGCTGGCCTTATAAAGAACTACTCGTCATGAAAATCACAGTTCAAATTCAATCAGAATCCGGACTTCCAGCCCAAAAAGGCCGTGAGACAGTCAAACATTTGTACCGGTTAAAAAACAAGGACAAAGAACTGTCCGAAGCAGTAAAAGTCACTTTCAAAACGGCAGTCTTGCCACGTATCATGTCTCTCCAGGGAGAGGAATACTCAGTGGAGCCTTATGCCTGCCCTGTCCGCCGCTGCAGCCATTGCAATCGGTTTGGCCACGGGGCGGCTCAATGCAAAGCACCCACCCCCACATGTACCCGGCAGTGCGGAACCAAAGGCCATGGCCGTGATGGCTGTGGGCGGGACCGTCACTGCGTGAATTGTGGGGGTGAGCAGCATACCTCGGTTGTGCGGAGTACATGTATAAGGTAAGGCTCAGAGCGAACAGAATTCGTGC